>NC_080704.1:3844756-4181869 GCF_030445035.2 Dasypus novemcinctus | reverse complement strand
TGGATTTAGCCCATTGAGGGTACACTCAGGTCATGAAGTGAAGTCCATTGAGAACATTTCTTCCCATCTAGTTCTTTCATTCTGCTGAATCCAGTTTTCCTTATTATCTTCTCTTTTCTTCTGGAAGAGATCCTGTTTCTTGCCTAAATTCCTAGGCTCAGCATTGACCATTTTATGGCTTTGGGTAATATGTGGACAGGATTTTTCCCTGACTAGCTGGTAAAAGGCCAAATACAAATGCACATGTAGCATAATCCTGAGTTCTGGCAACCAGTGTGACCAACTCAAGATCTGGTACTCAGGAGAGTGTTGCCTCTCCAAGTACATCCAAATGCAATTTTATTTAACTAGAAAACCCCAATTCCATATGGACTAATATTTAGAGACCCCTTGTAATGTCAACTAAGAGCACAATATATCAAAATCTATGTATTTGTATTAGCGTAACAATTATTATGTCAGTGTCTTTCTCTATCTTAAACATCTTTTCAAATAACATCAGACAAGGCCAGTTTCACAGGTATGTGACCTGGTCACACTCATAAAAGACCACCAAGCTTGGCTTATGCTCATCTGCCACCATCTTGAAATGCTTAATAATTTTTAACAAAGGCAATCAGCATTTTCATTTTTACTGCACTCTATAACTTATGTAGCTCGTTTCCATTGGATGATAAAGGGCACTACAATGATGAACAGAACATCTAATCATTTATGAATTGTTTCATAATTGCAATTTTATTTCTGTTTAATACAACTTTTAATATGACAAACATTAGCTTTTTTCTCCAGCAAACATGTTATATTCATGGCTCAGCAGATATATAGAGCCAGCACAGATCCATTATACAGAAAAAATTGTGGATATTCTCAGGATGAAGCACATGCAGTGCTTGCTCAGTAGTCACCATATATATATATGTGATGTGTTGAGACAGCAACTCTGGACTTATCAAAGGTGGTTGACATGAATATTCCCCATGAGCTCTTGATTCTTATAATAACACACATTTAAGATTCTTCCAAAACATTCCCCAACTCACTTCTTAAAGAGCACACCAACCTACATTTAGCCTCAGAGAAATGACAACTTCCAGATTCACTCAATCTTTATTCTACAGCTAATCAAGAAAGAATGGGAAATTTGGGTGACTGAAGCAGTTATGGAGTTATATTAATATATTATACTATTAATCAGTAGCAGCACAGGCCACTAGCAAAGCGTGTAGGGGGAGCATTGGCTAGGGGTTTCCCCCTGCTTTTAATGAAAAAAACAGAAAAAGGCAAGTTACAGCTAAAACAGGGTATGAAAAGTGCTCATTAGTAACCATCCAGAATACAGAATGCCTAAGACAAGCCGTTGTGACACGGAGCTCAGTAAATTGCAAAGGACTGAAACCAAGTGACATGGAGTTATGACAAGACTCAGGTGCTCCTTTCCATTTGAAAAGATGATTGCATAGGAAGTGCCCTGGTCTAAAATAGAGGGGAAACCAGAGTTTTGTACAGCAAAAAAAGTTTATTTATTTATTTTTCTTATAAAAAAAGTTTTATTGAGATATATTCATACACTGTACAATTCACCCAAAGTTTGCAATCAGTGGCTCCTAGTATAATCACAGAGCTGTGCATTCATCACCACAATCCATTTTAGAACATTTTCATTACTCCAAAATGAAAAAAAAAACCGATGCTGTTAGCAATCACCCCCCCCAATTCTCTATCCTTCCCCAGACCTACATAGCCACTACTGTATTTCTGTCTCTAAAGATTTATTTATATTTACATTTTATACAAATGGAATCATAGGTGTTTATTTTTAATAAAAGCATTTCACATTTGGATCAGATTTCCTAATAAATTGCACTATGAGGTGAAAATCCAGATGATTTTAGTTGTTTTTTTTTTAACATTTATTTTATTTTATTTTTTTATTTTTTTAAAGATTTATTTATTTATTTAATTTCCCCCCCCTCCCCTGGTTGTCTGTTCTTGGTGTCTATTTGCTGCGTCTTGTTTCTTTGTCCGCTTCTGTTGTCGTCAGTGGCACGGGAAGTGTGGGCGGCGCCATTCCTGGGCAGGCTGCTTCTTTATTTTCACGCTGGGCGGCTTTCCTCACGGGCGCACTCCTTGCGCGTGGGGCTGCCCCACGCGGGGGACACCCTTGCGTGGCACGGCACTCCTTGCGCGCATCAGCACTGCGCATGGCCAGCTCCACACGGGTCAAGGAGGCCCGGGGTTTGAACCGCGGACCTCCCATGTGGTAGACGGACGCCCTAACCACTGGGCCAAAGTCCGTTTCCCTGATTTTAGTTTTAAAACACTCAACCAATTATCCTACATCAGTGTCTATTATCATTTAATTTTAAATTGCATTAATGACCAGCTATAATGCTCAATTTGGAGCTTACAAAGATGACTAGGACACATTTCCTCTTATGAGAGAAGTGGTTCTGGATCATGAGGAGGCAGTTACTATTTTCTTTTCTTTGTTGTCTCTTTGGAATAGAACTGTTTAGTATAGGAAGAGCAGTCCCATTAAATTTTGTTGTAGTGTGTCAAATTTATATTTAGTTTCAGCATAGTTTTACAAAGTATGTCACAAGGAGAGAAGGTGCTTTTAATATAGGGCTCAGTAGCTTGGGTGAAGATCAAAACACCAAGACTGCTTCTCGGATCCTTGAGATGCCTGGAGAGACTCTGATTCTTAACACAAAGGGAAGGACAAAGCCTCTTAGGAATACAGGGGAGATACAGTCATCCTCTATTATCCTCTATTTTCATAAGTGGTGGATGATTGAAATGGCGTTTAAAATTCGATATTGAATCTGTGTTTAAAATGTGAACATTGAAACTATGTTTGAAATCTAAAAACCTGAACATGAACTAAGACCATTCCATGCCAAGACACAAAGAGCTAGCAGTACTTTAAAATCTCAATTGTGGTTCCGTAGCCACTCATTTTCTGGAAGCCAGCAAACCAGAGGGTGGCTAGAGACCTCTCTAGAAGCTCAGGACACAGGGCTGGAATAAGGTGTAGGGATTCTCTACCTTAGCACCTTACGTTGTGCATAGCAGATATCAATTTGTATCTGTCCAATGTTGAGTCTTTAGAATACAGAGCAACCCTCAAAAATGGATTCCTTCACCTTCAGCCACACATCCTTTCCAACCATCTGTCTACCTCCCATCAATTACCTAGAGCCATTTCCATCCTTTCTCAATGGAAGGAATGCTGGTGACTATTAAATGCTTGCAAGCTCATTTTAAAAATTATCTGGACACTCCATTTCATTTGAGATAAAGGACAGGATTAGTGAACAAGTTCTCTATGAGAATTTTCTAGTTCATTGATCTTGGTTCTTTAATTTATATATTGTGGAGGATAATGAAACTAAAGAAGTAAATTAAAGAGTGTGAAGAAATGTGTAATTCCCAGTTTGTATAAATGAGCAAAATGCAGGGTTAAAAAATAAAAAAATAAAAAGGATAATAAGCAACCATATTTTATTAGAGGGCCAGTAGTAAACTCAGAAAAATGCACAATTATAACCTCAAATAGAAGACATTGTTTCAAAATATATAAATTTCAGACAAATCACAATTTGACATTTTCTTCCATTTGTAGTCGTGGGCTTGCTTTGAAGCCTGTTTATTGTTGTCTGGTATCACATATTTAATCTCATTAAAAAGCCAAATACAAAAATGGGATGTTGAAAAATCACAGAATTGAAATTTAAGCACACAAATCAAAAGTGCAAGGTTTAGTGATTCAGATAAAAATTACCCCTTTTTGAATGAAAAGAGGGAAAAGTATAAGAAATTTAACACATGATTGATATTTAAGGACGTAAATAGCTGCAAACCATAAATATTTGGCATAGCCAACAATTAGACTGACAATCCCATAATAACTATGATTTGTGATATTTCTCTGCAATATGCTTGAGTTTTTGGTTTGTAAGGCACCTAAGACTTTGCAACACCCATTAGGTTCTTCAGCAAAAAGTTGTGCCCACTATTAAAAATGTGTATACAATTTCCTATGCTATTATAGGGACATATATACTATACATTAACTTCAGTATAGTATATATTATACTATGTAATATGTATGTTATATATTTCTAACATGTTATAATATGTTACTAATAGTAAAGTAAATTTTACTCCATTATCTATTTTGTTGGTTCCTGTTTGGGAACCATCCCAATTAACATAGCACGACAATTTTAAAGTTCTTTTCAGTCTTATCGGCTCTAAAAACCTAAATTCATAAAAATGCATAATTATCCTATTTCTAACTTACTATATATTATTGTTGACTCCCCATTTTTGGTCCTGTTACATACCACATTGGCATATTTTACTTTGCCAGCTTTCAGGAGTGAAATTTGGCTAAGGATTCAAGATTTTTTTTTTTCGGAAGGTACCGGGGATTGAACCTGGGACATCATACATGGGAAGCAGGCACTCAACTACTGAACTACACCTGGCCCACAAAGATTATTTTTTGAGCAAAAAAGAATTCTTGAGACTCTCTCTTTCACAGGTCTACTCTTCCTAAGCCTTCCTGTGCCTGTCAAAATTTAACTCTCCTTAATTTTAGTTATTGTAATTAACTTTTATGCATGTAGTTTGTGACTCTTTAACTTTAGAGATTGGGGATTGCTTGCTGAATTTGTTCAGTTTGTGTGATATTGTACAAGAACATGTGTCTTCTTTTCTCTTGCAAGCCAAGTAGCAATGGACAAGAAATAATGCTTAACCAACTTTTTAAAAAAGGTGTTGTAGTAACAGATAAGAACTTGTTGAATAAGAAGACTACAGCAAAATAAATAAGAAAAGCTTAGTGAACAATGGGGAGATGGAGCACTGAAATGTCACTGGCCACAGTCATATATTAAACTCATAAAGAGCACAAGACTACTTATGATAAAAAGGCATGTGCTGCTTCTCAAAACATAAACAGTACATATATACTTGAGTAGTAATATAATGGAGTTCCATCAGGAAAAAAATCTAATATTTATATATATTTAGAGACTAAATAAATGAAAAATTTATAGACATCAACATTTCCAGAACTAGATCTTCTTAAACATTCTTATTTCTATTGGCCTCAGTGCTTCTTTTGGTAGCTTTTGGATGCCTCAATATCTCTTCCTAAGAGACTTGCAGTGATTAAAGAGCTAACAAATTTGTAAAGGGGACCTTGCACTCCACAGGATGAGATGGCAGCTAGTGTGAGCCAAACAGGAGGTCATAAGAACAGAGTGGGAGGTACTTAGTGCTGGATCCACTGGCCATCAAACACAAGCTAACCTAGGAACAAAGACCCGATATTGGAATGAGCAGGAATGTCAAGGAAAGTCACAGAAAGAACCCAGCTAACGAGCCAGCTCAGGAAAGTTCAGAAAAGGGTTCAAAATTTTACAGAGCTACTCCAAAGTGCTATTGTTATGTAATGCAAACCCAACTGGGGCTTGCAAGAAAAAACTTTTATAAGAGGCTGTGCAAAAATATACATCAAGGGGAAAATCTCTTAAGCGCAAAGCTGGAGGGCAGGGAAGCTGCTACAGTAAGAGGTTCTGAGTGCCCTCAGAATCTGACACTTGTCATTTAGGGCAAGTCTCTGCCACTTAGTAAAATCAAGGGTCTCTCCACCAACAAAATTGCTTTATTCATCTGGATTTGACAGCACAGTAATACTTTTATGCAATGCCTCATAATGATGAAGATTGAAAATTTTTATCTGAATGCTATAATGTAGTAATGAATGCAGATCACTCTTGCACAATTATTTTATTCCACAGAGCACTCTCATTTTATAACGTTCATTGATCCTAGTATCTGCTTTGATGGATATATAGGTTAGGTGATACCAACCTCATCTCTGAATGGAAAACCAACTTCAGATAATTTATGTAAGTTGTCCAAGTTACAGGGTTCCCATTTTCAGGTTAGAAAGGGATGCGGAATTCTTCAAGTTTGCTCCAACCGTGTTATGGTTTAAGAGTTCTAAGGGGTTTGAAGGTGCATAACTATTTATAAACAACAGGACTTTGGGGGGAATTGTGGGATTGAAAAGAGTTCCAAATAGTATTTTGATGAGGTTAAGCAACCTGAAACCTGCCATTGACCAATCACTCTCTCCCAATGAGATTCCCAAGGCAAAGAGGAACGAAGGATGATGCCCTACAGAGCAAAGTGAAGAAAAGTTATTTTCACCTGGTGTTGTGGCCCCAGTCCTAACAAAGATGAGGCCCATATGGGGAACTTTGTTATTCGATGCCAGACAGGTCCAAGAAACCTCAACCAGCAAGAGTTGAAAGCCTGCTCCTTCAAAGTCACTCCTCAAAGCATGCAAGGAGATCCAACCACTTCCTTGGATAAAGGGCTGTCCACTCCACTGACACAAGAGATAATGACACCAGGTATCCCAGGATTGATTGAATTACACCTGTGTGTTTTCACAGGTGGTCTCTCTATGCCCAAGCATCTGTTCAATCACCTTAGGGTAGCAGAAAATGAAGATGCTCCGAAGATAACCTTGTAAGGGCCAGATACAGGTGCTTCACTTGGAGATGCATGCTTCGGCAAAGAGCGCTGAATCAATTGTCCTCACATCTAGAGGGCGTGCTTGTGACACCTTGATGTAGAACTCAGGCTGGATGGCAATAGAAATTAAGGTCACTTTGAACTATCCTCGAAGGGAGTCATTCTTCTATTAGGCAGGCAGGCATACACATGTGCCTCTTAAAGTGATGCACAATAAACAGGCAACAGAAAAGCTCAGGAGAAATATCCCGGTGTCAATGACCCAATTAGATCTTCTATGATTTTGGTCACCCTCCCTATCACCCCATCCTCCATCTTCGTGGCACTTTGCTCTTACAACTTGGACCTAGGATTTTTTTTTTCTTTCAGAAAACAGCATTGGACTACTGGAGACATTGTGTCCCAATATGCAAAAAGCTTGTAAGTGTTTAGGAATTGAAATCCCCCGGAGGGTCCTGCAACTGAGTACTGGCTGGTGGAAGAAGGAGAAAGCCCAGCTTTCTTGCTCATTCATAGTCAAACACTGAGATGTAATTCGCATTCTGCAGTTCCCCTAGACGATCAGGCTTAGGATGAGTAAAGAAACAAGGGCCCTTTAGTCCTATGGAATCACCAAGAAAAAAACAGAATAATATGGGATTCACACATAATTTGGGGTCTACAGAAATGCAATTGACACAGTGAAACCTTAATGAACTGATGTGCAAAGAGAAGTCCACTCACATGAAGAAAAAGCCTCAAGAGCTTCCAGGAAAAGAGGTCATGTAGGAGCATATCTCTGGTGAAAATAGTCAATATTGACATTATCTCAATAACTAAAGCTTAGAAAATTCCACAGTGGTAGAGAATAATTAACAGGCATTCTTTAGACTAAAGAGAGAGTGATAGCAGCCAAACAATTCAGAGCTCTACAAAGGCTTGGAGACTGTCAGAGAAGGCAAATGTTTAGGTAAAAATGCATTACTCTCCTAAGTCAGCAGATTTCTTTCAACTTAGTTTGGCTTTTAAATCATCTACAACATCATATTCTGGGTCTTTGGCATCTATGATATCAAATATATGACAACACTAGTCTGAATGGATGGAAGGAGTAAGTGGAAATATCCTTGAATAAGGTACCTTACATGTGAAAAGATGTGACCTTAATGCTTAAGGAATAGAAGTTAAACATAAATAATCCCTAGGACAATCAATAAGTAAATGGAGATGGAGATAAAATTCTACAGGGGGAAGTAGCTGTGGCTCAATCAGTTGGGCTCCCATCTACCATATGGGAGGCCCTGGGTTTGCATCCTGGGGCCTCCTTGTGAAGGTAGGCTCGCCCACATGCTGCAGAGAGCCGCCCAGCCTGCAAGTGCCATGGAGAGCCGACTCGGCAAGGTGATGCAGCAAAAAAGGGAGATAAGCAAGAACAGAGAAGAACGCGCAGCAAATGGACACAGAGAGCAGACGGTAAGCAAGCTGCAAGGGGGGAGGGTAAATAAAAAATAAATAAATAAATACAGACACAGAAGAACGCACAGCGAATGGACACAGAGAGCAGACAGCATGCAAAAAGCCATGGGGTGTGGGGGGGTGGATGATAAAAAAAAAATATTCTACAGATGAAACTGAATACTTGGTTGACCCCTTCCTCCTCCTTTACACATGCAGAGAAGCCAGGAAAGGACAATCCAAGGAACAAAGAAAAAGAAAACAAAAGGAAATAAAAGCATATCAATAATATGGAAAATAACATTTACTGCAGACGGGGTAACACTCCAACTAAAAGGTCAGATTATCAGAATGTTTCTTTTTAAAGATCTATAGATAAAATTTATAAAAGAAATATCTTAAAGACTCAGATATATTGAAAATAAGAAGATAGAAAAAGATATCCCATGTAAATGTGTTAATTAAAAAGCTGGTATGGCTAAATTAATATTAGATAAAATAGATTTCAAAACAAGAAGCATGAACAGATATAACAGCATTTCATAATGATAGGAGGATCAATTCAAGAAGACTTAAAAATCATTCCTATACCAGCCATTATACATTTTTTCAACACCTATAAAGTTGTACTGTGCAAAGTGTAAACTGTAATGTAAAATACAGCCCATGGTTAGCAGCAATGTTTCAATATGTACCACACTAATGAAAGGTGTTGTTAATTGGGGGAAGGGGGCGGGGATGAAGTTAATGGGAATTCCCTACATTTTTGATGTAGCATTTATGTAATCTAAAGCTCCTTTAAAAATAAAAAAAAAAGCTTAAAAAATATTCGAGGGAAAAAAGTCAATGCTAAATATGTATGCCCCTAAAAATGGAGCTTCAAAGATTCTGAAGCAAGATTAGCAGACGTAAAAAAGAAAAATAGACACATCAGCAATTATGCTTGGAGATGTCAACTCTCTATCTCGGAACAAGTTGACAACAATCAAGTCATGAGCGTACAGAGATCAGTTGGAAAATAACAAAGATTTGAATTGTACTATTAGTCACGTTGACCTAACAGATGTTTATAGAACACTAAATCCCATAATTGCCAAATACAGATTTCCAAGCAAATAGGGAACATATCCTAAGGTAAACTAAATACTAGACCAGAAAATGAATAGATGAATTTTGAAGACTTGAAATCATATAGAATATGTTCTATGACTACAATAGAATTACATAGCATATTAATAACAAAGAAATGTAGAAACCCCATAAATATTTATAAGTTAAACAGCATGCTTCTAAACCCAGGGCAAAGAAGACATCACAAAAAAAATTATGAAATATTTTAACCTCAACAATAAATGAAAATATAGTAAGTCAAATTTGTGGGATACAATATAATAAGCTGCTAAAAGAGAAAGCCATGATCTTAAATAATTATAATTAAAAAATAAAATTTCTAAAATTGGTAATCTAAACCTAGAAAAATAAGACAAGCTACAGCCAAACTAAGTTGAAGTAAAAATTAATAAGAGAACAGAAATAAACTACATAGAAAACAGATATTTAGAGAAATTTAAAACCCAAAGAATATTTCTCTGAAAAAAATCAATGAAATTGATAAATCTCAAGTAAGACTGAGTAGGGGAAAATAAAACCAGGGCAAATACAAATTTTCAAAATGAAGAATGAAATAAGAGCTATCACCACTGAGCAATAAAAAAGGAGCTAATACTCCCAGACACATTTAATTAAGTCAGCGTACTCTTAACACCAAACTTTACAAAGACATTATGGGAAAATAAAGGACAGACTGATAGCATTCTTGAATGCAGATGCAAAGATATTTCTGAAATATTAGGGAATGGAGCCCAGCAATATATAAAAAGGATCCTCCATCAGACAGAACGAGTTTTCCCAGGAATGCATGATTAAAACAACAACACAGTCAACTAAGGAAAGAAGAGAATTGCCTCAATCTGATAGCTGACATGTTCAACAAACTTTCAGTGGACATAATATTTTATGGTAAAATCTTGAATGCCTTCTTCCTAAGACTAAAAAAGGGCAGGATGTTTCTCTTAGGATTTCTTACCAAACTCATCCTAGATGGTCTAGATGATGCTCTAGTGAAAGAAAAATAAATGCATGAATAAATATCTTAATACATAATATATAGATAAGTGGGAAGATGGTTACTTCCCATCTTCCATCTAGATACATGGAATAAAGTTTAAGAAAGAAGAAATAACATTTTCTTTATTGGCGGATGTTATTGTGAATGCTTTTGTTACAGATGTGGAATGGACACAACCATTCCAAGGTCCACAGGATGGAGGAATAGAGTATGGATTAGAGTGGACTTACTGATAATCTATTCATGAACTATTATGATTAGTAATCAGAGAAAATGTGGCATTGGTGTGGAGAAAGTGGCCATGGCGGCTGCTGGGGGTAGGGAGTGGGAGGAAGAGTTGAGATGTGGGGGCGTTTTCGGGACTTGGAGTTGTCCTGGGTGGTGCTGCGGGGACAGTTACTGGACATTGTATGTCCTCCCATGGCCCACTGGGTGGACTGGGGGAGAGTGTGGGCTATGGTGTGAACCATTGACCATGAGGTGCAGCGGTGCTCAGAGATGTATTCACCAAATGCAATGAATGTCTCATGATGATGGAGGAGATTGTTGTTATGGGGGGAGGAGTGGGGTGAGGGGGATGAGGGGTATAGGGGGACCTCATATTTTTTTAATGTAATATTAAAAAAATAATTAAAGACAACCAAAAAATCATTAAACAAACTAAGAGATCTAATAAGAGACCTCAGCAAGTTCTCAGATACAAAATCAGTATGCAGAAATCAATTGTATTTCCATATACCAGTCATAAGCAATTGTCGTATAAAATACGAATTGATTCCTCTTAAAATAGCATAAAAAGATACGACACACTAATAATGCATTTAAGAAATGATATCAAAGGCCTAGACATTGAAAACTACTAAACATTGCAGAGAAAATTAAAGAAGACCTAAATAAATAGAACGATAGGTCCTATAAAGAGTTGAAAACCTTTACCTCGCAAAGCCCTCAACTATCTCTAAATTGATCGTTAGGTTCCATGCAAATCAAATGAAACACCCAGAATTTGCAGAACTTGCAGAATTTGATAAGCTGAGACTGAAACCTAAATGCAAATAAAAAGGACCTAGAATGTCCCAAACCGCCTTATAAAATAAGAAGGAATCATGAATGACTTGATTTTAAACTGATTATGAAATTACATTCATTAACACAGTGACTTACTGGTATAAGGATAGGCACAGAGACGAATGGAGCAGAAGGTATAGAAATGAAATATTTTCAAACCATGTTTGACAATTGTGCCAATGCAGTTAAATGGGGGAAAGGAAAGTCCTTTAAATGAATGGGGTTGGATCCACGAGTATAGGAAATTTGAACCTTGATTCATTTTTCACTCCAAATCCGAAAATTAATTCAAGACTACTTGCATACTTAACTGTAAAAGATTTAAAAAGCGTGTAAATCAGACTCCTAGAAGATAACATAGAATATATTTGCAAAGTGGAGGGAGGTGAAGACTTTCTAGACAGGACATTAAAAGTATTAAACTTAAAATAAAAAGTAATAATTTAAAAATTAATAGTAATAATGATAATGATAAAGTGGATTCAAAATTTTTTGAAAAATGCCTTCCATTAAAAGCAAGATTAAGTAAAGGAAAATGAAAGGTAAAGATGGGGCAAAGGAATTTTTAATATGTATGTTTGACAATGAGCTCATATTCAGATTCAATATAGAAGTAATACTTATTGATAATAAAGAGACAATCCAATAAATGTGGGCAAAAGTTTTGTATAGATACAAAGAAAGATGTGATTTATGAATGCCCAGTAAATACATGAAAATATGCTTGATAGAGTTATTCATTAGCAAAATGAAAATTAAGAACTCAATAATATGCCTTCACGCATCCAATGGGATGACTAAAATTTGTAAACTGCTAACAGCCAACATTGGAGAAGATGTACACAACTGGAACCCTCAAACATACTGCTGAGAGTGCAAAACTGCATAATCAAAAAATGCACAGTATCAGATAGTTACTTGTGCATAAAGCCAAGATTCCAGAAATTCCATCCCCAGATAGTTACCGAAATATACAACATATTTTCACAAAAATTTTAAAGTGTTTTTACATGAATATAAATATTTGTGGAAACTTAAACTATACACTTAAGTTCTGCTCACTTTATAGAATTATAACTCAACAAAGCATGCAAACCATAAGTCAAATTTAATAAACACAAATACCACACAAGCAAGAACTAGCTTCTTCTTAAGATGTGGCTCCCATCTTTTTGTAGTAAATAGCAAGGTGAATGGAATGGTGATTTTTTAATTGAAAAATGGGCAATGATCGTCTTGGGCAATAATCAGAAAGATATATATTGAAGTGTTATTATATGTATATGTCTTTGTATTCATGAGTATATATGCTAAAGAGGAGTGATTAGATAGATGGATAAAAATGGATAGATAGATATAGATAATGATGATAGAAGAGAGAGAGCGAGAAAAAGACAGACATGATAGAGTGGATAAATAGAACAAGAAATAGAGAGACAGACACTTATTTGTACATGTCCATGTGAATATTTTGGTAAATAGCACAAGATATAAAAACATATTTCATTTTGCTGCTGTTCATAACCATTTTGTGTAGAACTGAACCTTACCATCTCAACTGGTTATAATCACACATTTATACACAGCTTTGTCTCTATTTATTTAGAACCAGCTTCCGTCTTTTCAGCCATTGTCACTATCACAAGATGACTTTAACCAAAAAAGCAATAAAGGTAGAGATTTTATTTTAGTCCAGACCCTAAAATTTCCTATTGAATATGTTACGATAATATAGCAGTTATAACCCAAATGTGAAAGAAAATCAACTATATATACAATATTACATACTTAAGCCCAATTTAGAAATCCAGGCATGCAAGCATCAGCTTCCACGTTCAGGTAAAATCATGTTGAGATGATTGATATTTGTGAGAAATATTTTCTAAATGTGAGTGAGGGAGCCTGAGACAGGTAAATGAAATAAGTAATATACTTAGCAGCTATCATCTCAAGAGCAATTTTCACAGTGACTTCAATGACATTGGTCTCTGATCTGAAAATTACCTGATGATTACTTTTCTGACCTTTGTAAAGAATGAACACATGGCTTAGAGAAGTAATTAGGAATTATCCAATTAATAAACATCAGTGCCCACATGCTCTCATGCCCATTTAATTCTTTGTATAATCTAAATTTAAAGCATTATGGGCTGTGCCCTAATGCTTTATTTCAACGTGATGATCCAAAAAATAATTATTGATTTATAATTGTGAATGGCAAATGACCATGTGTAATTCGTAAGTTAAAGGGAAAGTCAGGTCGTCATTCATAAACCACATAATTCCAAAACGAAGAAAAATGGGCATGTTCAAAACTATTTTGAAATGAATTAAAGTATGTATGTATATTGTACAGATGCTTTCAAATATTATCCGTCCTTAATGTTTCTAGAATGAGGGATCTCTCAAAACAGTTAGTGTTTCCTAACAATTGGAGTGCTTCACACAATTCTGCTTCTCCTGAAGGAGGATTTTAATAAGCATGTGATTTCTAAAACTTGAGTATTTTTTAGTCCTATGTAATATAATAGCTAATTTAAAGCTCTTACTCAACACAGAACTGATTTTTTTAAAAAGGAGCTCTGCATAAAGGCTCCACATTCTCTGGGAAAGGGGCAACTTGTCCAGTGGGTTTCCCCCTATAGGAAAAGAAAGCCAAGGTCTCCTTGAATATATTGCCCAAAGCCACAGTTCCTTATTTTCAGAACCTAATGCCCTGATTACTTCTGAGAGTTTTTGTCATGAATGGGTGTTGGATTTTGCCAAATGCCTTTTCTGCATCTACTGCTGTATCGTTTTTCTTCTTTCGCCTGCTGATGTGGTGAGTTACATTTGAATGTTGAACCAGCCTTGCATTCCTGGAATCAATCCCATTTGGTCTGATCTCAGTTGAAAAAAGACATGTGATTTTCAGTCCAGGTTTCAAGAGACTTAGATTTGCATTAATATATGCAAATTCAGGGAGTATTTTTAAAAGGATGATTTTAGTTACTATATCTCTGTCTATTGGATTTCCAGTGAACGTGGTTGTATTTTATCCACTGCTTTCTAGAGAAAATATAGAAAAAAGATCTTCATTTATGTGTAAAAGCATAATTCCCACGATCTCATCCTTTTCCATTTCTTCAAAGAAGTGCTTATGTTCCAAGTTGTAATATGTTTTTGTTTCTTTTTAGCTTACCAAATATTTAATCACCAAAACATCCTTGTTTATCAGGAAATGAAAATACAAAAGAATTATTTACTTTTCAAAACCACATCCTTCCAGTAGACAAAATGAATCTGAGTTTTCATTGCCGGATAAAGAGCCGAATAAATTTTCCAGACACTATTTTCTGCATAGTTAGGAACATTGATGCTAACCTGCAGGTGCATTGTATGGCCTCTTCCTTTACCTGCTCAGTATGACAATCAGATTTACAATAGGAATTTTTTGGCAAATCTTTTGTTCCAACGTATCTGGCTGTAAGGAAAAGGAGAGGGTCACAAACATTGCTAAATGACTTGCAATCATAATACTAATTCATTTTTCTTTTGAGATGTAACGATCAATTTAATATGTTTTGTAAATGTATAGTTGGGGTATCTGCTTGGAGGGCAATGGATTCTTATGTCTCAAAGGTTCTTTAAACCAATCCACTATATTTTTATTCTATTACCCTTGCACTGACGTTTTACCATGCACAAATCCATTACCAGATACTGTATTAGACAAATATAACCCATCTACGCAAAACCTTCATGTGATTTGTGAGCAAACATACTAGGACACCCATAATATCTATAACCTATGGTCTATGTAAGCATCATTTAGAATTTCCCACAACCATGAATACCAGTGTTTCTGTCTTTCCCACATAAGAGTTTTTTGGGAATGTGATTCTGGGAAACAAACGGCTGTGGCCAAAAGTGTGAAGGAGAGAGAGTCGATTCAAGGATGCCTTTCAGAGTTTGCCACTCAATGGGAAGATGGTGCTTAATTCCATAAGACTTTCCAAGGAGCCTATAAAATGTTCAACAGAACTTTCCATCCCTAGAAAAATGGGGAAATTATTTATCCATTTATACATTGGCTTCTGATGTTCATTGGTCGGAGGTGGCTCTTTTCTCTTACTTCAGGGTGGTGCACATCTAGTGATCATTGGGTTCCTCCAATGCATATCTCAGTGTGGGATACAGAAAAACCCTAGAAGAAGCAAGAGTTACAAGGCAAGTGTTGTAACGACACACCTGCATAAATCTGATGAGAACCGAAGAGATAATCCATCAGGCAAAGCTGGAGAAAGCTATAGTCAACAGTGTAGGAAAAGCCTGAAAAACTTGTTGTTTCCTCCTTATTTGTTCCTCTGCATTCAGCAAATGTATGGAATTTCTGCTCTGTGGAATGACCCATCTCTTAACACGGTGATAGAATCATGTACCCCGACAAACACTTTCTTGAGCTTAGTCTGAGCACCTTTGGATGTGAACCCATTGTACACAGGGCACTTTGAAAATGTTATGATGAGATACATAGCTCAACGAGATCAGAGTGAACCTTAATCTGAAGCAGTGGAGGACTTATAATGAGAACTCAGAAGAGGTCAAATAGAAAGAGGCCAGAAAGGGGCAAAGCAGACACAAGTAGAGAGAGCTATCTCCATATGACAGGAACACAGCAAGTCAAGGGACTCCAGGGATCTTGGCAAGCCAGTTGCAGGATTTGGGGAGAAAGCAAGTCTTTACTGATGCCTTGACTTTAGACTTCTAAAACCGTGAGTCCATAAATTCCTTTTTGAAGTCAACCCATGTGAGGTATTTTTCATAGCAGCTGGGAAAATTAAGATGTTTCACTTTTTCTAATCACAAGGAGCTTGACCAATCTAAGAAAGACAAAGACTCTTCCTGGACAAATACAGTACAAATAAATATATGCTTATTATCTTTGATGGTTTACTTGGGCTCTAGGAAAGCCATGTAGATCAACACTAAAACTCCTGCTCTGTACCACTAAGATAAGCATGTGGGAGGTGCTATAAAAAAAGAGTACAACCTTGTTTCAGTCACTGGGAATGTCTTGTCAGGTGGTGTAGATAAGTAAAACATCAACCCATGTTATAGGATAGAATGCTGTGCTATGACTATAGACAAATTTCCAGGGAAACCACAAGATGAGAATATTCCCCCTTCTGATTGGAGAATGCATAGGTAGATTTCATGGAGGGGGGGTGTTGCCTGATTGTGTTCTTAAAATTTCCTAACTTAGATAAGAAGACAGAGGTTGTCACCTGAAACTACCAAAGAGAACAGGTAAAATTCACACCCACTTGTTCCTTACAAAAACCATATCTGCACGGTACTGGTAAGTACTTTCAGATTTCCAATCTTGAGATATGAGAGGAAGTAATAGCAGTTTCTTTGCCCAAAGAAATGAGGTAACATTTCAAAGACTATATAGTAAATCAAAATTGGACTAAGATATGCTTTTTGGAGAAGGCAGTAGGAAGGAGATAAAGGGAAAATAAAATCCATTAAGGGGGAAACAGTGTGAAAAACAAATTTAACAGAATCCATAACTCAATAAACAATTTTACTACAAAGTCTCCTTTAAAAAAAAAAAAGATTCTGAAATGAATTAGTTAGGAACTTCACCTGATTTCTGTAGTACACAAAAATAGCACTGACATAAAGAACAGAAAAGTTTGATTCACCCTCATGAAATTATCCCAACATAAGCCACCCAGTGCAAATGGAACAGGCTCCTCTGATCTGGTTGTTTCTCTGTTTGTAGATGATGTCTTCATCTACAGGTCTAAAACAACTTACAATCATGCCTACTGACCAGCAGAAAGAGGTGATGGGGGATGGATGTAGCTCCAGTGGTTGAGCACCTCCTTCCCATGTACAAGGTCCCAGATTCAACCCTTGGTACATCCTAAAAACAAACAAATGGAAAGAAAAAACAGCTTTTCTTGGGGAGTGGATGTAGCTCAAGTGGATAAGTGCCTGCTTCCCATATATAAGGTCCTGAGTTCAATCCCCAGTATCTCCTTAAAAATAAAAGGTGAAGTGGAAAAATTGGTGAGGAACTAGCACGAAGGCGGTATACTTTATTTCTGTTCACATCCTATAGCTTATAATTCAATCACATGATCATATCTAGCTGCAAGAGATGCTGGGCCATGGAAATGTTCTATCATGCCTCCATGTACCTGAATAATAAGAGAAGAACGTGTTCTTGTTATGAATGAAAAGACGTGCTTCCAGGGTGTATCCTGCCCAGGCATTATGGAAGCGCATCATGTGTATGTGTGTGAATACATGTATGCCTGTGCATGTGTGTTTGTGCATGCATGTGTGTATTTGTGTGTGCATGTGTTACCGTGTGAAATGGGAAGGGCATTTAGTCCACAAATAGACATAGCTGAGTAATTAGCCAAATCAGATTTGGGAGGCAGCCAGAAAGCCTCCCGACTCTTGGAGAAACTGTATTATTTTTTACAAAAATATATTCTTACTTTGAGGAAAGCTACATGAGGTGCTGAGTCCAAAATTAAAAATTCACCTCTGAAGTGAGGGTAGAGTCTCTTCACCCCCATGGGTATGGTTCAAAGGGACTAGGATCAAAGACTATGAATGGCAAAAATTTATTCAACAGGTGCTAATGGCTCTGCAAGGAGTTCTGGAAGTTTTAAAGAAAGAAGCCCAGTGTGCACGAAAGGACTAAATTTACGCTTCCAAAAATCATTAGTCCAAGAGGTGGTTGAAGGTAAAAATATAAAGACCAATAAAGTTCAAAAGTGTCAGATTTATCCTGGGCAGCAAGGGGTCCAGGTATAATTGAAGGTGACCTGTGCACAAACCAGCATGTTCAGTCCAAGAAAGCCCCTTTAACTGATCACCAAGGAATAGGAAATTTACCTGGATGCACCAGGATTTTATGCAATTGAACCTATTATATAAATCTAATCATGTAGTATTTGACAGGATGGTTTATATGTTCATAAATAATTGAATAAACATAACAGTCAGTGTTAGAGGAACTTTTAGAAAATGGTATGTGAATACTTTCATTTATTCAACCAGTATTTACTGAGCATTTTATCAAGTACCAGGAAACTACATTATTGAACCTGAAGTGCTAAAGTCTGAGTGGCTAAAGCAGACCATTATACAAGCAATTAATGCATTGAAGGAGGAAAATGAGATACTGAGTCATCTTCGACGGGTAACTTTTCTTGGTTGAAACCAGAGACAAGCAAGCACTCATGCTTGGATGTGTGGGATTGTTAACTCCTCCAATTTAAAAATCACTCATTAAATCATTCTGAGTTTGTCTTGTGTAGGTGAACAGGAATTTCCAACACAATGGTTCTGTGTGCCAGTGAGGAAGGACACATGAAACTGAGATATAATGTCCTGTAATACACTGCAAGCTTTTCAAATCTCTCCTGATGTTTAGAAATTCTCTGCTGCTAGAGAAAAGTGATTAAAACTGCATTATCAGAAAAGAGAAATAAGAAGAAGATTTGAGCAAGAGAAGGAAGAAGAGATAAAGACAAAGGTAAAGAAAAGAATGATAGTAACAAACTAGCACTACTTGAAACCCTATTCTTTCCCAGAATAGGACTGAGTGTTGTTTTCATCCATATTACCTCAATATTCACAAACAGTTTTATGGGAGGAACCCATTACTCCCATTTCACCCATGGGGAAACTGAGGCTCAGAGAAGGTCATTAACTTGCCTGACTTTCTGTTACATGACAGAACCAATACTGAAGCTCAAACCCTCTGCCTTGTGATTTAAAGGAAAGCACCTGGTGTTAGAAATATGGGATTCAGTCCCTGGGCTGGTCACATGAGCTTACCTGAAAGGCGGTTGTAATTTGTTGAGCCTCCACCTGAAATCACACCTGTGTTTTAGTTTGCTAATAGCTGCTGGGAGTAATATACCAGAAATGGGTTGAATTTTACAATGAGCACTTATTAGGTTAAAAGCTTACAGTGAAAGTGTCCAAATCAAGGCACCATCAAGTCATCCTTTCTCCCTGAACTGCAACTGTGGGCGATCAGGCACATGGCAGTGGTAGCTCATCTCTCCCCTGTCCTTCTGGCATCTTCAGCTCCTGGTTCCTGGACCTTCTCTCTCAACTTCTTGGTTCCTGTGTTTCTCTGCATCTTATTTCTGTGTCTGCAGCTTTTTATTCCTCTATGTATAAAGGACTCTGGTGAGAGGAGTCCTGGATCATGCAATCTAATCAAGGGCCCTTAGCAAAATTAAGTTAATCAAAAGGTCCCACTGACAATAGATTTATGAGGACAGAGATGGGTTACCCATAAGAGCAGGATTTTCTGGGGTCCACTAAAGCTTCATATTGCCATACCCTGTCTCCAACCTGGCCGGAATGAAGTTTGTGTACCCCACTATGAACTTCATTCTGGTTATGTTGCATTAGTTGTCCATTACCAACGTTACACCTTTTATTTGGGATGTGTAGAAATTCAGCAATCATTTAAAAAGCAAATGCTAGAAGCATCAAGGTCTTTACAAGTCTGCCTTTTCAGACAGGGCAGATGGACCTACCAGTCATTTTTAAACTGTTTTTTTCTAAACATTAGCTCTTGGATGCCCAAAAAGAGAGAGATAGTCATTTATTTTATTAGACTCTCCTGAGATTCTATAATATTTGTATTACTGAAATTATTAAATGAATGGCATATAGCATGTGATTATAATCATTCTCATTTCACTAATAAAATGCTTGAATGCGTAAGTTTTACTTTACCCTTTATATATCACTCTTTAAGAAAGATACACATCTTTATACGCCATCATACTTACATTCCTAAGTCCTTATTATTTCCTTAAGTCATAGCTTAAAAGTGGAATTAGTGAGTCAAATGCTATGAATATTTTAAGACCATTTATATGCATTCATTTAAAAACACATATGGTTTACTCTGTTATGGAGTAGCTATTGAGCATAAATTTGGTGAACAATATCAATTACAAAAAGACTTCCTGCTGTCATGGAGATTACATATCAATGGTGAGGGAAGGGAAAATGCCTATAAATTAAAATGTACTTCCAACTTGTGGTAAGTGTTCAGAACATAAAACATAGGGTTAGAAGAGAGAGAATAAAGGGAAGTTGAGGCTTGTCTGCAGAATAAATCAATAGCATGGGATCCCCAGTGAAAAGAAAAGAGTTGTAGACCACGACCTTGAGCTTAGCTTCACCCAGAATTTAAAGAAAACTAGTGTCACTGAACCATAGAAGCAGAAGCGGGGATTGTGGAGGGAGGTGCATCCAGATTACTGAGGAACTTGTCAGCTACTTTAAAGATATTTAGTGAGAAATGGGGGAAAGGCATGCTCAGATTATGACTTGAAAACAACCATTGACTGGTCTCCAGAGAATGAATTGGAAGGAGACAAAATGAAATTGTGTGAGTCTAGTCTCTGTCCCACCCTACTTCCTCATGATGGTTTCACGTTGCAGAAAAAAACATTCTCTGAGATTTGTCAACAAGATTCCAGGATGTGGTTACTTCATTATATGTGTGTATATGTGCATATGTGTATATGTATGTATATACATGTGTGTATGTATATGTGTGTATATATATAAAATAAAAATAAAGAAACTAACTGACTTTAAATAATCTGTGTATTATTAGATTAGAGCTGTGTATCATGATTGGGTTTGATGACAGATATAAAAACTTGACAGTCTTTGGCTTCAATGAATGACTTTGCATTTTTTTGTTGTTTTTGTTCTCATCACACAAGTTTTTCAGCGATAGGCAGTCCAAACTGTGCAGTAATTCAAGGAAACAAATTCCTTCCCTCTTCTCCACCTTTCTTAGTTTATGATTTTTGGCCCCATGGTCTCAAGAGAATTGCTGTACGTCCAGACATGATCTCAACATCCCAGGCAGGAAGAAGAAGGAAGGACAAGAAGCAAAAAAGCATGAGTTAACTGAGAGATTCCCTCTTCATAAGTCAACAATATCTTAATGGAAGCTCCTTGAAAGAGACATCTAATTTAGTCTCATTGACCAGACTAGGTCTTACCTAGTTGCAATGGCATCCGGAGAATTGAGGTATTGATGTCCTCCTGTGATGTTGGCTCAGAACAGTGTCCCTTAGATCTGTGGTCCTGATGATGAGGGACAATATCATCATATCATCTCTGATAAGGCAGGAAGCAGGGTCTACAAGAAGACTTCAGAATTCATTCGAATCCTGATTTCACCCTACAAGCTAATAATACCTGGTAACTGCTGCCTTTTTGTGTTTGAGAAGACTATCAGATTCACCCATCTGAGCCAGAACAGCCTATTCCACAAATGGTACTGGGAGAATGGATATCTATATCCAAAAGAAAGAAAGAGGGCCCCCTCTCTCACACCATATAAAAAATTAGTTCAAAATGGATCAAAGACCTAACTATAGAAGCTATAACCATAAACTTCTGAGATGAAACTGTAGGAAAACATCTTCAAGATCTAGTGGTAGATGGTAGTGTCTTAAACTTTACACCAAAAGCATGAACCATGAAAGAAAAAACAGATAAATGGGACTATTAAACACTTCTGTGCTTCAAAGGACTTTGTCAAGAAGGTGAAAAGGCAGCGCACTCAATAGGAGAAAGTATTTCGAAACCACATATCCAATAAAGGTTTGATATCCATGTTATATAAAGAAATCATACAACCCAACAATAAAAAGACAAGCAAGCCAATTAAAACATGGGCCAAAGACTTGAACAGACATTTCTACAAAGAAGAAATATCAATAACAAAAAAGTACGTGAAAAAAATGTTCAACATCATCAGCTGTTAGGGAAATGCAGATCAAAACTATAATTAGGTATCCTTTCATACCTTATAGAATGGCCATTCTTACAAAAACAGAAAACTACAAGTGCTGGAGAAGCTGCAGAGAAATAGGAACACTCCTTCACTGTTGATGAGAAAGTAGAATGAGGCATCCTCTGTGGAAGACAGTTTGACAGTTCCTCAAGAAACCCTATATAGAACTGCTGTATGATCTGGCAGTGCCTTTATTAGGATTACATTCAGAAACACTGAAAGCAAGGACGCAAACTGGCATGTGCACACTGATGTTCCTAGCAGCATTATTCACAATTGCTAAAATTTGGAAATAACCCAGGTGTCCATCAACAAATGAATAGATAAACAAAATGCGGTATATACATACAATGAAGTATTATTCATATGTGAGAAGAAATGAAATTGGGATGCAAATGTCAACATGGGTGAACCTTGAGGACATTATGTTGAATGAAATATAAGCCAGACACAAAAGACAAATATTGGGTGGTCTCACTAATATGAACTAAAACAATGAGTAAACTCACATAAACTCTAGAGTATAGGTTACTAGGAAGTTGAATGTGGGTTGAAAATAGGAGCTGATGTTTAATGTATGTAGAATTTCTAAAAAGGTTTCTTGTAAAGGTATGGAAATGAATAGAGTTAATGATGAAACATAATAGTATAACTAACGCTGCTGATTTATAAATGTGAATTTGGATAAAATATTTCAATTGGATGGAAATTAGAGAATGATGTAGGGACTGTATAACTGATTTCAGTGGTGGATGAAGATGGTGGTTAACAGTATGAGAATATTCTTCTTTTACAAAATGTTAAATATTAATATATGGCTATACATGGAAAAACTACAACTAACGTAATACATGGATTATAGTTAACAGTAATATTGTAATATTTTTACAGCAATGGCAAAGAAGACATTATATCAATTCTAAGGGACAACAGTGGGGGGGGGGTAGAAGGGTGGATGGGATTTTTCCTTTTGAAGTAATGAAAATGTCTAATATTGACTGAGTGATGATGGCAGAACTCTGTAATGAATATGAGAGCCACTGCATGTACATTTTGAATGGATTGTATAGTCCAGTGGTGAATGATGGATTACCAGAACAAATATGAAAATATTCTCTCATTAACTATAACAAGTATATAATATTAATACATGATGTCATTAACCTGGTGGGGTGGGAGGAGGAATACACCAAATGTAAGATACTGGCTATAGTTATTAGTAATGTTTTGGCAATGCTCTATCATAGTTTGTAATATATTGTTTCAAATCAATGCAAAGTGTTGGTGGTGAGATAATGTATGGGAGTCCTGTATGAGGATATGCAAGTTTATTTTTTAAGTTCACAACTTATACTATAAACTTATTGTTTATGGATATTCATAGGTGAATGATAAACTTCAATTAAAAAATATAAAAAAGGAGAGGCCAAATGTGGGGAGATTCACTACCTCCTGAATTATGCTAGAAGTTCCACCCTACTGTATGTAAAGCGGAGCGTTTCCATGAATATAACAGAAAAATGTGCAAGTATTCCATCACAACAGATGTGCTGTTACATGCTTATTTCAAGTAAATGATCCCCTTTTTGTTCTTTTTATTCTTTTTATTCATTTTGGTGATTTTGATGATTAAGGCTGGTCACAAAGGCAGACAATAAATTTTAAAATTTGAGATAATTGTAAATTTTTAAATTTGAAGTAACTGTAACTTCACCTACAGTTATAAGCTATCATATACAGAAATGCTGCATACCTTTGATTCATGTTCAATATTTGTGTCATCTCAGTGTTGACATCTATTGACTATCTTTTATAATTCAGTTTGATATTTTCCTGATTCTTGGCATGTTCTGTGACTTTTTTTTTCTAGTTGATATTCAGTTCAAGGTTTTTTCCCTCTATTTTTAAAGAAATTTTAAATTACAGAAAAGGTACATTGAAAATACAGGGGATTCCCATATACCCTAGATCCTCCCCCCTCACAATTTCCCCCATTAGCAACATCTTTCATTAGTGTGGTACATTTGTTACAACAGAGGAGCAATTCTTGAAGCGTTGCTACTAAGCATGGTCTATAGTTTACATTATGGTTTACACATTGCACAGTACAATTTTATAGGTTTTTCCAAAATATATAATGGCCTGTATCCATCCTTGCAATGTCATGCAGAACGCTTCCAATGTTCCCAAAATGCACAAGCTCTTTAAAATCTGGGTTTGTATAGGTTCTCTATAGGTCCCATTGATCAAAACTTTCATAGTGGCAATTCCTTGAGGGGCAGCAGAGAGTCTTCTGTCTTGAGGAACACACATTGGAAAGGTTTGCATATGTAGAGAGAATACGTGGGCATTTTCTGTAATCAATTGCAAAAGTAAATGCAATCAAGTGTATCTCGAGCCTTTCTTCACTACAGTGGAATACACAGCAGGGAGTGTAACATTCCACAAAATGTAGGTCAGGGAAAACTTAAACCAAGAAGTTACGTTTGAACCTAACTTGGAAATATCAGAGAATAGTTAGGGGGGTGGAAAATGCCCCAGGACTTTCAGGGAAAAAAAAAACTAATGCAAAGAGAAGGATGGCATGGTGAGAGAATATTTTGAAGAGATAAGATGGACTCCAGGGGCATTTGTTCTCAATTTCTGAACAAGCACGTTCTTTTGTGCGGCTGTGTTTGAACCATTTGTCTCTGTTCAAAATTTTAAAGTCACATGAAACTAGCTGCTCTCCATCAGGTGAAAAGATTTATTTTCTCCAAGTTGTCAGGCTTTTCCTTACTCACCACCTACAACTTTCTTAAATCCTTCCTCAGATTTTCCCCCCAGTTTGCTGGTTCCTTCTTTAAGTGGACTCGAGAACAAATACTGAAGTCTGACCCAAGCAGAGAGCAGTGGATTTTGACCCCCGTGTATGCCTAACCCTCAAATACAGGAGGCAATCATCCTAACCCTATTCCAATGGCCCCAAGGGGAAGTACATAGAGGGGCTAAAATCTTCACAATATCGTTTCCTGGGTATCAGGGTCAAAAGATGGGTGATGGCAACTACAGACCTCAGATCTCAGAGTCCCGTCCTGTACCAGATGCCTATGAGGGAAATACCCTTTTTTGTGAGTCACTGGACATCCATTTATTTTAAAAACGTATATCAAGTACCAATGATGTGACAGGAACTTGCTTCCTTTCTAGAACTTTAAAGGTCAGGCAATCCTCGTATTTTCCCCAATTTACTTATGGTATATTTATGGGATCGATATTTGTAAATGCCCATCTCTCAAGATCCACAAGGAGGGCTAGGATTTAATTTGAATTTTGGGTGTTCTGAATCCATAAAGCAGGGAAATCGCTTAGCCTGAGCATACTGAGCAATATTTACCCTAAAGTATAATAATAGTAGTCATATGGTCTTGCTCTCTACTAGCCATTCACTATTCTCTGTGTCCACGTGTTCATTTCATACGATGCCAACACTCTAAGGCAGATAGAGCCCTCTGTATTTTACAGGTGAGTGAAGTAAGGCATGGAGAGGTCAAATGAAACGTCTAAGGACACATGGTCAGGGAAGAGTGGAGGTGGGACTCAAAAGCTGGAGCTAGTCAGATCAAATACCCTGCTTGAAGACTCAGAAGCAAGGAGCCCGAGAGGGATTCTGAATGGATATTGCGTGACCAAGATTGGAGAGACAAGATACAACCAGAGTCCAATGAGAAATTTGGGAGAAAGAGATATCCCGTTACATTTAGTTATCAATCCCTGTACTATTTCTCCCCCATGACTGAGAGCCACTTCTGAGAGGACAGGGACATTTTCAATTCATTTCTCTTATAGTATCTCACTTTCCCTTGATAACAACTGCTACTGCAACTATTGCCATGTTTTCATGTTGCCATGTTTAGATTCAAGCTAGGCCAGTTGAACTGAGCTATGTCAGTGATGAAATCATACAAGGATTACTGAAAGCCTTGGTCCTCACTCGTAGGTCAACTCCTTTTCTATGAGGATGGTCATCTACTCTACATAATTTGGATATTATATTATGAAAATCCGAATGTTATTTAATCCTTTTTTTAAATTCTCTTTTCAAGTGTTCCATCAAGAAAAGTGTTTCTTGAAGTCTGCAATATTTCTTATAAAAATGATATATATATATATATATATGTATATAGATTAGATGAAAAAAGAAATACGAATTTTTAAATCAATCTTTATCTTGCCCTCCTTAGGTTTCCCAAATCTGTCAATGAATGAGCTTGGCTCCCTTTTCTCCTGAGTAAGGAGGTAAGAGGGAAATGATGCTTTCTTAAAGTCAGTGCAATGAAGTGAATAAGCTGGAGCAATATATTTTCCTCCATTATATTCTAAACAAGAAACCTTGGCCCTAAAACAGACCCTTAAGTTGGAGGATAGAATAATAGAATTTGAGAGCCTTTATAAATCATTATAATGTGAAACTCAAGAATAAGAAACAGCCCTTAAAGAACTGCTTGTCCCCAGGGCAGAGTGTTTTGATTAAAGAAAAGTTTCAATGGCGGAGTGAGGCACATCATTACTCAATAGCACTTAGTTACATGTAAAAGACATATGTGTACACCAATGCCACGTTTTCTTCAATTACTAATCACAATAGTTCATAAATAGAATATCAGTAAGTCCACTATAATCCATTCTCTATTCCTCCATCCTGTGGACCCTAGAATGGCCATGTCCACTCCACATTTATATCAAGAGGGGACTTAGATTCCACATGGATGCTGGATGCAATTCTCCTGCTTTCAGTTGTAGGCATGATGGAAGAGGTTGTTGTTATGGGCAGAGGAGTGGGGTGAGGGGGGTGGGGGATATATGGGTACCTCACATTTTTTGAATGTAACATTAAAAAAAGAAAAGAGAAAAACAAAACAAAACTAAAAGACATATGTGTAAAACTGGGTGCCTTGGAAGGAAAAGTTTTCCCAAGAAGTTCATTGCAAGAATTGTTGGGGAGTCCAATAGACTTCACTCCATTTCTTACCTGGGCAATTTATTGAGAGCTTTCTGATAACAGTGTAGCAGGGTTAACGCAGAGGGAAAAAAAAAACATCTCTGGAAAAAGCCAAGCGTTGCTAGCACTGATGGTGGTCTGTATAGCATCCAACTCCTACCTCCTTGCTGATAGAATCTCAATTTTGTACAGGAATAATGGTCACATGATTGTTGGAGGCTGACCCTATTCCCAGATACAGGGAGGGAGGGGGTGTGATGGATTTGGAATAGTCTAAGGCAATCATGAGATGCCACTCCCCTTGCCATCGTTTTGTTTAGGAATGGGATTATGACTCGATTCTGGCCAATGAGACAGGGAAGAAAGGCTGCTGGGGTGATTCTAGGAATGGCTTCCTTACTCCTAAGAAAGAAAGAAACCACAAACAGCCTCCCTTTCCCCTGGTGGATTGTGACAATGGAAATTTGTGTCACCTCAAGTTGGGGCCGCCATTTGCTAAGAGCTCAAGATGGAAACCACCATCCAGAGTGGACTTTCTTTCCACCAAACTGGGTAATCAAGAATTAACCAAAGTCCCATGATGGACCCTAAAGATTTCAATGTCAGCAGACTGTAGAAAATGGAGTGCATTTTCTTCAAGGTTTGGGTTTTAATACATGGAGCCAATCTTTACTTTCTTCTCAGCTCTGACTAGTAACCATGTACTAGGCACAAATATATGTGTACTGCTTAATACTCATATTCAAGTTATGGTAAAGCTTAGATGCATGACTAAATTAAAATTTAAGTTTTCAGAGAGGTCTGAACAAGATTTTAAAACCATTTATATTGGCAGTTGGATATTTGAATGTTTGTCACATTTACTAGGCCAAATTCTAGGAATTATAAAATACAAAAGGAGGTTCACTGCAGAAATTCAAGAGTGCACATTATTAGTAGAACAAAATGGAAAGAACTACTCTTGAAGGAGTGATATATAGACTAAGAACATAGGTAGTTCATGCTACAGGTTATTAATAATTACCTACTACATTTGGATATTAATATATAGAAAGCAAACTGCAGTGGAAGAAATGGAATCTGCTCAATGAAATGAGGGCTCCAGATAAACAAAGAAAACAGAATAAGAATCCAGGGAAGCAGATGTGGCTCAAGCAATTAGGCTCCTGTCTGCTATGGGAGGTCCAGGGTTCAATATCCAGGGCCTCCTGGTGAAGGCAAGCTGGCCCGTATGGTGAGCTGGCCCACACAGGAAGCTGACCTTAGTAGAGTGGGGGCCTGCACAGAATGCTGCCCCACGCAGGAGTGCTGGCCCATGCAGGAGTGCTGCCCCACGCAGGAGTGCTGGCCCACATGGAGAGCTGGCGGAGCAAGATGACATAACAAAAAGAGACACAGAAGAGAGATAATAAGAGACACAGCAGATCAGGGATCTGAGGTGGTGCAAGAGAATGATCGCCTCTCTCCCACTCCAGAAGGTCCTAGGATCGGTTCCCAGAGCCACCTAATGAGAATACAACTGATGTGTGTACAGAAGAACACACATTGAATGGACACAGAGAGCAGACAATGGGGGGGGGGGGGCAAAAAGAAATCAGTCAATCAATCAATCTTTAGAAAAATAAGGAAAAATAAGAATCCAGCAATGAGGCAGGCAATATGCAACTTGCCTATCCATTGTCCTAGCTCCTCTGCTTCTTGAATAAACTTATGCAAAGTGCCTAAATCTCAGGATCTCAGTTTGGGTGGAAATCTCGGAAAAAAGGTTACGAATATCCACATAAGCACACACACACATAAACCCAAAAGTCCTGGTACCTCACCAGGTTCTCCTTTAAAGGGAAGGCAATAGATGCAATAAAATAAATAAAATCAACACAACTAGACAAATGGGAGGCTGGTTTGTTATTTCTCTAAGATTACAGAAATAAGATACACAGACAACAAGAACCTTTGGCTTACCCATTAAATGAAAAAAATTATTATTTCTGTATAAACATATACATTTATATAAGTATAAAAATTTTCCCAAAAGGAAAACACATTTGAAAATACCTTTATTAATACTGAAGATCAAATATATCTTGGGTTCCATGCTTTCCCTGGGATCCTGGCCAGATTTCAGTTTTAAGTTGAGCTGGCAACCTCCCTAACTAGCTGCCTTCAATATCATCTTTTCTTGGTGTGATATCTCTTATCTTTATCGGTATGTTCCAATCTGGGTGAACATTGGGTATTTGTGTTGCTTGGAGTCTATTTGGAGCCCAGAATATTGTGTTTTAAAATTGGCCCATTCCTGCAGGTGTGGGACCCATTGATAGGATAAAATTCAGTAGGGGGTCTTTGATTGGAATACTTCAGTGAGGCGGGACACAGGGTGGGTCTTAATCCTTTTACTAGAGTCATTTATAAATGGGGAAGAAGGCAGAGAAAGAGAGTGCCATTTCACCCTGCCATGTGAGAGAAGACTCCAGGATTGCCTGTGGACACAGAAACAGAGAAACCCAAGAGGCTTAAATCAATGGAGCACAGAGGTACAGAAAGAGACCTCTGAGAAGCTGAAAAGATGAGGCCAGAAGGATAGGGGAGAGAAGAGCCATTTGTCTGATCACACACAGCAGAGCTCAAGGAGAAAGTAAGCTAGAAGGGGAAGAGAGAGACAATGACAGAGACGGACAGTCATTGTGCCTCCCACATGGCAGGAGTCCAGGATAGCCAGCAGGTGATCTTTCATGAGACAGCATCACTGATGATGCCTGGGTTTGGACATTGACACAGCCTCAAATCTGTAAGCTTCTACCCTAATAAATTCCCATTATAAAAGCCTAACCATTCCTGGTATTTTTCTTGGACAGCCTTCAGCAAACTAAGACAATACTCTTTTAAGGAAAGCAAGGAGAAAGAACTTCTGTCCTACTCAATTTTCATATCTCTCATCCAAGCTGTGACAATGAAAGGCCCATTTATTCTCTGTCACTACTGAGATTCATGAGGATTCTGCCATTTGGGCAGCTCCTCTGCCCTGGGTGCTTTGCTACATAGAGACAGCAAAGATTATAGACATAGTCAGCTTCTTTTCTTACTCTCTGGGCTGGATCACCTTGCCTGGACTTTGCCTCTGTCCTTTGACCGACCCAAGACCTCACTCCATCAAAGAAGTCAAGACGGGTAGAGAGAGAGGGCTCACCTCCTTCTTGGGAGAAGGTAGGAAAACCCAGCCATCCGTGGGGGATATTTCACTTTTTAAATACTAAATGTGCATGCAGGTTTTTCCCTGTGTTTCAGTTCACTAAATGCTGCCCAGGCAATATACCAGAAATGGATTGGATTACACAATGGGAATTTATTTGGTTAAAAACTTACAGTTCTGAGGCTGTGAAAATGTCCAAATCAAAGCATCAAGAAATGCTGCCTCACCAAGTTGTAGCTGTGGACAATCAGGCACATGGCAGTAGCGTCTAAAGATGCTTTCTTTCAAAGTTCAGCTGAGGGCCATTAGGCACATGGTGGCATCATCTAAGGATGCTGTCTGACCAAGCTGTAGCTGTGGGCCATCAGGCACATGGTGGTGTCATCTAAAGATGCTTTCTCTCCAAGTTCAGCTGTGGGCCATCAGGCTCATGGTGGTGTCATCTGAAGATCCTTTCTCTCCAAGTTCAGTTGTAGGCCATTAGGCACATGGTGGTGTCATCTAAAGATGCTTTCTCTCCAAGTTCAGCTGTGGGCCATCAGGCTCATGGAGATGTCATCTAAAGATGCTTTCTCTCCAAGTTCAGCTGTGGGCCATCAGGCTCGTGGTGGTGTCATCTAAGGATGCTTTCTCTCCAAATTCAGCTGTGGGCCATCAGGCACATGGCAGGGCATAAGGGCTGCAGGCTTCTGCCTTCCCCTCTGGCATGGTTTCTCCCTGAGCTCAGCTGTGGATATCAGGCTTATAGGTCATCTCTCCCCATCTCTTCATGTCCTCTTCTCTTTCAGCTTCTCAGGAGTCTTTTTCTGTGCTTCTATGCTCCAGAGCACAGAAAGAGCACACCTCTTTCTCAGCCTCTTGGGCTTTCTCTGTTTCTGCAGCTTTTTCTGTGTTTGAGGCTTCTATTCCTCCATTTTTCAAGGACCCTAGTAAGAGGATTAAGACCCATCCTGGGTCATGCTCTACTGGACTGAGCTAATCTAAAGGTCCCGTCTGTGATAGATTTACACAGGAATGGATTAGCTCTGAGAACATGGACGTCTGGAGCCCACCCTGCTCCAAACTGCCACACCCTCTGTGTTGGGTGGTTGTCCACCCAGTGAGAAACAGCCCATCCTCCCTCCATGCTCTCTCATGCCCTAAAAAGACCACTTGCCTGAGCTAGGTTCCTTCACTCTATGCTATACATCCTCAGTATCCTGCAAATCCTCCCAAAACATGTGGGATGAGCAAGTGGTGAAAATCTTGCTGGTTGCAAGAAACTGATAGCACAGGTATAGCCAAATGCCCACCACATATGCCATGGGTAGTTTGAATAGTCACAGCCTGTGCCCCTCTGCTCTCTTTCTTAGTGTGTGTCAACCCAAGAATTCACCTGGATCCCTGTGTACCCCTACCCTCTCTCCCTACCCCCCACATAGACTTAATTTTCTTTTCTTTCTGAAAGTGTCAGTGTTAAGAACAAAAGGGCAACTACTTATCTTGCATGCGGTGATACGGAAAAGAAAATTCCCTGATTCACATTCTCTAGTATGATAGAAGCAAGTATGAATATAAGGACACCTTGCAGCCAATGCCCTCTGGGGAAATTTGCATTCTGACAAAGGGTCATACAGTTCCCTTCTAATATTTGTCAGGTCATTTAAGACACAAGGCCAGCCCTGTTTATCTTTGCTCAGACAAAACCTGCTTGAATGCAGAGGACTCACAAAGAAAGCTTTCTTGATGTGGGTTTGTTTTCACAGGGGACTCTTTTCCTTTTTAAAGGGGCGTTACTGCTCTTTGATCAGCTGGCTGAGTTGCGTTCAACTTATTATTAAAATGTGGCGATGACCTTCACAGTCAATTATGCTGTGTTGAATTCTCCAAAACAGCACTGAAATGAACACTTTAAAATGCATAAAGAAGCCTCTCCACATAAACCTATCAGGGGTAAAAAACATACAAGCCTTACTGTTGATTCCTTTCTCTCTCCCTCTCTCCCCTTTCAGTGGGTTTGTGTGTGTGTGTAGACATAATCGTACAGGTAAGTGGATGTTTTTGCATTTCTCAAAATGCTGAAGAGCTCAATGTAAAATGAGTCAATTCACAGCCAAGGATCAGAAGCATCCGTCGACAGCCATAATGAAATAAGTAAATTAGAAAATGCAGCATTTTGAAAAACCAGCAGAGTATTTTAACCTCTGGGTAGTGTAGGGTTCAAGGAATGCAAGCAATCACGATGTCTTCTGCTTGCTTTGAAAGCCATTGGGAGAAGCCAGCAAGAAGAAAAACCAGAGACGGGACTTCACTTTGACTATAGGTACAACATTGAGATAACAAGTATGGCAAGTTGGATTTTCTAAATGAGCCACTACTGTCATCTCCCACCCTATCTGAGCTTCTACAATGTGCCTTTGCTATACCCCCATCATGAAAAGAATTTTATTCCCCTCCCCTTGAATCTGGACCTCAACTAAAAGCAGGTGGCTGAAGAGATTTTCCACCTTTCTCATTGGAGATTGGCACTCAGATCCCTGAGCCACGACATAACACATCCTAAGATAGAAAGCTTCTGTGAGCCAGCTATCCCATATGGAGAGGAACATGTATGGTCTCTCATTGGACATTGTAACTGCGATTCATCCAGCCCAAAGGTAAGAAATGGGAGCCAAAAATCTCCACACAATTCCTACCTGCAGACACAATGTCACATCCAAACTTTGAATCTTTTTGAGGACTGAGATCCTAAATATCACAGAGCAGAGAGAAGCCATCTTCATCCTGTTAGCATAGACAAGTGGTTATTTTGAGCTGGTGAGTTTGGGGGATATTTGTTACCCAGCAGCAACAAGGATGGTTTGAGCTGATCCACAGGGAGAGAAATGAGAATAGCTGCTACTCTGGTGGGACTGGAAGTTGCTCTGGTGTATTTACTGGAAGGGGTGGGCAAGAAAAAACATATCACAGTAGTTAAAATGTACTTATCTTGATGTGAGTGGTGAGTCCAGGGCTGTGGGCTGTTTCCTTAAATAAGCTCTGTGTACTTTGTCAGTCCAGCTAACGGTTTATTGATTTTATTGATCTTTATGAAGAACCAAGTTTTGGTTTCATTGATTCTATTTTTTTTCTTTATTTATTTTTTTAATATTACACTAAAAATAATGAGGTCCCCATATACCCCCCACCCCCTCACCCCACTCCTCCCCCCATAACAACAACCTCCTCCATCATCATGAGACATTCATTGCACTTGGTGAATACATCTCTGAGCACCGCTGCACCTCATGGTCAATGGTCCACACCATAGCCCACACTCTCCCACGGTCCACCCAGTGGGCCATGGGAGGACATACAATGTCCGGTAACTGTCCCTGCAGCACCACCCAGGACAACTCCAAGTCCCGAAAATGCCCCCACATCTCAAGTCTTCCTCCCACTTCCTACCCCCAGCAGCCACCATGGCTACTTTTGATTCTATTATCTTTTAATTCACTGTTTCATTGATGTCTGCTCTAATCATCGTTATTTGCTTCCTTCTGCTCACTTTGGGTTTAGTTTGCTCTTTTTTTTCCTAGTTACTCCACATGTGAGGTTAAGTCTCAGATTTGAGATCACCCGTTTTTTTTCATTTCTTATTAGAGAAGTTGTGAGCTTACAAAACAATCATGCACAATGTGCAGGATTCCCATATATCACCCCTCCACCAATACGTTACATTGTTGCGGAACATTTGTTACAGATTATAAAAGAACATCATCAGACTATGACCTCTAACTATGGTCCACAGCATGCACTTGGCATAATTTTTCCATATACCCCCTATTATTAACACTATGTATTAATATTATGTATTTGTTTTAGTACAGGAGAGAAAATCCTCATATTTGCACTGTTAACTACAGTCTATCTTTCACCACATGGTTCGCTGTGTTATCCAGTCCCATACCTTGTACATTTATCAGCCTCTTGCAGCAACTGCAGCTGCAAACTCAATTTTTAATAAAAGTATTTAGAGCCTTAAATTTCCTTCTCAGTTCCACAAATCCAAACAAAGGTATCACACTAAAGTAAAACGTTAAAAATGGGGAAAACCGTGGATGGGGGTATATGGGAACTCCTCTAGGTACGTGATTTGTCTGTAAACCTACAACTGCTATAATAAAAATAAACAAAAATACTTTACACATACACAAATATCTTTGCCCTTTTTTTAAAGATTTATTTTTTTATTTATTTCTCTCCCTTCCTCCCCCCCTCCATTGTCTGCTCTCTCTGTCTAATTGCTGTGTGTTTTTCATTTGATGTAAATGATGCTTTAATTTAACAGACAAAAATAATAGTCCTCTGGGGAACCCTTTTGAGCCTAGCTGCTTATTTCCCTCTCCTGACTCTAAAGGGAAATTTCTATACGTTGAGTTTATTAAATGACCAAGAGGGAGGGAAAGCCACATGGAATTTATGCAGCAGAAAAGTGGAATGGGGAGCTTGGGAGAACTGAGAGCAGAGCAGGCTTCCACTAAGGATTCTACATGACTGAAAAAGCGGTCTTCTCCCAAACTCCTCGGTTTCGATGGAGCACCCACAGATTCCAGCTCTCCTCATGCCCAAGCTCAAAGTCTCTGGCAACGATACAAATACATGTGCTCAGGAAACAGCGCTACAATTAATTCGAGGTGATGCCAGTGCAAATTTTAGAAATCGGTCAGCATTCAGTGATTCAAATTAAAATGCTTTCATCCCTGGAACCCTCAGACTGGAAGACTGGCTTTCGTACTTTTAAAACCCAACCCAAATGCCTGATCAAATGCCCACACTGCAGATCCCAATCGCTTTTTGGCATTTATCTGTATAGAGTCCATGAAAATAAATAGTTTTCACTTTTTATTTTAACCCCCAAGATTGTGCTGCCGATGTAAAGAGTCTCATGCCACATATGGATGTTTAAGTTAAATTAATGACAATGAAACAGTCTCTTCCTCAGTCTCACCAGCCACATTTCTGATGTTTTAACAGACACAGATAGCTGGCGGAGGAGATCAGTCCTACTGCTGCAGAAAATTCCACTGGATAGGACTGCTCTCAGCAACCATAGACCAAAAAGATGGGAAAAAATTAAGTAGACCATTCATTATCCTCTTAAGTCCAGGTTTGCTGGCTAAACCAGCATGGGCAATAGCTGACCGACTTGCTGATTACCTTTCTGTCTCTACTTATCTTTTCTCCACATGTGAGTATGGTTCCTCATCATTGGGATTACTTTCTCTCTCTTTGTGCGTGTGTGAGTGTTTCAGCTATTTATTTAGTGTTGACCCAAACAAAAGAGCAGCAAGACCTAACTTGTAAAGGATTGGTCATGTGATACAGTGCTATGACATAAAACATGATTTGGGGAAGAATAAAATAACTTCAGGATAAGCATCATTTCATAGTGCTTGGTTAGAATGTAATGTTTCAGAAAGGGGAAAAAAAAGGCAGGAAGGAAGGCAGAAGGGAGAGACGGAAGAAGGAAGGAAGGGAGGGAGGGAAGAAGGAAGGAAAAGAAAAAGGCATTCCCTTTCAAAACCAGAAGCAATGATGTGAGGGAAGCAAAGATTTTAGCAGTCCTTGCACAATGTCTCAGACAATCCTGGCTGATCTGTCTCCTCGACTCAACGTGGGTGCATGGGCATTTGTATTCCAACTGTAGCCCGAGACATAAAAATGTAGCTATCCTTATTTCAGAAGAGAAGCCTGAAATACATGTCAGGGAAGGGCCTTGCAGAAATAGTTTGTTCCAAAGAGAAATTCTTATGTTCCATATTACCGTGAAAAACAAAGTGGTTAAGAGCTGTTAACTTCTTGCAGATCGACTGTGTCAGAGTTGATGGGCAACAATTGCCTGGAAGATCTCTGGGAAAGTTCATAATAAACAGCAGCGATATGAGGCCAACGGCTAAATACACAGATTGCTTTTTTGTGTGTGTGTATGTGCGCGTGTTTGCATAAAGGGAATAAGTGTAATTGGACGATGAGAAGCTGCAGAAAACTCAAGGTGAGACAGAAAGGGGATAGTGATTAAATCAGATCGCAACTGTTACCTATTCTTGTACTACATCAGTTTCCTAGGGCTGCTGTAACAAAGTCCCACAAACTGGGTGGCTGAAAACAACAGGCATTTATTGTCTTACACTACCTTGGAAACACGTAGGTAGGGATCCTTCCTTGCCTCTCCCGGCTTCTGCTTTTCACCCACGAGCCTAAGGGCTCCTTGGCTGGTGGTTGCCTCATGCCAGTCTGTCCAAATTTCCTTCTTCTTATCCAGTCATATTGTGTTAAAGTCCACCCGTCTTCACTTTGACCTCTTAACTAACCATATCTCCTAAGACTCCATTTCCGAATAAAGTCCCCTGCATTGAACTGGGAGTTAGGACTTGAAAATATCTTTTAAGGGGGACATAAATCATACCATATCTCCTATACATGATATGCATGCACATATACATCTCTGTGTATATTTCATATATTGTTATATAGATATATACCATGAAAGTAACTGTTTAGTTTCCTGGCTGCTCAAGCAAATCCATGCAATGGGTCAAGAGAAACAATGGGAATTTATTAGCTCATGATTTTGAGGCCAGAATCCAAATCAAGGCAATGCTTTCTTCCGGAAGACTGGCATAGTGGAGCTGGCTATTGGCGCTCCTTGGCTCTTGGCTCCTCTGTCACATGGCAATGCATATGGCCGTCCCTCCCTTCTCCTCCCAGAGCCATTGAAACTCAGCTTCTCGCTTCCTCGGCTTTCTCTCACTGTCTGAATTTCAGTCTACTTATAAAGGACTCTGGTAATAGGATTAAGACCCGTCCTGGGCCACACCTTGACTGTCATCACCTCATCAAAAGGTCCTACTTACAATGTGTTCACACCTACAGGAATGGATTAAGTATCAGAACACATTTTCCTAAGGTGTATGCATCTTTAAACCACCATAGTGATATATATATATATGATATATATTTGTGTGCGTATATATATAGGCATATATATAGGACTATATTAATATATGTATATATGTGTGAATATATAGTCTTCATCATAATTGCAGAAAGCAAACTTGTTATCTGAGAGTTGCCATAATAATACCATGTATGATGGGATATGCCCTTGAGCACAGTTGGTCAAGGATTAAAAGCTTGCTGCCCTCACGGATGTAAACTGGGGAGTCTATAATTAGAACCACACTGCTCAAAGTATGATCCTTAGTTGGGCAGGACCAAATCCATAGAGCTTGTGAGAAACCCACAAGCCCTACCTCCCCATGGAACCAGAAACCGGGCTTTATCAAAATTCCCATAGGATTTCTGTGTGCTATTAAAATTTAAGGCTCTCTGGACTGGATAAACCCTGCCTCTCCTAGAATGTAAACATGTACGACTCTCTAAAAATTCTAAAACTACATGCAGACCCCCAGCTTGGCAGTGACAATGACAACACAATATCAGTTGTGTTTGAAGTTGGAAAGAAGCAAAGTCTCCGCAGGGATGGCTAGCTCTCATCTATTTGACGCGCTGTCCTAACTAATGGAAACTGTTTATTGCATTTTGATCTCACTTGATTTCAGAAATCTTGTTTGGCTAATTAATTAGCTATTTGTCTACAATAGCAAAAAGAAAGTGTTTGATTAACTAGCTTCTTTTTAATTAAAGCTTCATAGATAGGAAAAGGAAAACAAAGTACTGAAGCTGATTCCAAGGAGAATCCTCAAGCATGAGGCAAGAAACTGCAAATAATCCAAAATAACATAAAAATAATCATAAGGAATTCCTTTGCCTGAATGAGTTAATGCTGTGTTGGGTGATGAAAAAAATCATGGTTTGTAGTCAGATGTCTTAAATTGAGCTCTCACTTGCCACTCAATATTTGCAGAATTTTACGGGAGCAAAACAACATTAAAATGCCTTGATTTTCTGATCTAAAACTCTCATAACATTTGCCCTTATCACACAAGACTAATATGATAAATACAATATATATGAAAATACTTTGCAAAGTGCTCTATAAATATGTTATTACTTTTGAAAAGAATTGAGCTTATCAGTGTCTTCATGATCTGTGGGAAGATTTTTAAATTCCATGCAGGGGCATCTCGTGAAAAAGCATTCCGGATTACAGTTTTCAAAGATGCAGGATAAGCAATCTATCATATATTAATAAAGGAGAGGCAACGTGAGCATACCAATGCCCACTTCTCTCTCCTTTAAAGGCATACCTTGAAATATTAATGTAGCAAAATTGAATCTTCTGGGAGGTGTTGGATTTGACTTTTTCTTTTCACTTTGAAGTACCTGTATTAGTTACAGGAACATGTCATCCAGGGACCTGCAAACTTCCAACTTCCTCACTGTGTGAATTTTAGATATATATGAATTTCCCTTCACCCTATCTGCCAAGAAAGAGAGAGAGAAGGAAGGAAGGAAGGAAGGAAGGAAGGAAGGAAGGAAGGAAGGAAGGAAGGAAGGAAGGAAGGAAGGAAGGAAGGAAGGAAGGAAGGAAGGAAGGAGAAAGGGGGGGGGGGAGGGAGGGAGGAAGGAAAGAGAAAGAGGAGGGAGAGGGAGGGAGGAAGCTACAGAGACCTTCTTTCAATAAAATTCCAGGAATATTTGTTTGAACATGAAGTTACTTTCTTCTGAAATAGGAATGCTAAGATTTGAGATTCATAAAAAGCCAATTTTAACAATGCTGCATTAATGATGCTGAATCCGTCCCTGGCATTTCCTGGACCTAGGAAAAGAAATCTGCACACTTTTGCCCTCTTCTTATTCCAGAGTGTTCTGATGAAGTTCAGTGCCCTGCCCAAAGGATGATTTTCCATGTTTTAATGAAGCTTTTACACAATCCTTGGGCCAGGCACCTTATACCTTCACCTTCTGATCCAGTCATTTTCCCAGTCTCCTAAGTGAAGAATTTAAAATCCATATCTGGGGTGGGAGTCCCTACATATCCAGAATGTAAAATGCCCCATATCATCTAGAGCGCTACAGAAAATTCCACAAGGTATAGAGTTGCCTGAGTTTTAAAAACAAAGGAAATTTGCCAAAGGGGTTGGCCAAAAGTGGGAGGTAGATACGGACTTATAAGAAACCCTGATGAACGGTTTTATGTTTATATATTTCTTCTGGCAGCTGCCTTGGGCAAACATCCACTGACACATGCCGCCCTCCGATCCATCCCCCATCAGGTTGGCTCCTGCCATGGTGGATCTCTCCACACTCGGTCAGAAAGTGCCCATTCTAGAAGGTCCTCTGGCCACTACCATTATCTTCCTTTGCCTCCAATTGACCTATCCCCTACTATGGCAGCTCCTGAGGATTTTATCCTGGAATTAAGTGCATTCCTAACCTGTCTTTATTCTATTACCGTATTATAATTTCATTGCATTTTTATTTCAGCTGTGGTCACCGAACTGTGATTACATCATGTACTGGGTAACTGTCTGTTAGAAATAACACTGAACTCTTAACAGAAGAAATGCTTACAGATCAGAGGATGCTACTCTTAAGCTCTGCTTTCAATAATCTGGTGCCATGGTTTGTGAGAAGAAGGACAAGGATAGAAAAGGAAAAAAAATCACTAATAATTGAAACTGGGTGTTACATGGGGTTGTGTCGTTTTATTCTCCCTAATCTTGAATATGTTTATATTTTCCATAATTAGAATTGTTTAAAGAATCATTTAAATGGTCCCTTCCATGTACCGAGAATGAAGTATTAGCAAATCAGACCATGCCACGGTGTCATTCCCCCATAATTTCTCTGTTATTGGAAATTATTTCCAATATGGGCTTTCATTTCTTAAAATCTTAAGTAAGAATATTTATGTGTAAAGGATTTTATTTTGCATTTTGTGTCCTTCCCTTAATCTAGATTTCTGAGTACCTTTACTGTAATTAATGCTTATTGTTATAATGTTTTCCTCAAAAACATAATTGTATTTTGCCCTCTAACCAGCAATGATTTTAATTTCTCACTTAACTCCACAATCTGTAACACCCAGGAATAGAATAAATTTTCCTTTCTCATTTTGTGATAACAACAGACTTTTAATCTTTTAAAATTCATTTTATTTATTTTTGTGAAATATTTAAATATTGTTATTTCCTTGTTTAGCTGAGCTCTTAATATCTGTTTCCTTTTCTGGGTGCCTTCCTTAAATTAATATAATGTGTGAACACTGTCATATTTTTGCAAACGATCCTTCCCAATTAATTTCCCACTTAATTTTGTTTCATTTATATATTTTAAATATATTATGACCATAATTATGTAAAAAATCTAACCTATTTTTACCAACAGATTAGATCAGGATTAATCTTGATTATATGGAGAAGATTTAAAATCATTATACTGAAAACAAAGATCAACCAGATACACTTCAAAGCTAATTGCATTTCCTTAAAATCTTAATGCACTTAAGATATAAAAGAGAACTCAACTCATCAAAAAGTTCCAAATCTGTGGGCTTGCCTTAGCACAGTGCATATCCTGGCTTATATAGCTCCAAGAATTTTCCAGAGTGGGTACTTCTGTCTCTCATATTGGGTGTAGCCTAATAAAGGCATACAATAGGAGATGATTTATTTTATTTTCACTCTTTCAGTATATTTAACTATATGCTTAAAATACAATTTGAAAATATAATTTTCTGCATCTATTTTGTTAACTTCAAGACATACAAATCCTCCTGTATTCATGTTTTCTGTAAGTTATAAATTGAAATGGTGAGCATTTGGAAGCTTCCACGATATATGGATCTGAAATCTTGGAAGAAGATAATGGAAGGAATGGAGAATAAACAATATTCAAAGAGATATTTTCTGAGAATTTCCTAGAATTTTAAAAGGGCACAAACCTGAAGTTAAAAGTATACACCAGGGAAACGGACTTGGCCCAGTGGTTAGGTCGTCCGTCTAGCACATGGGAGGTCCGTGGTTCAAACGCCGGGCCTCCTTGACCCGTGTGGAGCTGGTCCATGCGCAGTGCTGATGCGCGCAAGGAGTGCCCTGCCACGCAGGGGTGTCCCCCTCGTGGGGGAGCCCCACGCTCAACGAGTGTGCCCCGTAAGGAGAGCCGCCCAGCGCGAAAGAAATTGCAGCCTGCCCAGGAATGGCATCGTACACACTTCCCGTGCCGCTGACGGCAACAGAAGCGGACAAAGAAACAAGACGCAGCAAATAGACAGAGGACAGACAACCAGGGGAGGGGGGGAATTAAATAAATAAATACATCTTTAAAAAAATAATAATAAATAAAAAGTATACACCAGGGAAGTGAACGTGGCTCAAGCAGTTGGGCACCTGCCTACCACACGGGAAGTCCCAGGTTCGGTTCCCAGTGCCTCCTAAAGAAGACAAGCAAGAGAGAGAGCTGACAAGATGGCAAGTGGATGCAACTAGATGATACAAGATGGAGACACAATGAGGAAACACGGGAGACACAACAAGCAGGGAGCAGAGGCACCTCAAACAATGAGGCACTTCCTTCCCATATGGAGGTTCTTGATTTAGTTCATGGTACTGCCTGAAAAAGAAGACGAGCAAGACACAGAGAGCACACAACGAACAGACACAGAGCAGAAAGCAAGTGCAAATAACAAGGTCGGGTGAGAAATAAATAAATCATTTTTTAAAAAGTATACATGTCCAAAATAAATATATTCGTACGTAGGAATTACATAGTGAAACTGTATGTAGACTGAGGGAAAATAGACTTGTTCAGGACACCAAAATAAAGCAATTGACCACATCCTTTGATAAAAGAATGACTATTTTGATGATCATTGGGGGAGAAGTGGCAGTCACACAAATTGACAGGAGAGAGAGTTTGTGGCATTCTTGAGTGCATATGTGTGTTTGCAAAGCACTTTTTTCCACTTCTGTTTACACAGGATTACAGGTTGGACTTGTTTTTATCTAATCCCAGCACAGTCAAGGGCTGCCTTGCTCTGAGGCCAGTATTTTATGAAATTATTTATATTCGGCAGGGGAATTCCATGGGCTAACTTGTAGCAAATATGCCCTCTCCCAGTTGGCCGCTGTCAGAATTCCTTTTTTCTTTCCCAGAAAGTATAGTGTTTGTGGCAGCTTTTTAATATATACCTTGTATTTATTAAGCTAATCGAATTTCCTTTTATTCCATTCACTCAGCTAATAAGTCATTACATGACTGCTAATTTTTCACTTGCCTTTTAAGCATCCGCTGTATTTTAAATGTTGCTGTAATTTATTACATCAGTAGGCTTTCTTCTCATTCTTACATTCCTCTAATAAATCCTACTATATATCGATTATATATCCACGCTGTACAAAAAAGCATAGAACTAAATTCAACTTGGGAATATTTTCTTTACCAGTGAAATAGTCTGCAACTTGTGTTCTGCTTGCCCATGCTGCGAAACAGCACAATGATAACCATACAAGATGAGTGGACAAGACTTCTACTATTTTCTATTTATTGGAACAATGCCTTAAGAAACACACAACCATTCTTAAAAGGTTTGGGGAAAATAACCAGTCAACTGCGGCCCCCCTCATCTATTTTTGGTGTTCTGTTTTGTTGTGATCATGGTGTGTGTATGTGTGTATGTCAGTCTGAGAATGGGGTTGGGGTATTAGTTTAAATTCTGCATTTATTTTTGCCTAATCCAGATTCTATAATTTTTCATCATTCAAATTTTTGATTTATATGTTTTACTAAAGGGTCCATTTCTTACCAGTTTTAAAATATATTATAAGACATTAATAAAGTAGTCTTATATGCTTGAATCTCAATTCCATCTCTAGTTACATCCATACTTTTGTCTCAAATATTTAGTTATAATTTTTCTTTTCCTTTGATCTGTCTTCCTAGTGATGTGCCTGTTTAATCAAACTTCTGTTTTTTAAGACAGTCTGTAAAGCAATTCTGAATTTTTCTGTCTTCTACATAAATATGTTTTTATCATTATTATATACATTTTCTTAAGTATTGCATTCTTTTCTATATCATAATGTGAAAACAGATTTATTTACTTATCAAAGATTTTTAGAATACAAATATATTTAACTCCATACATTTATCTTGAAGGACCACTTGGTGTGCATCCCCCAAGCATGCCCCATACATTTTTAAGTGTTCTTTATACATATCTTATACAGGTTTATTTCATATCAACTTTGCTAAATTCTCTTATTCAAAATTACAATATGTTTACTGAAGTTTAGTTTGATAAATAGATCAGATTCTTTGATATGTTTGGTATTTTCTTTGAAAAATACCTGTTATTGCAAAGTAGTAAATTTTCTTTTTTATTTTGTCAGATGTAGCTTTGCATAATTTGAGATGATATATGCTTATGCGCTCAAAATTGTTACATTTTCTCAGTGGATGTTTTTATTATGCAATGTCGTCTTTGAGTTTTATTGATGAGTTTTGCTTTAAATTATATCAATGCTATGCCTGCTTACTTTTGGATATTTCATGCAATATGTAACTTTTTTCCATCTTTTATTTCAAATTTTTGTGATATATTTATATGATTTTTTTTCTTGAATACAATATGTTCCTGAATAATTTTAATTCAACCTAATAATCTTTGTTTTAAGAGGTTAATAAAATATACATACACACAAATGCCCACATGCACATATCTTCATGTATATGTATATGGACAGATATACCCAAATTGAATAATTTCTACCATTTATTTTGTATTTTTTACTATCTTTTAAATCTGCTTCTCTTTAGCTTTCCTTGTTCCCTTTGTTGGTTTGAAGGTTATAAATTTTATTTTTATTCTTTCAGCAGGTAAAATTACATTTTATTATGAATGATGTTCAACAACACACTTAAAATGTAATTTGAAGTAATTATCTTTTCTAACATACTCTTGATTCATATATATCTTAGGATGCTTATGATTGCATTTTCCAATTTTCTTTCAACACAAAATATCACCCTTTTTTAGTGGAAAGTTTATTGATTTTTTGGTTGTATTTAATTAACTTCAAGACTTATAATTCCTTCCATCCTCCTGTATTCATGTTTTCTGTAAGTTATAATTTGAACTACTTTTATTAAAGGTCATAGTAAAGCACTATATTTTGGTATATCTGAACAAGTCTTTATTTTCACTCAATCTACCAAGAGTTTCATTATATAATTCCTACTTGTGAAATTACTTATTTGAATATGTATACTTTTAATTTCAGGTTTGTGCCTTTTAAAAGTCTGTATAATTCTCAGAAATTATCTCTTTAATATTGCCTATTTGCCATTCCTTCCATTATCTTCTTCCAGGATTTCAAATACATATATCATGGAAGCTACCAAATGCTCACCATTTCTCTTATCTCTTCTTTCATATTTTGAATTCTATGCCTTTTTGTGGTGTTTTCTAAATGTATTTCCCTGTCATTGTTTTTTTATTTATTTTTTTTAAATTTAAGATACTAGAGATCAAACCCAGGACCTTGTACATGGGAAGCAGACACTCAATCACTTGAGCTACATCCTCTCCACATAAAATTTCCTAATTAACTAATTGTGTCTGTTCTAGTCTTTGTAATCTACAGATGATTTTACATAAATAAGTTCAGTCTCATTTCACTAGATTTTTCATTGTTACATGGTGTGCTTTATTTCAAGTTTTCATTTGATAGATCATGTTCCATTATCAATTTAATCATAAATATATGTATTTTAGGATTTCTTCAAAATAGTCTACAAAAACATTTTCACCTCAGTTACTTCAGGATTCAAACTCTGATTTTTATGCTGCATTTTAAGAATTATATTTATTTCAGGGATACTTAACAAGGGGTCCATGAGCTTGAATTGAAATTCAAAAAAGGCACATTATTCTTGTACGGATGTGTTGGTGTGGGTTTGATATATTCATTAAATGATACGCAGTAGAATGTGGAATTAGTAAGGGGTCTTTGGTTTTAATCTGATTGGCAGAGGGGTCCATGGAACAAAAAATGTTAAGAACCGCTTGTATATACTTAGCAGCTTTTTGCTCACTCTCTTACTTTGATGGGAAATTTTTGGTTTGTAATTGCTTCTTTTCAGTAGATTTGTTTTCTCTCCTTCCAGCCCCTGATGGGTCTCCATCTCTGCAGTTACAGTTTTCTGTTTGCCCCCCGCATACACACATACACACACACACACACTCTCCAGGTTTGTAATGAAATACCAGATCTCCTTCCACACAGTGATAGTGAGAAGAGTCAGATCCATTTTCCAAGGAAGCTTACCTTTGAGTCCTCATGGTCGAGTCATCCTTGATGTTCTTTTCTCCAGAGTCACATCCTGATAACGGTCATAGCAAACACACCAGCCATATACAGCTTTGGTTTGACATCTCTTTCAGCTGGTGTTGTGGTCATAACTTGGAGAAGGAAGGACCTCATCCCAAAATTTGATCCAGCAGATGAGGCTAACGATACCACATTTGCACTTAGAATATATGACAAAATTCATTACTCACACCAAGAGGCTTTCTCTGGAGAGCAGGGCAGCTCCCGTGCAGCTTAAAAACGGCTTGATAGCACGTGGAAAGTAGAATGGCTTGGGGTGTGTAGGATGGCCAAATAATGGGGCCAGGCTGAGAGTTACCAGGGCTGGTTTGAACTTCATACCTGGACCTTCTTAGAAGGTTGTCCAGGTGTGGGCAGATGATGAACACAGAGCTCCTGGACATTTTTAGCAACTGCCCAGGTATGGAGCAGATGGCAAAGAGGGGAGCTGAGGTCTGAAAGTTGTCTTCACTCAAATTTCAAGACATGGATTCAGAATTTAGTCCAGTTGCTTGGCCAGCTTCCATGGCTCTCAAGAGCTATGGTCATCCAAGCTACTGGCTTCACACACAGGATGACTCCTTCAGAAGAAGAATTTAGAGCCAGTTACCTCACAGAAGCCTCACCCCAGCCTTTCTACTTCTTTTCCAGACCCCACTCTTGGCCGCCCAGGGCACCAGCCTTTTTCTCTGATGTGGGTTTCTGTTCCAAGGAGATATTTCATTCTTTTTTTTTTTTTTTGAACCTGACTAGATCTTGTCATATTCATATTTCGTCTGACTAGTTTTGCATCTTGTCTGCTGGTAAGTCAATGTTTGAGCTTGTCCGAATATTCTCTTGTATTTGATCCTAAGCTTTAAAAGTAGCAGGGCGTAACCCAAATAGGACAGCTCAAGGCAATTCTGGGCCAAAAATACAGAGACTCTAGTTAAACGCTCTCAGTAGAGAGTCTACTGCAAGTGAGGTACAAGAGTTGCTCAGAGACAAATGCATTTCAAGAAATCAGTCCAATATGTCCCCAGGAAACACAGAAAAGTGTACGTGACACAATTTTAGCTTGCAAAACCATGTGTGCCCCAATGCTCCCCAATCCCTTTATCCTAATCTGCTTTTCCCTCTTTTCTACAGCATTTATCACCTTCTAGTATCCCGTATAAATCAGTCATCTAATACAGCTATGGGTTATTTTGTCTTATCGCACTAAGAAATTAATGTTGACTGCTAAGATTTTTACCTTTTTAATTTATTCTTTTTATTAATTCCTATTTTTTATTGGTTTAATTTATTCTTTTTTTAATTTATATTAATTTTTTAATTTAATCTTTCTGGTAGATCGGTGCCTTGCAAAAAGTAGATATTTAGCAATATAGTTTAATTAATATTTATTGCACTATGATATAGCATAATATAATATAGATATATTGTGTAACACATGATATATAACATATATAATTATATATCATATTTCATATTGTATTTTTATGGATTTTATTATACTGTTATGCTATACTGTATTATGCCATGTTATACAATGTTATCATTTATCCATAGCATTCACCTGTCACCTTTTTTTTTTCTTTTCTTAGGAAGTGACAGGGATTGAACCCAGGACCTTGTACATGGGAAGCAGGCGTCCAGCCGTTGAGCTACACCCACTCCCCAGTAAGAGTTGTTTTTTTTGTTTCGTTTTGTTTTTTTAGGAGGTTCTGGGGATCGAACCCAGGACCCCGTACGCAGAAGGCAGGCCCTCAAACACTTGAGCTACATCGCCTCCCCAACTTATTCTTACCTTCTACATCTAAGAATCGATATACACATTCATATATATTTTTTTATTTATTTATTTATTTCCCCTTGCCCCCAGTTGTCTGTTCTCTGTGTCTATTTGCTGCGTCTTCTGTGTCCTCTTCTGCTGTTGTCAGCTGCATGGGAATCTGTGTTTCTTTTTGTTGCGTCATCTTGTTGTGTCAGTTCTCCGCGTGTGCGCCGTCACTCCTGGGCAGGCTGCACTTTCTTTCACGCTGGGCGGCTCTCCTTATGGGGCGCACTCCTTGCGCGTGGGGCTCCCCTACGCGGGGGACACCCCTGCGTGGCAGGGCACTCCTCGCGCACATCAGCACTGCGCATGGGCCAGCTCCACATGGGTCAAGGAGGCCCGGGGTTTGAATCGTGGACCTCCCATGTGGTAGACGGACGCCCTAACCACTGGGCCAAGTCCGCTGCCCACACATTTATATATTATGCACACACTTTCACCCATCCTATTCCTCATAAAAGTTTCTGGAACTCCCTTGTGTGTAACTCTCAAAGTCATTGACAGCAAGCTTATGGCTTTATTTTATTACAGTACTTGTGGTTAAAAGATGAGCTCAACTATTTTGTCTGTGCACCAGGAAACCTGTAGCACAGTTTCTATCACGTGGTAACTTAGACAGTGGTGCCGAGTGAGGTTTCCCTCTTCTATAAACTTCTGAAGAGGCAGGAAGATGAGAAAAGACCCAGAGTTCCCAGTCTCCTTGGCCAGAGGAGGTCACAGTCATGATTTCTCTAGGACTTGGGTTGAGCAGGTCTCTGGCTTCTGATTTCACAAGTCAGTATCAATCTCTATAAAAAGCTCTCCTTCCAGGTCTGGAATTACTGTTCGACACATGTAAGAGCCCAGGAAGGTTGATAAGTGTAATAAATGAAGATAATGGCCTCCCACTCGAAGTCAACCTGATGGCCTCAGTTCAGCCATCAAGTAGAGGAAGGTGTCTTTTAAACAGTGCCTCTTTCTCCAGCTTTGAGTCCTTCCAAAGCCAGAATAGCAGGAGGAGATGTGGCATCTCAGATGGATGATATATTCAAGTCCTGCCTCAAGCAAAAGCACAGAGGCACAAATCACCAGATGAGATGGCACAGATGGAAGTAACATTTATGTTGAGATATTTAGGTTCAAAAAAGTAGCATTTGTGTTGAGATAGTTTGGTGAAAGACAATTCCTCCTATACCAGACTGCTGGCCTTTGGTTCATCAGGATTATGGGGAAGTGAATTGCAATCAAGTTAGACTCTAGAGTCTCTTTAGAAATCATAGGCTTTAAATAAAAGATGTTTTAAGGGGGTTGACCCGACAGAACTTGGTGTATGTCTACAAATGAAGAGTATGCATCAATCTTTTAAAATTGATAACAAGACAATCTCTCTTCATTGCTCATGTTTTGTTAGCAGGTTCCCCTTTATTCCAAAATAAACGAGTTTTGTAAACACTGAAAAATGTGTAGATGAATAATTCCCACCGTTATTTTTTCCATAAGAGTGGCCACTAAATTACTCAAGGCACTTTTCCTGCCCACAGCATGAATTGTTTAGTGCACATTCAAACATGTCAAGCCTTGAAATCATCTGAAGCAGTTCAGCTGGGGGTGATTTTGGCACCACTGGGGACATGTGACAATGTCTGGGAATATTTTGAGTTGTCAAAACTAAAATAGAGGGTGGGTACTACTTGTATATAGTGGACACAAGCCAGGGCTGCTGCTACACATCCTAAATGCAAGGAACAATTCCCACAAAGGGGAATTATCCCATCCAAACTTCAATATGCTGAGGTCGAGCAATACGATCTCAAGTTTCATCAGTAGCATTTCCGTAGCTTAGCATTTAAGATATCAAGCTAACACTTCACTTTCTCCCAAATTTGCAGTGACTTAGCAGTCGCCTTGTTAATGCTCACCCTCCTCAGTATATTAAAAAATATTTACCCCACTTCTCTGTATATTATTTTGGCTGCTTCCACTTGAATATGCCCAGTACCTTTCAAATGTTGCATGTATCATGTTCAAACATTCTCCTCACCTCTATAATCGAAAGACCCATCCCATTCATTTCATAACGTCTTCTGTGTTCTCAGCATTTCAGTTCAAGAAAATTTCTCCTTAAATTTCCAGTATAATTTTACTTCTCTTCTTCCTACCTTATTTGAATCCACCCTGCTCTTCCACCTGTCATTTCTGATGTGATTCATTGAAAAATATACTCCTGGAATGTAGGTGATTATCTTTCTTAAACCGCAAAGTAGAGTGATTATGCAAGTATGGGTGTATAAAAGTCCAACGTAGAACCTGACTTGCTGCTTGGAGGCAGTTATTGTCATTTAACGACCACTGCTAGTGCCCTAGACTAGTTTAAATTCACCCCTGTCCAAGAACTAAAGAATAAAGACACATTCCAGGAGCTCATTTTAGCCCCCTTCTACACATTTACTCTGAAATATGGGATGCAGAATAACGTGTTCACCGCCATGGTCTGTATTCTGATAAAAAGTTCTTTTGGAATAAAGGTCTTATCTTGTCGGCTCAGGCCACACAAAGTCCTGGAGTGAATAGAAGGAACTGATTACTGAGCTACTAGACAAACCCACTCTCCCCTTTCAACGAGCTCAGTCCAGATCAGAAGCAGAATCCCTCTGGAACGTGAGCTGTCAATTCTAAAAAGGTCCACCCCAAGATGGGCAAAGAATAGGTATATCTTTGGTCACCATGCCATCCTCAGTTCTCACAGACTAATCACATCAAAGCAGATTCTCTTTAACTGAAAATGCATGTTGTAAAGCAGGCAGAACATGGTCTCCCTCCAAGCAGCACGGAGAAATTTTGGCAGGTCAAAAATCCCAGTGGTCTCTTCCTGACATCTTCACACCTGATTATATTGCACTGAAGACAGGATTATACCTTTGCTTTTGTCATTCATGAGCTTTGTTGTCAGTTCATAAAACGCCTCACTTGGAAGGGACTCAGAATTAAGATTGTTCAAATCACCCACTTTGCAGATACATGACACTAAAGTGTAGACAGTTCAACGCTCTGCCTCTGTTAATGATAGTAACGCATCCAACCTCATTTCGTGTTTCTGCTCTATCATGATGCCGAATATTTTCAATTTCCCCATCTGTTAGGGATCGACTCATGTTCCCCACCAAAAAACATGTTTAATTCTGAGCCCATTTGCAAATAGGACTTTTGAAAAGGTTATTATTAGGTAAGCTGTGGACTCATTTGTGAATAGAGTCTTCCTCAATCTTATTTCCACGAAGCTAAATTGGGTCAAGATGGGTCTTAATTCATAGGACCAGAGGCTTCATAAGGAGATGAAATTTAGACATAGTCAGAAGAAGCCAGAAACTGGTCGAAGCCAAAAGTCAGAAGAAGTCAGAGAACAGAGGGACACAGCCATGTGACAAGAATTTTCATCACCAAAATGCTACCAACTCAGGGAAAAGCATGGCCTTTCTGACATCTTGATTTTGGACTTCTTGCCTCCAATCTGAGAGCCAATAAATTCCCATTGCTTAAGTCAACCCATTGGGTGGTATTTGTCATAGCAGCTCTGGCAAACCAAGACATTGTCCCTTCCTCCAAAACTATAAACTCCTTGATAACACAGATGAGAGCATAATTGTAATTGTGCTTCACTGTGGCTATCACAGCACTGCACATTTAGTGGCTGAGTAATAGATATTTGCCAAGTTAGAAATGAGGAAAACTGTGGGTGAAGGTGAGCAGGGATGAAAAGTATCAGCTTTTGCATCTACCAAGGCCAGAATTTCTGTTTTTCCATGAAACTACCACCTGACTCCTGGAAGAAGGCTTAGAGGTAAACATGTCCAGGCTGTGATTTTGTTGGGATGGCCATATGCAGTGTTGGAATCTTCAAATAGCAGAATAGCTAGCAGCAAGAAGAATTATTAGCATTTTCCCCATTTGAGAATTTTCCCATAGAGAATTCCCACTACCCTTAAAAATGCACACACACACACACAAACAGTTGGCCACTTAGCAAATAAAGCTGCATATGTGACACAAGGAAAAGCAAGTCCCCAAACTCAGGAGGGAGCAATCAATTAGTAAATCAAGGGATATTGCATTGTAATTTCCACAGCATCAAAAAGAGTGTCTTATATTAGTGATTGAGAAAACTCAAGGGTTTTGTAGGATTTAAGGGTGTAAAAAGCCCCAGTATTTCCTTCTTTTTAAGAAGTTGCATCCTATATCAAAGAACAAAGCAAAGAAAGCAGGAAATATTTCGTGTTAACTGGATATTAAATCACAAGTGCATTTCTGAGAAGAAAGTAATGATTTGGGGCTTGAATATTGGGAAAAACAGCATAGGTTTATTGGATGTAAGACTTCAAAATTTGCTGACGATTTATCATATTATTTTATATGGAGGGTGAGCGTAAAATGCAAATTAAGTCAACAGACCTGGTTTCTTATGAATTTGTCCTGAGTTGGGTCTGGTTTCCCTACTCGGCTTTCCAGACTTCCTGACTCATTCAATCTGGAAAGAACGCTTCCCCTAGGCTCAAAGTGGATTTGCTTCTGTTGGTAAAACTCAGTTGCCCTGTAAGGAGCAGGGTCATTTTCATACTTGCATTTCCCCGAATAAGTTAAGGAATCTAATCAATAGCTCCATATTCCATAGCCTTTTGTGAATGCCAATAAAAACTCCATTTCGGAATTGGACTCAGAGGGGATCTCTTTTCACAAGACTTGCATGCTACTTTATTGGAATTGTAGTTGGTGCTGGGTTTGAGATATATGTAGGGGATTTGAATCTCTGGACTGATAATATGACACCCAGGCCCAGAGCCTCAACAGACTTCAGCTCCTACACTTTGATTTATTGGACTTACTCCACTCAGCTAACATGGAGTTGAAGAAGGTCAACCACCACAACATGGAGCCTAGAGTGTCTACAACTAGAAGCGGGAGGAGTGCATCCAGTACCCATGTGGAATCTAAGCCCTCACTTGACATAGGTGTGCAATGGACACAACCAATCCAATGTCCACAGAGAAAATGTGGAACGGGTGTGGGAACGGTAGCCATGGGGGCTGCTGGGTGTGGGGAACGGGAGGAAGAGATGAGATGTGGAGGCGTTTTCGGGACGAGGAGATGTCCTGGGTGGTGCTTCACGGACAATTACGGGACACTGTAGATCCCCCCAGGGCCCACTGGATGGAACGTGAGAGAGTCTGGGCTATGATGTGGACCATTGACTATGGGGTGCAGTGATGCTCAGAGATGAACTTACCAGGTGCAATGGATGTATCACGATGATGGGAGAGAGTGTTGCTGTGGGGGGAGTGGGGGGCGGGGGCGGTGGGGTTGAATGGGACCTCATATTTTTTTTAATGTAAATTAAAAAATAAATAAATAAATAATTAAAAAAAAAAAACTCCATTTCCCAATGGCTTTTCTTTTCAGCATCTCAAACCCCCGTGTCCACAATTACAGTTGTACAAATTATTTTCAGTGTCTCTGTGTGGTATCCTTGATTAAGGCATCCGTTCTCCATCCACAATGATCTAATGGTTCTTCACAACAGTTAAGGTCTGTTTCAACTGCATCTCAAATTGTAATTATGTTCTGGATGGGGGGACGCCATATTCATGCCCACAATTACCTTTCAGAATGGGGACCCCAATAGTACTTGCATTTCTGAGGGGCCCTGCCAGGCGTTTCTCTGGCTTACATGCAGGAGTCACTGCATCTAGCCTTCATGGAGAAAAGGATTATTGGGAAAAGATGGATATCCATTTTAAATGATTCTAATGCTTTGAATTCCACAATCATGACGAACTTATCTTCATTCTCCAAATTAAAATAAACCTTCTGGGCATTGTCAGCAGCATATTTCATATTCATTTACTGAGGTGAAACCACAGTGAAGGAGCAAAATTATTCCTTATGGACAATGGGGAAAGGACAAACCGAGAAAGTCATGACATCACGAACATTCAAATGATGGACAGGTGAGCAGAAGCCTGGGTCGCCATCATTTATTGTCCAGGTTCTAGGACATCAGGGTAAGCAGTTCTCACTTTTCACCATGAAACTCTCTTGCATTCCTGGAGAGAAAATCTGAGATCAAAGAGCCTTAGATCAAAAGAGGTGAGAATATAAATATCTTATAGACAGGCTGACATTGAGAGGAGAAGAAAGTCTTTTGAACTTTTCTGCCTACCTGCTCAGGGTCTTTCACCTTGGCCACCCCACAACCCCCACCTTCACCCCAGAAATCCAACTGACTCATGAACTGGTTTACCATGTCATCTGAAGCGTCAATGTTTTGCTTCAGTTCCGCACTTCCAGGGAGACCCATTTCCATACTTTATGATGTATCAGGTCTATGTTGGTTGTCTCTGGGCGATCCCAATATACACAGAGAGTTGTGACTCATAGATATTCAGGTTTGAACATCCTTGGAGAAGGAAGACAGAAAGAAACAAACATTAAGTGAAAGAAGAAGGAAAAGAGGGTTTGAATTTTAGATTAAAATGGAAACTGCACCAATAACATAATGCCCCAGTATTGTACAATGGCATGAACAAATAAATAAAAATCTGTCTATTTTACAGCTGAGCTCACTTTAAAACAGACCTGAAAATGAGCCAGCACAGCAGGCACAGATTCAATTAACTATCTAATTGAAACAAAATGGAACCCACAATTCTGGTTAAAAAAAGATTTTGGGTAGTGGCGTTTATTCTGATTAAGTGTCTAAATGGTTTAACTTCATGGTAAATCACATCTACTTGTCTGACTTAGGGACAAACCCTATTGGGGAAGCTATATTGACCTCTATCTAAATGTCGTTACTCTTCAAGGTGAAAGTTTGCAAATGGGTAATGAGATATTACAGAAAAGGAGGATTTGATATTTCAAAATGGCCCAAATAGAGGTGAAACTATTTGTGCACATGGGAACAGGGGAAAAATAAGAAGAATGGAATGGAGTATGGAGAAGGAAAAAGGAGGGTTTTCATTACATTACACATGTACACACTCTCCTGAAAAGGAGAATGTATTTACTTACATATTTATTTATTGTGACAAATGATTGGTTTCTTGACTAGAAAAAATTATATACAGTGGATTTCTTGAGAGACCTGAAATGGGACCAGAGCAGTTTATTCTATCATTAAACCTTCATAAAGGGATTTGTGTGAATTGTGGTCATTTGTCTCAAATGTCCTAACATAAACAAACAAGAGAAACCCAAGACAGTGACACATCTGGTTCCATAGCAGATGAAAGGTCCTTAAACTACAATGAACTATAGTTCTATTTTCTATATGTGCAGAAAATAAAGCATTTTTAGGACATCTCTTCAGCCAAAGACACATCAACATACCATATTAACACTGTAGATACTAGAGACTCTAATTTTGTGTTCTCAGCCTCCACTGTCATATCATGTTTCCAATGCTCTTCTCACCCCCCTCCCTCAAACTAGAAAGTGTATTACTTATATGGAATCCGATCTTCAAAGTCACATGATTGGAGGGAAAAAATAAGAAACCCATGTTTCCTTAAGTCACAGTGATGATTGGAGACTTCTGGACCTACCTTGTTTGGATAGACTGCTTTAGAAGATTTGGTAGGAGAAAATTTTTGGAAAAATGTATTAAATATTTAAAACAAAAGTTTCTCTATTTTGTGTTTCTCTTAAAAAGCTGTACAATTTCTCTCTAGATGCTTTGCTCCAAATTTACACACACATGCATATTCATATAATGAGTTGATAATGTTTTAATTTTCTTTTAGACAAGACCATACTGAATATATCTAAATGTTCTGTGGGTATATAGAAGCATGGACATTCTTTTCTAATGCAGTAAAATTCATGACATGAGTTTTGCATATACCCACAGGAATCTGCTCATTGTATCATTTTCTATATTACCCCTAAGTTTTGGTTTTATCTATTTGAATGAATAAATTCTAAATGAGGTGTATGAAAACCTCATGTAGGAATTGGAAATTTTCAACCACTTCTTGTGCTTCACAGCCTCCTCAAGATTTTCTTTGGTGCCAATAGCTCATATCCAATCTGCCTTAGTTTCCAAACCTTTATGACAAATGCCTCACAATGGATTGGCTTAACCGCAGGAATTAATTGGCTCATGGTATTAAGGCTAAGAGAAGTCCACAACTAAGGCCTCAGCAAGGAGATACTTTCTCCCCAAAGCCTGCAGTGTGTTGGTGGTTCTTGGTCCTCAGGTTCCTTGGCTTTCCCACAGCATGCCCATGCCTTCTTCTTTCTCTTCTAGGTTTGCTTGACTTACAACTTCTTGTTGTCTACCTGATTTTCTCTTCATAAAGTCACCCATAAGAGGATTATGACCCACCCTCCTTCAATTGGGCGACTGCATAACTAAAACTAACATCTTCAAGAGGTCCTATTCACAGTGGATTCGCACCCACAAGAACGTAATTTAGAACATGATTTTCCTGGGCTACAAAATCCCACCTACTGCACAGTTCATAGTTGATCCTGCTGATTCTGCCATGGGTGGTTTCCAAGAAAATCTAGCTCTTTCTGGTCTAGGCACCACCATCTCGCAACTGATGGCAAAAGACTATTCACTGTCTTCTCCAACTGCCTTTCAAGATCTTGAGTACACACAGGAACCAGGACCAGGGAATCCTGTTAAAATGTGAAAGCATGCCTTTCTTTTCAACACAACCTTCCAATGTCCTTCTCCAATGTCCATTCTCTCAGAATAAAAGACATGCCTGTCTACCATAGGCACCAAGGCTCTCTCTATATCTTCTGGGCTCTCCAAATCCCTTCCCTAGATCTGCTTTTCTGCCACCAGCCACTCCTTCTTGTTCCTTTCTGCTGTAGGACATTTAGTTGTATTAAGCATGGTTCTCTAAAGAAACAGAACCTACAGGATATATGTATATTAAGACAATAGTTTTAAGAAATTGGCTCACATGACTTTGGGGAATGACAAGTCCAAATTCCATAAGGCAGGCTGGAAATTCCAATAAGAATTGAGGTTGAAGTCTTGAGTCTGGACTTGGGCAGGTTGAAAATTCTGAGAGGAGTTGAAGTTGCAGTCTCGAGGAAGAATGTCTTCTTTTTTCTGGAACCTTCAGTTCTTTGCCTTTAAAGCCTCCAGATTGATTGGGTGATGTAACCCACGTCACAGAGGATAATCTCCTTTACTTAAAGTCAGTTGATTGCAGATGCTAACCCCTCCATAAATGCCTTCAGAGTAACAGCTAGGTCAGTGTTTGACCAAACAACTGGCCACCATCACCCAGACTAATTGACACATAACGTTAACCATCACACTTACACTTCCTGCTATTCCCTAGATGTCCATCCATTTCTCCCTCATTTCTGTTAAGTCTTTGCTCATCTATCACCCTATCAGAAAAGCTTTCTCTGATCATTTCTATACAATAATATCTGCCCCCTTCCCATCCAAGTCTTGATACTGTGCAAACTGCAAACTCATCTCTGTCTTTACTGACATTGAAGACAGTTGGTGCATACTGTGTATCCTTGGTCTGCCTCCCTCCAGGAGAAAGCATGCATGAAGAACCCAGGGGCCGTCTCTCTTTGCTCACTGCTAAATGAGAGTGCACGTGTGGCCTTGTATTTTATAAAACCACCCCAAAATCTCTCCAAGTCTATCGAATTCATCTTCACTCTCAGCAAAGTACAACAGGGGCAGGGTTGCACATTTTATAAATTTCTGCTACTATGATGGAAGAAAAATGATGGATCATTTTGCTTTTATTAGTGATTCCCCAATAACATCAAAGGTGGATATTGTTCTAAAGTTTTTGACGTATGCATTTCCTCTTCTTGAACTATCTGCCATATTACCTGTCTTTAGTATTTTGTTCATCAGCAATAGGAATCCTTGACACATATGTGGATATTACACTTTATCCATATATGTTGCATTTTTGTGTCTCTAGCTGCTTGTATTTTTTACTCTGTTTAACGTGTTTCTTGATATTTAGAATACTATTTCAGTATTTTTAAATATAAATTTAAATATTTCTATCTTGCAAAATCAGTTATGTCTATAGTACATGCTTCATTTTCTCAGCATTTTTCTTTCATATTTAAGGAAAGTTCCCTTATCACTAGGTAATGTAAAATTTTGCTTCTAAATAAGCTATACATTTTACAGGTATTTTTTTAAATTGCTCTCCTCTTCCTGCCCCCCCACCCCCGGTTGTCTGTTCTCTGTGTCTATTTGCTGTGTGTTCTTCTTTGTCCACTTCTGTTGTTGTCAGTGGCATGGGAATCTGTGTTTCTTTTTGTTGCATCATCTTGCTGCATCAGCTCTCTGTGTGTGCGGCGCCATTCCTGGGCAGGCTGCACTTTCTTTCATGCTGGGCGGCTCTCCTTATGGGGCGCACTCCTTGCACGTGGGGCTCCCCTACATGAGGACACCCCTGCGTGGCACGGCACTCCTTGCACGCATCAGCACTGCGCATGGGCCAGCTCCACACGGGTCAGGAGGCCCGGGGTTTGAACCGTGGACCTCCCATGTGGTAGACAGACGCCCTAACCACTGGGCCAAGTCTGTTTCCATTTTACAGGTAATTTAAATTTTCATTTACATTTAAGATTCTGGCTTCTTCTGTATTTTAGTTTTGCATACTTATCTTAGTTTTTCAGGGTTTCTATAACAAAGTACCGAAACCTGTCTGATTTAAACAACAAGAATTCATTTTCTCTCATGTTTGGAGGCTAAAAATCCAGCGTCGAGGAGTCAGCTGGTGCATGCTTTCTCTCAAGTGTGTAGCATTCAGATGGTCACTTGCTTCCATAATTCACTCTCTGTTGCCACCACACGGCCACCTGTATCCTTTCTTTCCAAATTTCCTCTGCTTATAACAACTTCAGTCATTTGGATGAAGGCCCATCGTGGTTCAGTGTGGCCTCCCTGTAATTATTAACACCTTCAAAGCTTTTATTCACCTATGACTTCACATCCACAGAACCAGGGACTGAGACTTGACCATGTCCATGTGGAAGGCCTGATTCAATCCACAACAATACAGAATGAACTTCAAGTCAAATTTAAAAAGTGGCCTCATGTATAAAGACAGGTATACTAATACCATTTATAAACTAAGTCACCCTTTCCTACTGTGGTTGTTTGATGCTCAGACCACAGAAAAACACAGGAAAACATAGAAACCATGCCCTAAATTCACCGAAAAGCATACCCTTAAATTCTCTTCTTTCCTGTGGGTATGAACCCATTGGAGGTAGGACCTTTGGATTAGGTGATTTCAGTTAAGATATGACACGCCTCATTCAGGATGGGTCTTTGTATTAGCCAGCCAAAGGAGTGCTGATGCAAAGTACCAGAAATCTGCTGGCTTTTATAAAGGGCTTTTATTTGGGGCAGAAACTTATATTTACCAGGCCATAATGCATAAGTTACTTCCCTCACTAAAGTCTATTTCCTCATGTTGGAGCAAGATGACTGCCAACGTTTGCAAGGGGTCAGGCTTCCTGGGTTCCTCTCTGCTCATCTCCTCTGTTTTCTCCACAAGGTCAGCTGTAGACTATCAGGCAAATGGCTCTGTTTCTCTTCCTAGGGACTCTGCTGTGTCTAAGGAGCTGTCTCTATTCCTCTGTGTTCTCCTGACTCAGGTCCTCTCTTCCCAGGGCTTGCTTCTCTTTCTTCTCTGTGCTTACTTCCCAGGGCTCCAGCTCAAGACAACAGCATCAAACTCCAACATCAAAATCTCTAACTCTGTCCTTTGCCATGATCTGGCCCAATCAAAGCCTTAATCATAATTTAATCATGCCCAGGTACAGACCAGTTTACAGACATAATCCAATATCTTTTTTGGGAGTTCATGAACTATATGAAGCTGCTATAGTCTTAAATCCCATTGCTGGAGTCTTTTACATGTGAAATGAAATTTTGACAGAGGGAGAGAAAGTCACAGAGGAAGCGGCCAGAAGCTGAAATTCAACAGAATCCAGAAGAGAAAAGAGAGGTCAGGAGATGTCACTGTGTGCCTCATCTTGTGACACATTAAAGACCAAGGATTGCTGACAGCCAACCCTCGAGTTCCACTCTTCAGGAAGAAAACACCAACCCCAACACCTTGATATCTTTGAGCCTCAAACCATGAGCAAATAAATTCCCACTATTTAACCCAAACCATTTCATGGCATTTGCTTGAGCGGCCCAGGAACCTAAACACCTACTGAACTGAAATAAAACTTTGCTCATACTCTCAGTTTACATAGAGACTTAGCATTATTTGTAGACTCTTTTCTATTCTAGAGATTATTTCTCTTTCCCTATGACAGTTCCTAAGTGTGTTGATTAGAGTGGATTTATAAAAATTTACTATTCTTTTCAGATGTTTTGGCTCTTTTCCAGCATTTTTAATGCAATGTAAATTTTAACTTCCTTTACTCCATTTCCCCACCCTAAAAAGACACACGTGCATATCACATTGAATTTATGGTTGGAATTACAAAGATGAACATATTAATTTGGAGTAGGTTGATATTTTATGAATATAAGTCTTCCATCAAAGGCCATGGAAGGTTCTTCTGCTTATTAACTTCTTTTTATATCTGCTCATAAACCTCGATATTCTTTCATGTTGCCTGGATGGACAGCCAAGCTGACCATTTACTATCCTCTGATAGTTATCTTTTTAAGTAATTCTGTTCAATAAATGTTTATTGAAGATCCAGAATTTTCATAGCACCTTGATAGGCACAATTGAGTAGATCTCCATTTGAACAAATAATTCCAATAAAAAGTAAAGTAAAATTATACCGTATAATCTACCGGGTTAAACTCTAAATGGGTAATTCTGAAAGGGATTTGAGAAGAAACAGAATGAAAGCTGGGCCTGGAGCCATGTGTAAGACTTCAATGAAAAGGGATATGTGCATGTTTCGCTTTTATTCAATTTCTTTTTTCTTGGACCTCAGATTCCAAGTTCAGCCTTCTCTGTATTTCATAGGATGATATTACGGCTGATACAAGGCTATACCTCATATTCATGAATTTATGCATTTATTCCTGTAAATGCTATTTCAACCCTTCTGTGCCTATTCTATCATATGTTGGGAAACCATGGTCCATGGGCCAAATTCAGCCCAGAGCCCCTTTCTTTTAAATAAAGTTTTATTGGAATACATTTGTGGCCATTCATTTATCACTGTCTATGGCTGCTTTCGTGCAACTGTTGCAAAGCTGAGCAGTCGTAACAGACTGTAAGGGCTCACAAAGCCTGAAATCTTTCTTACCTGACTATTTACAGGAAAATTTTACCCACGCCTGGATTAGATAGCAAGGCAGCTTGGAAGCTGGGGGATTATAGTAACTTCCTGAGGAACAAATGTTGTGGCAAGAGGCTGATGATGAAAGTCACTGAGTTTGGCAACAAAACCTTATTTCCTCCTCCTTTTACTTCCTACATTCATCTGACCTTCATCTGTTTAAATCCCACATCTGCACCCAACCCTGACAAAATATTAAGAAACTATCAAAGACGTATCTGCACCTCTTTACAAGTTGAAGAAATGGAAGACAAGTATCAGTTCTCTTTATAGAGATTCATGGATTCATGAAAGAAGGAAGACCACATACGTGTTAATCATTCTCTATATCTATTTCAACATATAACACATCCACATGCCATTTTTCAGTAACCTCTAAACCAAGGTGTACTGTTTCCTGCTCTCATTCCCAAACACAAAACTTTTAAAGACAGCCCTGGAGAAGTGGATGTGGCTCAAGTGATAAGGTCTCCGCCTACCATATGGGAGGACCCAGGTTCGATCCCTGGGATCTCCTGGTGAAAAAGAAGAAGAGAAAGTGTGGCCTGCGTGTTGAGCCGGTGTCTGCGTTCACAAGCAGAGTGCCTGCACGGTGAGCTGAGTGCCCATGTGGTGAGCCGAGCACCCGTGCGGTGAGCCAAGTACCTGTGTGGGTGCCTGCAAGGTGAGCTGAGTACCCACACAATGAACCAAGTGCCCACACATGTGCCCACATGGAGAGTCGAGTGCCCGCCTGAATACCTGCGTGGCGAGCCGAGAGCCCACGCAGCAAAGCCAAGTGCCCGTGCGGTGAGTCAGCGCCCATGCAAATGAGTCACGCAGCAAGATGATGACCCAGCAAAAGAGAGACAAGGAGAAAGTCAAGGTGAAGCACGGCAGAGACCAGGAACAGAGGTAGTGCAATTGACAGGGAACCTCTCTCCACATCAGAGGTCCCCAGGATCCAATCCCAATGAATCCTAGACGAGAAAGATGAGAAGAGAAATAGATACAGAAAATGACACAGAGAATGGACACAGACAGCAAAAACAGCAGGGGCTGGGGCAGGGGCAGGGAGAGGGGGAGGAGGGAAATGGGAAGAGAAGGAAAAAGAAAGACAGCTGTGGATTTCTAATTCTGCTCCAACAGTAGAGGTATGATCTTCACAAGTTGAATGACCTTGAAAAGCCACAATTTCCTGATTTAAAAAGTGAAATAAAAATATCCCTTATTTTTAAGATTATAGGATAATATAATGTATATATCCTTATATTCTCTCACTTACCAAGAGTAAATTTAGAGATTTAGCAAGAGTTGGGAAGGGATTGTAGCTGATTTGATGGAGTTCTGATATATTGTTTTCCCAATAACAGGTTCATGTAGTCTCTCTCCAGTAAATTAAGGGCCATCCTTTTTGGACGGCATTTGTTTTCAGAGAATTAAATGACTCTCTTTATTCAGACTACACAGAATCAGTTTATGAAGTACATTACTAGAGAAAACTGCACAGGGCGATTGAATTTAGAAAGCAAACATTTGAAAATCAATCATGTTTCTGTTGAAGGCCAATGCAAGGGTAATAAACTTTCAAATTGCAGAGCCCAAGCTGATGATTAGGAAACCAATGAGCCATCATTTTGCCAGCACTGAGTCCAAGTTGATGGTTTCACCACGATTTGAGCATCAGTTGGTCAGTGACAATGAACAGAAAACGATAGGATGACGCAGAAACAAAGTATGTAGAGCAAGTCCAGCTTCCCAGACTGGCTTTTCATTTTGGTCTTGTCCTCGGGTGAGTCCCATGAAGTGTGAAATTTCCTTAACTTGAGACACAGACTCCAGGTTTAAAGAAAATTTAGGTCAATGGCCCTTTGTGAAGTATAGGTCTGATGAATACAGTTTAGTTAAAATAGCTCCCTAAAAGCATTGATTTATTTCTCTCAATACCTCATCCAAAAATATTGAAGAGTTGGTGACATAGTAGGAAATGCATTTGCATGTGGTAATTTACAAAGCAGGTGACTTCATAAGATAAAGTGATTAGAATACATGTAAAAGAAAAGTTAAATATACAAAACGTTTTCCCATCATTTTTTAAAAGATTTATTTATTTATTTATTTTTCTCCCCTCCCCCCCAGTTGTCTGTTCTCTGTGTCCATTTGCTGCGTGTTCTTTTTAGTCCACTTCTGTTGTTGTCAGTGGCACGGGAATCTGTGCCTCTTTTTGTTGTGTCATCTTGCTGCATCAGTTCTCCGTGTGTGGCTCCGTGCGTGCAGCACCATTCTTGGGCAGGCTGCACTTTCTTTTGAGCTGGGTGGCTCTCCTTAGGGGGCGCACTCCTTGTGTGGGCTCCCCTATGCGGGGGACACCCCTGCGTGGCAGGGCACTCCTTGCAATGTGCATGGGCCAGCTCCACATGGGTCAAGGAGGCCGGGGGTTTGAACCCTGGACCTCCCATGTGGTAGACGGACACCCTAACCACTGGGCCAAGTCCACTTCCCCATCTTTTTTTTTTTTACACTTTATTATGGTAACATAGACATAACGTAAAAATTGTCATTTTAACCGTTTTTAAGTTACAATCCAGTGGCATTAATTACATCCCCTGTTTTATGCAAACATCACTATGATCCATTGTCAAAAGTTTTTCATCAGTCCAAACAAATTCTATACCCTTCAAAACTTAATTCCCCATTTCCCATACCTGCAGATCCTGACAACCTTGAATCTACTTTCTGCCTCTAAATATTTGCTTATTCTAGACATTTCATTTAAGTGGAATTATACAGTATCTGTCCTCCCATGTCTGACTTTTTTCACTTAACATATAAATTTTCTAATTTGATCTCAGAACTTGATTCCTTTTTATGGCGGAATTATTTGCTCATCCATTTATCAGATGATGGATGCTTGGATTATTTCCATCTTTCGGCTATTATAATCTACTATTTTTCTTAATCTATAGAAAAAAGAATTGTGCAATATACCTAAAAAAGAGATGACTATTATTAAAATTCAGTTCAGCCTTCATTTTGTGTTCCTTGGAAAAACTGCATCAAGGAAATCTACAACATCTGTCTCCTGAAATAAACTCTAAGCAGACATTCAATTGACTTTTGAAAATATGTTTTGTAGTTTCAAAATGCCTTTTAAAACAAATATTAATGCAAGACATAGTCAAAGAACAAGAACTTTTAAAACTTCAGGCATTAAAAGTCATCTTGCAGAAGGTGGAAATTTATCTCATTCAGTTTCATGTTTCCTAAAACATTCTCAACTTGTCCCCTATCTACAAAGGCATTTAAGTAATTGAATGATATTTTAAAAATTAAATTGAAAAAAAGCAAGTAGTAAATTATTTTAAAAATACAATTCTCCATGAATGTTGTATTTTAAATGATGTTTACAACATCTTAATACTCATCAATTTGAAGATGGAGTTTACCATCATTCAATTTCTTATATTGTTCTGGATATGAATATATAAATACAAATATATATACATAGTCATATATTTATATATAACATATAAATATTTATGCAGACATGGATACACCAACATTTTCATATATGTTCATCTGAGAAAATGATTTTTTATGAAGTTTGAACCAGAAAAGTTAACAACCACTAACAACAGAAGTTAGGCTTATCCTTACAGACCACAGATAAAGAAAGAAAAAAGACTCAAAGAAAGGCTCTGTACAATTCCTGAATTCGCCGACCACAAACACTTTTATATAAAGTGCTTATGATCATCTCATCCTACATTTGCATTTCACAGATGAAAGCAACCCCTACTTGTCTTTGGGCTGCATTCCCATGATCCCTGCTTCCTACAATGCCGGGTAAGAGTAACGATTGAGAGATTCCTTTGCACTGTACACACCAGAGGATTTTCAAAGTACTTGCACATGCTGTGGCAGTTTGATAATATTTATGAATTCTAAAAAGAGATTTGATTATGTTTATAAACTGGTCTCTTCCTCTAGGCGTGATACCATTTGATTGTATTAGATTCAGCTGAGACGTCTTTGATTAAATTATTGTAAGATTAGGGCTTTGATTCTGTCACATCATTGCGGCATGCACGTTTGAGTCCCTGCCCCTTTGGTGGGCTGATAAAATAGACTCACACAGAGACGGACAAGAGAATTAGATAGACAGAGAAGATACATAGAGGAACAGACACAGCTCCACAGTCATAGCAGAGACACTGAGACGAGCCATTCACCTTATAGTTTATAGCTGACCTTGTGAAGAGAACAGGGCATCTTAGCCCAGAAATAATGAGCCCCGGGAAGAGAGTTGAGCCCTGACTGAGATTGGAAGAAGCTGGAACCATAAGAGGGAAGATGAAGGTTGAACCTTTGCAGACTTCACCCGCCATTTTGCTTCAACACTTGGCAACAGAGTTTGGTAAGGAAGAAACCTTGAGTTGGACTCTTTGGGGCTTTGTGACTGTCAGCTTCTACCCCAGATAAATACCCTTCTTAAAAGCCAACAGATGTCTGGTACATTGCATCAGCACCTCTTTGGCTGACTAATATATACATGCCCTGCTTTTAAGTCCTTCAGAAATGTGGGCTTTCAAAATTCTTGTTTCAGTGTGCAGGTATTGGATGTTGGAGACAGGACTCAAACTCAATTTCCTGAATCTAAGGATGCCATCTTCCCATTGTACTGGACTTGCTATCTGGATAATTTTGCATAGGTAGAGGTGGTGATCTCCAATTAATATCACTGCATCTGAAAATACCTACTTTTGAAAGTTCTTTGCACTGGGATTCCTTTATCTAACAATCCTTTGTATTTAGGGGCAGAGAAGATGCTGTAATTTACCCATTTGCTTTCTTGCTCACTGCAACATCCCCAAGCTCCCTTCAACCTTACTAAAATTTGCTTTTCTGTGGCCCTTTTCCCCTTTGACTGTATTAAAATCTGCCTTTCTATGAACCTTTTCACTAGGCTAGTTTCTTCTGCTTAATACTTGCCATCACCTTACACCAAGAAGGGAAAGTTACATCTATTGGGAAAGATGCCACTCTACCCAATTATGCAAGAGGATGGAAGAGAGAGGAGCATCACCTGAAGGATACGTTGCAGTCCTCCATTTCTCAAACTGGGAAGCTAATTTTGCAAGGAAACCAAATGAAACAGCATGGAAATAAAAAATCAGTTCTGATTTACCATACCATTGCACTGCCTTTTGATTAAATCAAGGAGGGGAGTGCTCCTAAGGCAGAGATTGGAAGGACCCTCTTTTATTATTTCCCATATCCCCAACTAATTTAAACCCCGCTCCTCCTTGTCTCAGAGAAACATTCTTGAAGACAAATATTCCCTTCACCAATTATTGAATAAATTTTATTAGTGTCTTTGGCTAACGATGTGGAACAAAATTGGATTTAGATCTTAAGTTAGTCAGCCAAAGGGGGTGCTGATGCAAAGCACCAAAACTCTATTGGTTTTTATAAAGGATATTTATTTGGAGTAGAAGCTTACAGTCATAAGGTCCTAAAAAGTTCAACTTCAGGAATGATAACAGGTACTTTCTCACCCAAAATCATTTGTGTCTTTAAGGGTTCAATCTTCCTCTTCTTCTTAAGACTCCATGTTTCATCCCAGTTTGTTCCGATCTCAACTGTAGGCTGACAGAAGACTTGTTTATATCCTCAGGGCTCATTTCTTTCCAGGCTCAGCTGCTCCAGTCTCTTCACAAAGTCAGTTGTAAACTATCAGGCTCATCTCTCTTTCCAGGCTGCAGGATCCTCTGTGTATCTTCTCTGTGTGAGAATCTGTTATATCCTCACCAAGGGGGTGGGAACTCAACCCTGCTCACCTTAAAGACATGGTCTAATCAAAACCCTAATCTTGATTTAGTAGAGTCAAAGCAAAACCTCTGAATTTAATAAGATCAAAGGGATATCTTGCCCAGAGGAACAGACCAGTTTACAAACAAAATCAGAATCTCCTTTTTGGAATTCATAAATAACATCAAACTGCTACTGCTCTTTATTATGTGCCAGGGTTATATAGATATGTACAATTATAAGTAAAAGCACAAAAATAACTGGAAGACAACACAATACAGTTTAATCAACTATTTGGAAAGGCATGACAACCAACTTTTGTTAAGGATCTGCTAAGTTTCTGTATTGCAATACTTTTAAAAAATCACCCTCACCCAATGATGACATTTATTAACCCTATTAGTGTGGACCAAAATTACACTAATTATCTTGCATATATTCTCTTTATTTTCAGTGCAACCTTGCTTTAATAGTGAATAATTGGAAGCTCAAATGCCTTTCTCTAGAATGAATAAATGTGCTATAGAGCTGCCTGTAACAACTTGGATAAAAAGTGCTGAGTTGGAAAAAAACAAGTAGCAGAAGGTTTCGATTAAAAAAAAGTTTTACAGTATGCAAGCCAACACCATAAACTGTTCATAAAATGCATACATATGTAGCAAAAGTGCAAATGCAGGCATGGTTATGATAAATGCTAAATCTGGAAGAAAAGAAGGGGTCTGGGATCTCAGAGAATACAAAGAGAGATTCGACTGTACTTGTATGATTTTATTTCTCAAGCTAGTTGGAGTACATAAGTATATGTCACATTAGTCTGTTTTTCTTAATATGCCAGAAATATAGCAGGATGTAAATTTTTATTTTAAAGTTGGTTAATTATAACCAACTTTTCCTTGCTGACTTTAGCTGTAGAGTTTTGCATTTAAACAATACAAGTTAATTATAAAAGTTTTTCACCCAATTCCATATTCCTCAGGTAAAACCTGTAAAGTAGGAAGAAAAAAACCTCATACCTTCTCATACACTAGTCTCCCATTTCCTCTTCCAGAGACAGCCATTACCAGTCACTTATACTCTACCAGGGACATTTTAAGCACACACAAGCATATGTGTAGATATGATCTTCATCAAATCTCCAGTGCCTTTTCTTTTAAAAACTTCTGCATTCTAGTTTTTTTTTTTGTACAGATATACTGTAAGTAACTGACCCAAGCCTAATGATAGACATTAAAGTTGTTGTCAGTCTTTTGCTTTTACAAATTAAGTTGAAATGAATATAATCTCTTAATTTAATCCTCACATACCACTGTGAGGCAAGCTTTGTTATCTTGATTTTGCAGACAGGTTAACGGAGTTGTGCAATAAATGGCACTAAGGGACTTGAACAAGATCTTAGAACTATGGTCCAAATTGTAAGGGAAAACATGTTTAAAAATACTGTTACTAGCTGTTAATATCTAGATGAGGAGGATGGAGAGGGAGAAGAGATAAGGTTTTGAAAAAGAAACCTAAGTGGAACATTTTCATGAATTTCCTGCGTAAGAGAAGATGGGAAAAGAGACTAGAAAAGGGAAGAATGGAGAGAGCAGATCTCAGAGCATCTTGGTGCCAAAGTAAATTTTCAGTGGATGGAAGGGTAGAGGAAAGAAGCAGTAATTGTAGCTTTCCCTCTTTATCACTTGTTTGTGAAGATGTTGAGAAAAGTAAAGCAGAAGCTTGACTCAAAAGAAACTATGAGGAAAGAATTTTAGTGTGAGCGAGAAGGCTCCAAAAATGTGGAGTCTGTGGGTGAGAGTAGGTGGGCTATGAAAAAGTGCGAACACAAGAATGTGGGGGATGGCAGATGAAGAGTCACAAGAATGTGGGATAATGGAGGCTCAAGGGAAAAGGCAAAGAGAAAGCCCTCTCGCAGGAGTGGGGTTTAGTCATTCTAAGTAGGAGAGAAAAAGATCACCAAGAGTGCCTACAACTGCAAGCAGGAGAATTGCATCCATCATCCATGTGGGATCTAAGCCCCCTCTTGATGTAGAGGGGGAGTGGACATCACCATCCCAGGGTCCACAGGATGGAGAAATAGAGTATGGATTAGAGTGAACTTACTGATACTCCACTACGGATCTATTGTGATTAGTAATGGAAGAAATTGTAGCATTGATGTGGAGAAAGTGGCCATGGTAGCTGCTAAAGGTAGGGAGAGGGAAGAAGAGCTGTGATGTGGGAGCATTTTCAGGACTTGGAGTTGTCCTGGGTGGTGCTGCAGGGAGAGTTGCTGGACATTGTATGTCCTTCCACGGCCCACTGGGTAGACTAGGGGAAAGTGTAAACTACCATATAAACCATTTTCCTTGTTGTACAGCAGTGCTCCCAAATATATTCACCAAATGCAATGAATGTCCCACGGTGATGAAGGAGGTTGTTGATGTGGGAGGAGTTGGATGATGGGGGTGGGGAGTATATGGGGACCACTTATATTTTTTGAATGTAACATTTAAAAAAATATAGGGAATGAAAAGATCATCATGACAGTCAACAATGAAGGTAAATTTTCAGATGGAGGGAGGGGAAATAAATTTCTTTCTACTTTTGGGTTTCCCAAGGTCTGAAATGTGAGTTTCTGCTGGCCAAGTCTAGTTTCCAATGTTGAGGAGAGTAGAGAAGAAAGGAGGAGAAACTATGGATTGCCAAATTGTTTTAGGAGTAAGGCAAGATCAATTGATTGAGGTTAGAAGAAAATGTAATGAATATTTAAGTTAATGAAGGTTTAGGGATGCCTTTGTAACTCAACACCCACACATCACACCCTGCATGTTAAATGGATACTTGACATGAATAAAATGTTGATAATCCTGTGCAATTATTGAAACAACTCCTTAACAATGAAAACCTCCCCGTGTCATGGACCCATATGGAAAGAAAACGATAAGAGGTTGCTTTCTTTTTCTTTTAATCCTATGTACCTTATACCCTGACAGTCAGGGAGAGAAATATGTCTCTACCCTAACTTCTTCCCTTTTTTTTTTTAAAGATTTATTTATTTATTTATTTCACTCCTCTTCCCCCACCCCCACCCCCGCCCTGGTTGTCTGTTCTCTGTGTCTATTTGCTGCATCTTCTTTGTCCGCCTCTGTTGTTGTCAGCGGCACAGGAATCCGTGTTTCTTTTTGTTGCATCATCTTGTTGTGTCAGCTCTCCATGTGGGTGGCACCATTCTTAGGCAGGCTGCACTTTCTTTCATGCTGGGCGGCTCTCCTTACGGGCGCACTCCTTGCGCGTGGGGCTCCCCTACGCGGGGGACACTCCTGCGTGGCACGGCACTCCTTGCGTGCATCAGCACTGCACGTGGGCCAGTTCCACACGGGTCAAGGAGGCCCAGGGTTTGAACCACAGACCTCCCACGTGGTAGACGAATGCCCTAACCACTGGGCCAAGTCCGCTTCCCCCTTCTTCCCTTTTATCATGTCAAAACTTTGTCTCCCTCACCTCCACCCCAGGGTTAAAAAAAGTTCCTATACCATTTTAACATCAGCAGTTCTGCCCTTGTATCCTCTCTCCTTCTTTGTTACTGTCCTCTACCAAGCCCCTGACCACCCAGCTCTCTTCTCAACATCCTTCAATCCAGGAGCATTTAAACAAAGTCTGCTCTGGGCCAGACACTAGTCCTGGCAACAGTGTGGGAAACTCTCTAGCTGGAGTGGGGTTCTTACTCCAACAGTGGAAACCCAGATCAGCAAATGCATAAAACAGAGTTCAGAAGGTCATAAAATCTTGGGGCGGGGGGGGGGGGGCGACTAAAGAGTAGGAAATGGAGAGACCATAAAGTGATGCAAAGCCCATTTAGCAGGGAGACTTTGTGTCTCTGAGTCAAGACCTAAAGGAAATAAGAAATCAAATGTGGTATGTAGGTACTTATGGGAAGAGTGTTCCTGGAAGAGACAATTGGTAAGTGCAAAAATCTTTGAGGCAAGCGCAGTCTTGCTATGTTTGAGGAGAATCAAGAAGCCTGGAAGAGAGAGAAAGAGCAGATGAGTACTTGGGCAAGAAGTCAGCAAACTACATGGAAACTGGAACTTTAAAATCCATATGGGATGCTTTCCATGGCCTGATGCCCATTTTCTTTGGAACTCTTGTTCTTATATATTGTCCTAAGTTTTAGTTTATTTTTCTGGTGGTGCTGGTGATGAGATTATTAATTTGATTCTTCTTGTTCAGAAGCAGAATTCCACACACTAAGTTTTACTTTATATTTCCTTTCATTTCTGAGGAATTGCAGCAGGACCTATTAATCGATGATCTTCTCATGGTCTCATTCTGTTATTATGTGGAAGTGTGTGGAGAGGAAGATCATGAATATAATGATAAACTAGAGATTTTCCATTAGACAAGCTATTCTTTGGTTCTCATGTTACATCTTAAAATAGAAAAGTAAAGTTCCGAATAATGAACTTGTCGCTATCATGATTCTCCAAAATTTTATAAATATACAGGAAAATGAAAACATATTTTACTTTCTCCAAGCATTCTTCATTAGCAGCCTTATTTATTTTATATTATTATTTATAAATGCTTTTATTAATTTGGAAGAGAAATAATGCCGATGGCAGAAGATCTCTTTGTATATATCACCCCAAAATATTTGTTCCACAAGAAGTATCCCATGGGACATGGAAATAAGGAAAATTTCTGGGAACCTGATGGCAATATTAATTACAAGGACTAGAACTCATTATCCTTTGATTTTATTTTTGACCCCTCTTACCAAGCATATACAAAAGGTTGCTAAAGCAAGATCGTATCAGAGAAAGTAACACTGTGAATTTAGTATATGGTGAATTTAGTTGGGGTATTCAAAGCCTGAGAGCTATCTTTAGTATATTGAGGGCCAAAATCTCCTGAACATACAGGGATGTTATTAAGATAAACTTAACAGTATTTGTGAAACCACGTGATGAGAGAATTGATTTTCTGCTTTCCATTGCCTGGTAGTACTTTGTGAAATCTGATTTTTACATTTCCCCTAATATCAAGAGCTCCTTGATAATCTTATGTCCTCTCTTTCTGAATTTGGGCTGCTGATTTGTGACATACAATTAAAATATTTATTTCTCGGAACTTTGTGCAAAGTTAGTATCTCCATAATAATAGCTAATATTGCACATCCTCCTTCTCCACTCCCGACTTCCCCTTGCCCATTGACGTTATATCGAGATAGAATGTTCAAGAAATCATGATCTATCAAGCCAGATCCATATAGGTCAATTAAATATATAGAAATTGTAATTTCCTTTTCTCCCCATACAAATAAAATTCTATGCATCGCCACTTTAAACATCCCTGAATATTTTTTCCACTGATTTCTTTGTCTTTTAACATGATGACATGATTCAGATTGTTTTCATTTTTTATGCTCCTATTCTTAGGGTGAAAAGGAAATGATTCTTTATATTCTTGAAGCATCCCAAGCATTGCCTACCAATTTTCTTGCTTTTATCCAGACAATTGTGAATTCAACTTTTTGTGGTTTAAAGTAAGGCGAATTTTGAAGGAGCAATGATTTCAGTATCCTACTTTTATCAAATTGCTCACCATGAACCACTCAGACATTTGTCGACATCGATGTCATCTGCCAAGTATAAGTGGATATAGAGGCATTGAGCAAGTGATCCAAGACTCGTCCGTCTCAGTAAATGAGCTAAGGTAGCAAGTTGTACTGGCTTCAGACTATTGAGCAAAAGTTGTAAAGCAAATGGGTTTTGTAGTAAAGGCAAAAATGGACATGTTTTACTCTGAAAATAATGTAAAGCCATTAGCCAAAGAAAGGAGGAAGGAAATGGTGTGCATTATATACAGCAGGATGCTTGTTCAGCTTATTCTAATGTGTATGTGAATAACGGATTTTTTAAGAGGAAGCAAATTTCAGTTGCTCACACCAGCAATGCCCTGTAGTATATGATCAGCGTCCTTTATTTTGACAGTGAAATCAAAGATGTGATGCTAAGACATGTGCCCTTAATTTCACTAGTTTTATTTTAACACTGCTGGGTTTCTATGCAAAATAAACTTGACAATTTGAAGACGTCAGTGACCAGATCAATTGTATAGATAATGCAATAATTCCAATAATTAATATTGAATTTTAATGTTAATTATTGACATAGACTGTTAAAAATAGATTCAGCCACAGTAACTGGGAAAGCATTGGTGGTGGCAATAAGTCCAAGAAATAGAACCTCAAGTCGATTGTTAGAAGGTCTGTGAGGAATGAGAGAAGATGGCAAGGAGGTATCTTCGAGAATATTGAATTGCTTTCTGGAATTCTCCTTGTCTTTGTGCACAACCTTTTGTGAGGTGACCAGGGGACCAAGACAAAGTCTCCTTTTCTACAGGAGCAGGGTGGAATGGGGAGGGAAAGATATTTGATGGTGATGGTAGGATTTAAGCATGGGCAGTCTTTTAAATCATTAAAGTGTTAGCACAATGCATCTTCCCACAAGATGGGGATATCCTTGGCATCTCTGTCCTAGTTTGAACTGAGTAACTAATACCCAGCATTTAGATGGCCACAATGCCCCCCGCCGACTGAGCCCAGGCCTCCCATAAGATTTAAAACATACAAAACACTCTTCGTGAGAATATCTTCAGGGCCCTGAGATGCTGGCTGCCAACCAAAGAGAGACTCCAATTCACAGTGTGGCACTTGCTGAATTACCTGGAAGGAAGCTGTGATGGGAAGTCACCAGCTTGCCACTTTCCTTCCAGCCGAGCTTTTATGATGGAAATACATTGTATTGTTCTTTGCAGATTACAAAAAAAACTCTTCCTCCACATTCATTATCTCATTTGGGATAAGTCAAGATTCCATCGTACTGGTAGCAGGGTTCAAACAGAATCAGCAGTAGAGCTGTTGGAACAAAATTATGTAAGAGAATAAAATAACATTAAGTCCATATAGGAGCTGTTGCTTAATGGACTTTCTGTTCAGGAGATTTAAAGTTGGCATAATGGATGTTGGCAGTGGTGGCACCATATTGCAAACATAGTTGATACAACTGAACTTTACACTTGAAAGTGGTTAAAATAGAAAATTTTGAGTTGTTTCTATGTTACACAATAAAAATTTTTTAAAACCCATGTTGAACAAAACACAATAATTTTGTTTCATTTATTTATACTTCTTTTTAGTGGAACTAATATAACTGTGTAATAAATATATACAACATACATATTATAATTATACAAAGGAACATCAGCTAAAATAAAGAGAACAGTGGTAAATGATAATCACCAAAACACAATTATGAACATGCAATAGAAATTTCAAAATGAGCACTTGTTTATCAGCCAGTAAGTTTGACTATTTAAAAAATTGATTTTTGACTAGGAACTGATACCATCAATTCTTAAAATTGAGCAAACGTTTTTGAGCATATTGACAGGAAGATGCAACATTTGGAATTTTTGTAACTAATGTCTAATTTTATAAAAGTACATATTATTATTTTTTAATCTACTATATATTGAGTGGATTGGAATGAATTAGAAATATGCTGTCAAATCACCCTTTACAATAGAGAGTGTCAATGATCAATGCACATATCCATGGAAAATACCAAAGACTGGGCTACTTCACAGGAAAGTGTTTATAATTAAGACAAACCAGATGAGGATGTGACTTGTAAAATCACTGTGTCATGGATAAAACCATGGGGCAGAAGTCCTATTAAACCTCACTACAATTCTCATTCTACCATTTTTTAAAATTAAATTGTCTTTTTTATAAGGTACATAGATCACCAAAAAATTACATTAAAAAATATAAGAGGTTTCCACATATCCCACATCCCACCTCCCCACTCCTCCCACATCAAAACCTCTTTCATCATTGTGGCACATTCATTGCATTTGGCGGACACATTTTGGAGCACTGCTGCATCACATAGATTAAGCTTACATTGTAGTTTACACTCTCCCCCAGTCCATCCAGTGGGTTATGGCAGGATATATAATGTCCAACATCTGTTCCTGCAGTATCCTTTAGGACAAGTCCCAAAAATGCCCCACATCTCATCTCTGCTTCCCTCTCCCTGCCCTTACCAAGTACCATGGCCACTTTCTCCAGATCAATGCTATAGTTTCTTCCATTACTAGTCACAATAGTTCTATAGCAGAATACCAGTAAGTTCACTCTAATCCATATTTTATTTCTCCATCCTGTGGACCGTGGGTTGGTGATGTCGACTCAATCTCTATATCTAGAGGGAACTTAGATCTCACATGGCTGATGGATGCAATTCTCCTGCTTGGAGTTGTAGGCACTCTCGGTTCCCAGGTACGGTGGCTGACCATCTTCACCTCCATGTTAACCGACCTGTGCAAGTTCAACAAACTGGAGAGTAGAAGCTGCATATCTGCTGTGGCTCAGGACCCAACTGGCACATGGCCAGTCCAGAGATTGAAGTCTCCTGGGCATACACCAACCCCAGCACCAACCACAGGTTCAGTAAAAGTGACAGAAGAGGTATGTGTAGAAACTTCACAACTGTGTCCAACTCCACGTCACTCTGGGAATGTCACTGAGAATCTCTGCCCCTTGGTTCCTTTCAATGTGAATAAGGATTCTCAGATCCCCATAGCAACCCATGTTAATGTACCTATCAAAGTGCTTGGGATATTGAGATCAATCATTAGCACCCACCAATTAGTATTACAGTATACTAAGTCTGATTTTCAATCAGGTTGACCCCTTAGTTCTTGGGTAGTTGATATTTGCCTCTCATGTGGCTTGAAATCTCTCCCTACATTTTCTTTCACTTCAAATCATTAATTGTCATATTCACTTATTGCATTTTCAGCTCTTCTTCCAGCATATGTCTTCCAGGCTCATCTTCATTATCTGTTTCCATATAGGTATTAATGACTCTATAAGTAGGTTTTTACTTGCTTCTGATTGGCATTTTCTTTTCTATTTGTATCCACATAGTTTATTAATTAAGTAAACTTATTTTCTCCTAATCTTGCTGTATTATTTTTTTTATTTTTAACATGGAAAATCCAACCACTAATAGCCTATGTAAGTGACAATTTAACCTTCCAGAAAGGTTGAAAGACCTTAGAAATTTCTTAACCCTAGGAGATTAAGACTTTACATCAGCTTCCACAGTGTTTCCCTCTTCTACAATGAACTTAGAAAAAAAAAATCCAATTAACAGAACAGACCAAAGGGTGCCAATTAGCATCATAAGAGGGCAAAGTGCTATGCCCAACTTCAACAAGACAAAAGTATAATTACTTCGGTTTGGGTAATTTTTCTCTCTAAGGCATGTCACAACACGAAATCTTTTTATTAAACATCCACATGCAAAGTAAACAGTTTCTAAAGATATTTATTTGAAGGTTGATACTGTTGGGAAGTTCCAACCCAGAAAGAAACAAATAATAAACACAGTAAAATGGCTTCCATAGTTATAGCAGACAAATTATCATTTTTACTATAAATGCTAAATGCTTAGGCTTTTAAGACTTCTCTTTATGATATGTTGGAGTTTATATTTCTGCATTATTATCATTTTTTCACATCCTCTAGATTCAGGTACTTGGTGTTCCAACTCAGCTCACACATTCTGTTTAAATTTTAATGTTAAACACTAACCTCCAATTGAAAACAATAATTGGGCTGGGAAGGAAGTCTGTTAGCTAGGATTATGTGGTGCTTTTAATAAATGGCAGTTCTTAACTGTATAAACATAACATTAAAAAATCATAAAATTCCCAAGCCCAGAGAAATACAGAATACTTTGAAAATTGCGATTTATTCTCCAAACTTAGGTGTTCTATTACTAAATTGTAGTAGAAATTGTAAACCCAATGGTCATTTTATTAATCCTACAAATATTCAGATTTTATGAAAGGGGACTCTTTTATAATGAAAATAATAAATATATTTCTACTGTGGCATTTTTCCAGAACATGCATCTTATGGTTCTTGCTTCATCCTCTTTCCCATAGAGGACCGTCTTTCATCGGAGGGAGTCATTGACCAGATTCAAAGGAAGCTGTGGCTATAAATCCTGTCTGACCACAAGGGGAACCATTTTTTTTTAGCATTTGCTTTGCTGTTCCTCTAAGTCCCAAAGGTTGGTCATTTGTTGACTTAAGGACGGACCAGCACCCCAGGCCAGGAGATTCTGAAACCACACCATTAATTTTCTGTCAGAGTTCTTGATAAAGAAATTATCTTTCTTCTTGAGCTGCTAGTCACCCTTCCTTGTGACTCAGTGTTTTAAATATTGGGGGATGAAAGGGATACATCACTCCAAATAAATCCTACAAGAATTCACTGAAAGTTCTACCAAAGGCTCTGATCACCGCTTCAGAGAAAAAATATATGATTACCAAGTAGATAAGTTTGAAGAGATTTTAGTTTTGTTTTTGGTTTGCTTTGTTACATAGCTTGAGAATGATGGGCTAGTACACATAATTGTACTAATATTAGCCCATATATTAAGCCAAAATGAAAGATACCTTTGCTTTCACCTCCTGATAAGAGAAATTGAATGTTTTTTTCACCAGGAGGAAAAATATCATCTCTAGTTCCATCCATGGATAGAGCTTCTGTGATGACTTTAAGACAAATTAATATTAAGCCATCTCACATTTAGCTTATACTGATGGCAAATTAGCAAAGACAAATTGTTTTATGTTTATAAAAGAAGCAATTAAACCATTTCACTTTAAAATTGTACTTTTCATTTCTATGTGTATTTAAATATTAGCAAATTAAATCTATTGAATCACATTCAGAAGTATACATTGAGTACCTATCATATGGTGAGAACCCTTCTACATATTTGAAAAACAGAACTGTACAAGAGAGATAAAACTAAAGTCTATCTTATGGGAGTTACACTTTAGTACAAAGAGATAGATGATGAACAAATAAATAAGTAATATGGCAGTTAATGGTAATGACTAAAGAAAAACCAAGTGAGAAGTTTTTGAGTAGGGTATTTTGGGACAAAGAGTGATATAGGGATTAGGGAAAGTCCTCTGAAAACATAGCATCTCAGCAGATGCAAGGAGGAGAGAAAGCATATCATGCCAATAGCTGGGAAATGAGCATGCAAGGTAGAAGGGACATAAATGGCAGACAAAATCTTGAGGCTGGTGTTGGGTTGTCACATTCGAGGAGTTACAGAGAGGTAATCCAAAAAGTGGCTGGAACAGAGAAAGCAGGGAATGGCAAAGAGAAATGGAAAGTAACATCGTCAGAGTTGGAGGAGAGTTAGGAAGCATGAGAACTTGTTGCTCATTCAAAGTGAAGTAGGAATCCTTGAAGGATTTTGAGAACAGAAGAAACAGGGATTGACTCATGTTTTGAAAATATTACTCAAGCAAAGACTATAGGAAGGCAGATATAGAATAGAAGATATCAGAAATGAGGTTATTACAATAGGGGATGTGAAGGTTGATGGAGATTTGAAATAGGGTGACAGAAATATGGTGGCAAAGAAACTATGGATTCTGGACATATGTTGTAAGGAGAGCAGATGGAATCGGTTGATAGACTGAAATTGGAACACACATAAAAGGCAGAAGAAATACTCCAAGAATTTTGGTTTGAGCAACTGTTAGACTGGTGATATAGTTTTTTTACTTCAGTGGGCAAGACTTTAAGTGGACTAGATTTAGAGATAAAGGAAAGCCTCAAGAGTTTATTTTTTGAACATAGTCTTAGTTTGTCAGAGCTGCTATGACAAACACAAACACCACACAATGGGAAGACTTAAGAACTGGAATTTATTAGTTCTCAGTTTGGGGTCTAAAAGTCCAACATCAGGGCATCAGCAAGATGATGCTGAAGTGATCTGGGGCTGACTTGCTGCAAACCCTGGGTTTTTCTGGTGGTTTTTTCTTTAAAAGACCTCCAACAATATCAATGAAGGCCCATGGTGCTTCAGTTAAGCCACATCTAAATAAAAGAATAAATGGGAGGGGCAGGGAAGCGGACTTGGCCCAATGGATAGGGCATCCGTTTACCACATGGGAGGTTCATGGTTCAAACCCCGGGCCTCCTTGACCCGTGTGGAGCTGGCCCATGCGCAGTGCTGATGTCCCCCACATAGGGAAGCCCCATGCACAAGGAGTGTGCCCCATATGGAGAGTCACCCAGCACGAAAGAAAGTGCAGCCTACCTAGGAATGGTGCCACCCACACGGAGAGCTGACACAACTAGATGACACAACAAAAGAAACACAGATTCCTGGTGCTGCTGATAAGGAAAGAGGCGGTCACAGAAGAGCACACGGCGAATGGACACAAAGAGCAGACAACGGGGGGGGCGGGGGAGAGAGAAATAAATAAAAATAATTCTTTAAAAAAAAAGAATAAATAGGATCTTAAAAGACCCTATTCACAAATAAGTATATTCCTTAACCAATAATACATATTCAAAAAGTATTACTTAAAAATGGGTTCACATCCACAGGAATGAGGGTTACAATGACGATCATGTCTTTTGTCAAGTGCGTCATTCTATCTATTGCAAATAATTTAAGCTTCAGATGCTGTTCAAGAATCCAATTGGAGGTGAGTTCTCAGCATTAGGGTATATACATAGAGGAAGGTGCTTGGAGATCTTTGGCATGTCTAAATTGACAAAGAGAGGAAGGTTAACACTTGGGTTTAGATTTCTGCCTTCCTCATTGCAGCACGGCAGTCTTAAATTTTTATTTTCCAACTGGGAAACAAAGAAATAGATTAGTAAGCGTCATTTTGGAATCCATGTGCACACCCATTTGGCATAACTTTGAACTGCCATTGTATGCTCTTGTGAACAAGGCGATGTGCCTGCACTTAGTCTACAAGCACCATAACTTGAGTTTCTGTAAGAAGACTAGAGTCTCTCATGCTGCTGAAAGTTCACCTGCACTTAATGGGTGCTCACTGCCTTTAACTTCACACAAATATTCAGCATTCATTCAGGATATCAGGTTGAGATACCTTGCTGTTTCTGAGTCAATTTGTACCCCATCCCTTTATTTGGCAATGTTTCTAAAAATGTAATATTTTGAGCATGAAGAACTCCGCTTCAATCCAGGGTTATAGAATGTCCCAGACCACAGTCATAAAGGTCTGATTTGCATTTCCAAATAATTCCCTAAGACAAGGCTGCAAGGAGGAGAATTTAATTCATAGCTAGTGATCTATTTAATGCAACTGATGATGTTTTTACTAGCTGTAATTGATTTTGGGAGTGCCTCTCTCCCAAATGCATTGGTAGATGAATTTTATTATCGCTGATCTTTGTTTCTGTTAATAGCTATATGCAACTGAAACCAAAATGCACCAAAAGGTAGAAGCAAAATCCAGATATTGTAAGTATCAGCATTAAGGAGTCTGTACCTGGCTCCCACTCTGCTCCTAGGAGGGAAGACATCATCAGAATAAAGAGCTCATAATCCCTAAAACATTGTTTGTTGGCAAGTGTAGTATTAGCTCACTGGGATCAGGAAAACAAGTAAAGAGAATGCTGGCCATTTAAATGTAAATTAAATCTTTCAGCTGTTTTATTCAAGGCTTATTTACCATGGTTGGTCTAATATACCCAGGCTTAAGGTCTTAAGAAACAAAATAAGTCATCAGTTTTTATTGTATTTTTTCAACTGGTTGGCATGAGTATTGAACAAAATTAATACAAGAGGTCTTTGTTTTAATGTTCGTATATTGAACTAATATTTCACCAAACCAAACTCATATTGGTTTATTATATCTTAGGTGATTATGATTTAATGGTCATAAGGCAGATGGCAAAAGTCAGATGCCATTCTTGATTAGAGAAATAATAAGAATAAATGAACCTGGACGAGATTAGACAACCAGGAGCTGTGGAAAACATAGAGAAAGACAGTTCTGAATACTTGGAAAATTAAAGGGTATATGATAATAATTCATGAAGTGTGAACACAACTTTGGTCTCCAAATAACATCTATGGCCTATGTTGACATCCTTGCCTGGAGTGGGCTATTTCTCCGTTGTAGGGGAAGAGCTCGTTTTGGGGGCCAGGGAAAGCTTTGTTCACATCTTGTCATTCTCAGTGGTGGTGAAGCATGAGCAAATTAGAAAATGACTCTGATCTTCAGTTCCTGGCCAGCAAAATGGGCTCAACAAACTAAGGCCAACCTTACTGATAAGCACCAATAATTGATTATCTAGGTACTTGGGACAGTGCATGTATCAGCAATGTAACTGTTGCATGGGGTCATGTAGCCATTTCTCAACAATGAAATGTGTGTAGCCAAGCCCGTATACAATTATTCAGACTTTCTTCCTTTCCATATAGTTTGAGACTAAGTATTCTAGATTATTCAGCTACAAAATAGGGAAGCTTCCATCTGCCAAGAAGGTATGATGGAACATGTCATTGAAACAAAGAAAGGAGAGAGGGGCAACAAATAGCCACACACACACACACAAAGGAAATTTAAGAATCATGGATTTAAGTCCTGGCAGAGCTAGACCTAAAAATTGTGGGTGTGAGAAAGTGAAAAGAAGAGATCAGAAGTGATCATCAGGAGCATAGTAATTAAAACTGGACTTATCAGTGAAGAGAAGGAATAGGGAAGAGAAAGAAAAATTTTTTCAAGAGAGATCAAGGAATGGAAAGGCAAGGGTGTTTAAAAATCATCATTGGGGCTTCCAGACCTGCGAGTTCATTAAATTTACTTAGGAAGTTTTTGAAAACACAGTTGCCCAGCACACATCTCAACATAATGTAATCAGAATTTCTAGGAATAGAGACCAGGACTTGTTATTTTATAAAGCTCCCCTGGAGATACCAGTGCCAACCTAGGGTTGAAAATGACTGATTCGCTTGGCTTTTGAAATCTCCCATTACTAGTCCAAGAGTAGATTCTTTGAGTCCCATGTTAAAATTGTCAAACAAAGGAGGCCTTCGATGGCTCTAACCAGGAGGGAAACAGGTTGCTGTATGGTCTGGTGTCAAGAGCTCTACTACTGGATTTTTTGGAAGAGGAGATTCTGAAAAAGTCAATGAAAAGGCAGAAGGACACTACCCCATCTCCAAGCCAAGCAATGAGAGTTTTGGAAGGGAGAGTGCTGCCAACAATCAAGTGTCCTCAAGGAAGTGCCAAGCTTTCAGTCAAAGCAAGAAGGTAAATACACAAAAACAGTTGAGGATTAGGAAACTTTCATTGCAGGACTCTGAGTTTCAGAAGGCAAAGGGAAGGTTCCAGAAGTTCGCGTGAAATGCAATCAGATAAAAGAATCTGTAGAACCTCGTGAGAAGAAGAGGCCAGAGCATCTTGGTCTTCTTGAATAAATAAAGTGACAGGATAATCCCTAATGGTTTCCAAGGGAACCCTCTCTTATGGAAGTTCAGATTCATCAAGTGAGTAAAGGATCATAGGAGCAATTACAGGAGCTTCATCAAATGTGGGCACAAAGGCATACTCTCTATGGATGTTGTGACATTGACATCTCTGGAGACCCATAGCCCAAAATTTGAGGAGCATGAGAGCCCATCTCTGAAGGCTTCTTCATTCATTTATGGTCTGAATTATGAGACATCATCATAGAAGGCAAACAAAAAATAGCCAAAAAATACACACACACATCTGTTATGTAATCATGATCTTCCATCCAACTTAAAGAATATGAATCTCTTACCTAGACGTTAGTGACACTGCTTCAACAAGTGCTCATCAAGTGTCACATCCTCAAATTCTTCAAGGGGAAAAAAGACTATGCAATAAAGAAGGAAAAATTAAAGGATTAAAAGGGCAGAAAATTTAAATCAAAATTCCTGGTAGGTGAAATTCCTTTGAACTCTGCCAAAACCATTGCTTTTCAGTTTGTAACAAACACAAGCTTCGTTACTGAAAGGAAAATGTCTTAATGTATGTTCTCTTTCAAGTGCCTTATCTCCTTACAGGGATTCCTGTCTATTTTTAAGCTGAGCATTTTCCTATTTAATGATTATGTTTATTCTCTTGTGACTTTAAATTAGACTTTATTCACTTTTATTACCCCTTTTTACCAGTTCCTGAAATATTAGTGCAGCATGTGTAGAAGAACACAGTAAAAATGGAAGTGAGAAATAAACAACACAGGAATTGCATAATAGTATGCCCGTGTTTATCAGTTTTAATCATGATGTGCTTGCCCTGTAGTAACTCAAGCTGATATACCAGGTAGAAAGCAGTAAAATTCCATAATTGAGAGGCAAGGAAGTCTTAAAAACAGAAGTTTCTGAGTTCTCTGGGCAATCCATTATTTTTTTTAAACCATGAACAGTATTCTTTAATTATATCATTGAGCACATTTTCAACTAGCTTTTTAATCTGTCTCTTTTCCATATATATAAGTTATAATTCAGAGATACTATAGTTGAATGAATTCCCCAAGAGAAATTTTTCCCCATGTTTTTGTATTTTGCTTGCATCTTCTTAAACTTCCACTAAAATTGATGTCATAAAGTGAGTTCTTAATTAACAACTTCTTTTCCAATTCAGGTTTGGGTAGAACTCATTTAGAAATTTTTAAAAAATTTAGAGGCTTGTGGGTTTTTAAAAAAATTATTATTAGTTTATGTTACCAAGTTCTGAAAGAACACTTACATTATATTTCAAACTTAAAGGTATTTTTTTTCTCTCTTACATTTGCACAGATAACCTTTAGAGGATGAGCAAAGCTTCTAATAGAGTATTTTATTGGGACCAAAAGTCACAAAGCAAACAGCTTAGAAGGCCAGGGAGGCTTATTCGAAACAACACTAAACACTAATCCCTACTGCATCCACAACACATTTACTGGAAGTCTCTGAACTGTAGGGAAATCAATCTATAGGAATTAAGAGGCTATTTCAGTAGTATTTGAACGTTTTCACACTTTTTGGGTGGAGCTTGCATCCAAAGAACCACAAGATGTAGCAAAAGTTAGTGGGAAGTAATTTTTCACTGTTGGAAAGATACATAGCACTTGGAAGATCCTCTTATGTTTCCTTTACAAACCTACCTTTCAGAATACATTCATGGTTTGCAAGTCTAAAATAATCTAACATAATCAAAATATCAACAGTCTTTTCATCATTCCAGATGAAAGCTTGTTTGGATAACTCTTTATGTAGAAAGAGAATGCTTGCATGGCTGTTTGGATCTGATTTATTCCAGAAGTCACCTTGGAAATAATTATACTATCCATATACATTCATACCAATTTTCAACAAAACAAATTTCTATGATGGAAAATGACAACACATTTGAATACAGGCACTGAAACTCATGATTTGTTAAGAAAAATAATGTTATGGCTAAGGGGGAAAAGTGACAGGTGGATAAAGTAATTCTTTGGGCCATAAAATAAGTCTCTTAATTTGGGACTTTTTCAGAAAATATGAGAGGAGAGTTTTTCAAGTAAAGAGGCAGATTTAAGCATGCCATATGGATGTGTTTCCTTAACTAAGTTGTAGAAGCATTATTTATAATTCCACTTTCATTTTTCTGGTTGTCTAGAAGCTAGATTATTAATACTAAAACTTTGTATGAACTGTGACTTTCCAAGAGCTACTCTAGGGCTGTTACTGCAAAGCGCTCACCTATCTTTGATGAAATGAAGGGAAAAATGGATGTTGGGGTTTATATGATAGTGTTCTCCTGTAATCAGCCACTTCTTCCTCATTTTTCATTAAGATATGTTTTCAAATGAAATTATGGTAATAAATGGTTAATATTTTAAGGCCCTAATTTTCCCTTAAATTTTATTGGTCTTCAAAATCCTAATGTGCGCCATTGCATGTATTTATTGGGGTTCAATAATCAATGTGTTTTATTGATCTTCAAAATCCTAATGTGGGGCAATGCATGTATTTATTGGGGTTCAATAATCAATGTATTTTTTTTAAGATTTATTTATTTTTATTTATTTAATTCCCCTCCCCTCCCCCGGTTGTCTGTTTTCTGTGTCTTTTTGCTGCGTCTTGTTTCTTTGTCTGTATTTTTACCCCATATTTCCACTAGAATTACATAAAGAGACAAAATAAGGGGACTCATTTGTAGCCACTGTGAGCACTTTTGGTTTTAATCCAAAGAAACATGGCGTCATGATGTTTGACATGTAGACTCACAAGATAGGGCGATAAAAATCCTAAGTGGTTTTAAGTATACACCATATATTGAACAAGTAGCTTGGGGCAGTTGGAGAGCTTTGTATCTACTGGCACATGGTCTTTGAAGTTCCTGTCTTCTATTTCCTACAGTGGAATCACCAGCCCCCATTTCACAATGGGCCAGAACCCCAAGTTTCCAAGGTGGAGAACTGAGAATTCCATGGTGCCAAGCAAAGCTGTAAGTTTACTGTAGGTCCACTTTCCTGAATCCTGTATCCAGCCCACACACAGCTGACAGTTTTCAGGAAGCAAGAATCCTTGTCTCACAGCACACATGGAGAGGAGAGCAAGACTTTATACAGACAAACTGGTTTAATTTCTTCTAAGCTCTAATTATATATGAGAAATGGGATCCTTTGTGCTAGATGAATGCAGAAACAAGGGAATGAATTAAAACCAAGCAGAACTGCTAGCAGCAAAAAACACTTCCAAACACTCTAGACACTGCTGAGTAAGCCATCCATCTTTTGTTATGTCTTCTTTGAACTTAATTGTTCTTGCCATTGACACAGAGTCACCTTATTTGTAGCTGACAGTCAGGCCACCCAGTTAAAACTATTATTCCCAAAATCCTAAGTTGCTAACATAACTGATGCTGAAAATTATTATTTATCTAAATTTTAGAGGGCAAGACTCTTAATTTTTTAATTAAAATTTAAAGGATTGGTGAACATTTTCACTTTTGAAAAATGTTGAGATCAAACAAAATTTTCTTGAGTTATATATTAATATAATCACACTTGAACATCTGGAAGATTCTCCAGAGAGCTTTATTTTGACATTGTGTCTTCCCCTAAAAGGAAAGTCAAACAGAAATTTGAAGTTGGCAGGTTTGGGGTCAAATATCTGAGAATCAGAATATACTACTTTAATAGGATAAATCTATATAGGCATTTTGAAAATGTCGTCAGTTTGCATGGCCAGATGACATTTCACAACTGATGATTCTTATGCTTGAAAGAAAATAAAATCGTAAGTATTCTGCTATCTACAACTGGCGTGTTTTGAATTATGCCCAGTGTTTATAAAACTCTAAACTTCATCAGAATTTACTAAATCCTACTATTTCAATATAGGAAAAATGGAAATTAATGTAACACACACATTAATCTCCCAACATACCACAGATAAGTGATTGTGAGTTGTTGGACTTGGACTTTTCCCCCAACTGAAATTGGAAATTACCTAATTTCAAGTATCTCCTTATGCCATCTTCTCAGGTGGACTCTCAAAGAGAACCCAAGAGCATAGTCACTGCCCTTTAAAATGTCATATTGCTTTAAAATTGTAAACAGATTTTTCACACCCATAATCTCATCTAATTCCCCATTTTACAGGTAAGAACATTGAGATGAGTCCAGGTAAATGCTTTACAACCTTACTCTTGGCTATTTTTAGCAAGTCTTCACTGTTCTGCTTAAGCTGTCAGTTCTCTATAACAATGCATGGGAAATTTGATGACATTGAATCGCTACAGAGTAGGCACTCCAGGTACTCCATCTTCCTCTTTCATTGGCCCTTCTTCCTCATATTTGACACAATGATATTTTCTGCACAATAGAGCCTGGTAAATGTGGACTGTATAACTGTCAGGACCAGGAGTCCTTGAAGCAATCCTCAGGGTACGGAATAATGGGCTGTCAAAGAGGCAACATAGCTAAGATTCTCTGCACTGTCTATCAAAGGGCAGCTCTGTTGACAGGAGATCCATAGACGCAGAGGAAATAAAGGAGCTTGAAAGTTTACTCTTCCCCATGCCAAACAAAAGAGGCACTCTTACTGACTTTTGTAATGAGGCAAATGTCACCCTCAGCCCATACAAACTGATGAAGGAGGTGTGAGAGCTGGGAATCCCAATCTCTGAATGCAGTCTATGATTTGAAAATCTCCATTTGAAAAAAATATATCTAATTGAGCACCAGAAGACCCAACAGGTAAATAATGACAGGGCAATTTTCCTCCCAAAACAATAACTAGCAAAACATAAAAACTGATATTTCTTTTGTCCAGGAAAATCACCTAGGGGAGCTAAGAAGGGAAAGTGTCTGCAATTCATCTTGTCATTAACTTGAGTTGCACAAAGACCACTTTGGCAAGACTGACTCCAAGCATTAGAGCCTGGCTTTCCATTAGCTGCTGATGGCATTTGATCCAGTGTCTCATCCTAGACTTACTGCTTGGAAATGTTATCAATTGACCATAAATATCAATGGAGTACTGAGATGCACCACACAACATGGCAAACCTGAACATGACCCTAAATGAAGGAAGCCCGATGCCAAACACGATGTCCTGTGTGATTTCATTTATAAGAAGTACTCAGAGGAGGCAACTCTGCACAGATAGAAAGTCAGGCTACTGGTTGACCTGGGGCTGGGGAGGAGAATTAGGGAGTGACTGCACAATGGGTCTTCTTTGGAGAGAGGAGAAGTTCTGGAAAGGATAGTGCTAGTGAATGTTAGGTGAAAATTTCACCTCAGTAAAGAAAAATTATCAATCTCAAGTCATTGTGGCTGGAGTTAGGGAAAACAGAAGACAATTTCAAGAATCAGAGAGTTCCTTTTTTACTTCATTTTTTAAAAAGCAACTGTACAGAAAAATGCTGAATTAGCACTCTTGAGTCTCATCCTTAGAAAGGACTGTGTGCAAAGTTGGCTTATGGCTGGCATCTAAGAACTTGGGTTTTATAAGTGTTCCCCAACGATTAAGTATTTAGGCTCCCTTTACCTAAACTGTAGAGTTTAGTCTGAACACCTGCTTTCCTTCTAACAGTCTGGGTTTGGGAATGTTAGCACAAATGTGATATATTTCCAATCTCACCCATAGACTTTGCCTAGTCTGTTCATGTAGAGTATGACTTTAGAGAATTTTAATTTAGAATGGGAATATGAAATTAAAAAATAAAATATTCTTATTTGTGATCCCATGTAAATTAAAAGGTAATACAACTTTTCATTTTTAATTTTATAGACTTTCCTTTTTCTTCTCTGGAAATATAACCCCTATTTTATCACCAGACGAGCAATATAGACCCTTACTTTCATTGTACAATATCTGACTTATCTAGCATTTTAAAGGAGTTCCATATTATAAATTGCAAAAACTTTCCACTAAGCCTTACTGTGGGAATATTTGCTGTAGAATAGAAGTAATTTGGGGCAAGGCTAATCTTTGTCTCCTATGCAAGCAAGCTCAGTGACAAACAGCCCCAAATGCTACTGGGAACCAGGCAGATTTATAAAGTGAACTCATATTGTGGGTTCCCCAGACAGTATTATAGCTGTGCTCACAGTTATGATAAACCTGCCTGGTGTTTTATAACACATTCCTAGGAGGATTATTTTTATCTCAAATAAAGGTTGGCCTTTACTAACTTTGTGTTTGTGGTCATCTGGGATACAGCTTCTATTCAATTTGTGATGATGGACTAATTACATGAGGGGGGAAATTTAGCTCTCAATAATCAAATGAGTCAAGGAAAATGGCTTAATAATTAGCAACCTCTTCCTTTGACATTTGTGCAAAAAATACATGTGGAATACCTGCTATGATCCAATCAATTGGAGGACTTAGCAGCAAAAAACAAGGATTCCTGGAGAAGAAGAAATTCTGCCTCAAGACTCTAGCATAAAAATCCTGCATGAGCAACCAACGTTCCACCACAATGTGGTGTGTTGGTGAAGGGATATTGTATGGGTATACTACACATGGGCATGATTGTTTTGCAAGTTCACAACCTCTGTAATAAAATATATTTTAAAAATAATAGGGTGGGTTGGGGGGGAAATACACCAAATGTAGAATATGTGCAAGAGTTAGTAGTAAAATTTTGACAATGCTCTTGCACAGCAAATGTTTCACAACAATACAAAATGTTGGTGGAGGGGTGATGTATAGGACACCTGTGTGCTATTATGCATGTTTATTTTGCAAGTTCACCACTTTTACTATACACACTGTTTTTTTTTAACAGTTGCAAATTCCTTTATTTTTTAAATTTTTTTCACTTTTTTGGGTGTTGTTTATTTTATTTTATTATTTTTTAAAGATACTTAGATTACACAAATGTCACATAAAAAATATAGGATATTCCCATATGTCCCACTCCCCACACCTCCCACATTTTCCCACATTAACAACATCAATGCAATTAATGAACACATTTTGGAGCATTGCCACTAAGCATCTATTAAAGTTTACATTGTAGTTTACATTCTCTCCCACCCAATTCTGTAGGTTATGGCAAGATTTATAATGGCCTGTATCTATCATTGCAATGTCATTCAGGACAATTCCCAAGTCCAAAAATGTCCCCATATTACATCTGTTTTTCCCTCTCCCTGTCCTCAGAACCTCCAATGGCCACTGCCTCCACATAAGTGATATAATGTCTTCCATTGCTAGAATCACAACAAATCTATAGTACAATACCAGTAAGTTCACTCTAGTCCGTATTTCATTCCCCAGTCCCGAGGATTCTGGGATGGTGATGCCCACTCCAGCTCTAATTGAGAGGGGCCTTAGATCCCATAAGGTCAATGGATGGGACTCTCTTGCTTGCAGTAGTAGACTTCTCAGTTACTTGCTATGGTAGTTGTCCATCATGTTAGTTGTGCTGAGTGAGACCAATGAACTGGAGAGTAGGTGCTGCAACTCTGTTGAGATTCAAGGCCCAGCTGACACATGGACAGACCAAAGATTTAAGTCTCTTGGATGTACACCTACCAACTCTAGTACTAATGATAGTTTCAAGTAGAAGGGCATTAAAGCCATATGTAGGGAAACCACAACTAAGTTCAATTCTGTCACTCTGGGGAACATAAATTCCAAAGGCACTGACAAGGCACCAAAATCCTGAGCTATCTGCCACAACTATAGTATCTGGATGTTTCCAGAGTGCTTAGGAGGCTTAGGAGTACAAAGTAGCATCTACTTTGACAGCCAAAGACATCAGGCTGAGATGTGCATAAGGGTAACCTCTGGAAAGACCTCCCTACTCACTTTGAAGTCTCTTAGTCATATAAACTCATTTGTCTTTACCTTCTTCCCCTTTTGGTCAAGGTTTTTTCCAGTTACTTTGCTTGTTGGTGCTTGGTAGTAATCCCTCGATGCCAGGAAGGATCATCCCTGGAAGTCATGTCCCACACTGGGAAGGAAGATAGAGCATTTATATGCTGAGTTTGCCTTAGAGAGAGGCCACCTTTGAGAAGCAAGGAGGATCCCAGGAGACAACTCTTAGGCATCCTATAATACTAGGGTAAGTTTCAATTTCAAGAGTAAAGGTTAATAAGCACAGTCTCAATATCAAGGGCCTGTCAATGAACTACCATATTTCACTAGTCATTGCCCCTGTACTCAGAGGATTCTTTCAGATCCATTAGAGAATGTGGCAGAACTTGCCAGGATGGGAGTTTGATATTCCTTCAGTTATTGTGTGAATCTCCACCCACCATGACAATGCCCAATGAAAATTTGAACACATTTATATGCCTTATATGTATGCTCAGGTGAGCTTCCTCCCATGTATCCCCCATCACTGACACCCCACATCAATGATCCTCTCCACCACAGTTGTAACCCTTCCGTGATCTAAAACTTTTTCAAAAATGAAGCCAATAAAATAGCCAAATACATTTAATAAGAAAATAAAATAATAATAATAGTTTTAAAAATAAGGAATAAAATACAAAATTTTGTTTTAAAAATAAAAATAAAAAATTGGGGATAATAAAAAATAATGAATAAATATTAAAAACTTTTTGACATTTGCCTTTCCTCACTGTAAGATCTGTTGTCCTATATGTACAGTGACATTTTCTTCCATTTATTCCCCCAGTATACCCTTACTGTTTAGGTATGTTCATGTATAAATGATGTACTTCAATAAAAAATATATTGCAAAAAATCCTGCCTGAGTTTTCAGCCTTTCCTAGCAATTTCAAACTCAAGACTACAGCACCAATCTCCTATTGGTTCTGTTTTTCTGGTGAACTCTTACTGACCTAATGACAGAATAAGGATACAGAGCTGGAGGTTTAAGGGCAAAATGCACAGGTACAGTCTGAAACAATCCTTGTGCAAGCTTTTTATGCACCCTCCCACCCATGAGGAATCATAGAACGCACACTCTCCCTGTAGAAGAAAATGTTCAGTCACCCACGTCCAGAACTTCTGTCAACTAGAGACCCAAGACCCAGGATTTTATTGAGAACCAATCCCATAGTTCTCTTCTGCCTGGCACTTAACCAAAATTTAGACTCCCAGAAGGAAAGCAGGTGTTCACTGAAAGTCATATTGTTTGTACAGTCTGGCCCAGTGAAACGACCTTATCAGATAGGGAAATTTTCACATCAGAGCAGGGAACAGGACTGTTTCCCAGGCACTGGCCAATGACTGACCTTGCAAGCACATCTTTCTTATGATAACATTCTCAGGACTGCTTTGTTAACACTAGTCTATCCACAGTTATAAGGACTCACACAGGAGGTAATGGAAACAGAATCATCAAATAATCAAATAGGGATAGAAGGAGAGGCAAATTATGTCACACCAAAGAATCAGAGTAAGTAAAGGGTACAAGGAACTAAGTTAGATAGGAATTCCAATCCATACTCTCTAGTTTTTTTTTTTATTCATTCAAAGTATTTTTTAAAGATTTATTTTATTTATTTCTTCCTACCCCCTCATTGTTTGCATTTGCTATATCTGCTCATTATGTGTTCATCTTCCTTTTAGGAGGCATTGGGAACCAAACCCATGACCTCCCATGTGGGAGGGAGGTGCCTATTAGCTTGAGCCATCTCCACTCCCTGCTTTATTGCATCTATCATTATGTTTTCCTCCTTGTGTCTCTTCTTGTGTCAGCTCTCTGTGCCAGCTGATCACATCAACTCAGTGTCTTGCTTGTCTTCTTTAGGAGGCACCAGAAACCAAACCCAGGACCTCCATATCGTAGGCAGGAACTCAATTGCCTGGGCCACATCTGCTTCCTTGCAAAGTATTTTTGAGTTCACAATTTACCAGTCATGGCATCAGCAATGGGAAATGCTTTAGAGGAACCAAAGAGATGAGGTTTCTTGCATTCATGGGACTTGGAAGGGGGAAAACATCAAAAGAGTAAATACCTCTAAATAGGTAAGTATAATGTTGATTGGTATCACAAAGGAAAAGAACCAGGCATTGAGAGAAAAATGGGGAAGGAATACATACTTTAAGAAGAAAGGTAGGGGAGGTTAGAGAAGTTCTCCCTACTAAGGTACAACCAGGCTTAGACTTGAAGGGTCAGACAGAGATTTCAGCAGGGAGGAATATGGAAGATATCCCAGCTGCTGCAAGGAGAACAAGTTAGAGGGCAGGTGTGAAAGTGGGCTGTCCACTGGGCTCAAACCAAAGCGACTGGTCTCCATCTATTGAGTACTTCCTGCTGCTTTCTGCTTCAGACCTTTGTTCTTCTCCTACAGCCCTCCTCTGGATGGAGCATCACCTCTGCCCTTCCTGTCCCAGCAACCTCCTTCTGGAACTCATCACATCCTCTCAGCCATCCTATTTCTCAGAGTGCCCCAGCTGATTCTTTCTAGACTGCTTTCAAGCTTATTGCTATTAGAATTCAACTCATCTTCAGTAAAATTGTCAGATCAGGGATTTCTCCCTTCATAAGACCATAAGAGTTTGGGAGGAAAGACTGTTTCTTCTTACTCATTCTCCAGTGGGAAGTCAATTTCCTGACTGAGAGCAGGCACCTAATAACAGTCTTTATAAGAATATCACATGAGGAGTAGAGAATCCTTTCCAGAGCAGAAACACAGGTGTTAACTCCATAGGGAAAGCTGTCTCTTATCCAGATGCCCCCATACCTAGAATTTAAAAGCAAAGTTCCCCAGCATTCATCTCATGCACCAGTTGATTTTCTGTGGGAAGAGGCAAGTTGGTGTTTGTTCTTCTGAGTGTTGCAACTGAAATATCCTTCAATCCAGCCCAGTGGTAATTTGCTCCAGGTTTCTGGATGAAGTGTAACACTTAATTAGTGCACTAATTTCACGAACTAAACTGGTACCAAAACCAGTGAGAAAGGAACCATACCCCGAGTTAAGAAAGAAAAACATAAGCAGAAATAGAAAGGATTCAGAGGAGAGAAGTATGGTTACTTCATCCTTGGGACAGGTTCACCTTTGTGATAGAAGATACTGTGATAGAAGATACATAGGCACAGCAGAGGGCATGCTGCTGCAGTGGGAAATTCTAACATATTTCAGTAACTAGTAATACCCTGTGAGCATATTGGAACAGGAGACTCAATTATATTGGGATTCCTTTGAGGTTCTGCTAGGTGGGTACTCTCAGCCACACAGGGATTCATTATTGCAAAATTGATTTTATTCCTATAAATTGGTGCCTCCAGGAGATTAAGTGTTACAAGCCTAGATGAAATCTTAAGAAATTTTTGTTTTTAATTTTTGCATATAAAGTAGCATTTGTAAATATATGTGAAGAATTACATTCAGAGAAACCTCTGGTAGCACATCCTTTGGCCAATCAAATCATCTTTATGTGATGAGAAGCAAAGCCTCCAAATTAGACTGTAATATTAGAATTTTTAAAAAATATTTTTCTATGGGAGGATTGCATCCAGCATCCATGTGGAATCTGAGCCTCCTCTTGACATAGAGGTGCAATGGACACAACCAATCCAATGTCCACATAGAAGAGGTGGCATTGGATTGGGAAAAGTGGACATGGTGGACGATGGGTATGGGGAAAGGCAGGAAGAGATGAGAGGTGGAGGCGTCTTTGGGACATGGAGCTGCCCTGGATGGTGCTTCAGAGGTAATCACCGGACATTGTAAATCCTCACAGGGCCCACTGGATGGAATGGAGGAGAGTATGGGCCATGATGTGGACCATTGACCATGAGGTGCAGAGGTGCCCAAAGATGTACTTACCAAATCCAATGGATGTGTCATGATGATGGGAACGAGTGTTGTTGGGGGGGGGGAGAGGGGGGGTGGGGGGGTGGGGTTGAATGGGACCTCACATATATATTTTTAATGTAATATTATTACAAAGTCAATAAAAAAATAAATAAAAAATAAAAAATAAAAAAAATTAAAAAAAAATATTTTTCTAACAGAAGTCATGAATTTATAAGACAATCATGCACTTGAGTAGAGTTCCCATACAACAACACTTCACCAACACACACCATACCAGTGTGGAACATTTGTTACAGATTATGAAATAATTTAATTAGACTATTATCATAACTATGGTGCATAGCATGCATTTGGCATGATTTTTCCATATCTGCTATTATGCAATTGTATTAGCCAAAAGGGTGCTGTTGCAAAGTAGCAGAAATCTGTTTGCTTTTATAGAGGGTATTTATTTGGGGTAGAAGCTTACAGTTACAAGGCCCTAAACAGTCCAATTTGAAGTTACTTACTCTCCAAAGTCTGTTGCCATGTGTTGAAACAAGATGGCTGGTGATGTCTGCAAGTAGTCAGCCTTCCCTCTTCCCTGTTATGGCTTTGTGCATCCAGCCTCTTCTGATTTCTGCTGTAGGCTGGCTCATCTCTCTTCCAAGGGCTCATTTCTTTCCAGGCTCAGCTCATGCTCTCTCTACAAGGCTAGCTGTAAACCATCAGGCAAATGACTTGGCTCTCTGCCCAAGGCTCCACCATCAAAACTAAACCCTCCGGGTTCTCATTCTCCATGTATTTGCTTCCATGTGAGAGTGTTTAATTCCCAACAAGGGGATGGCGACTCAACCCTGCACACCCTAATGATGTGGACAAATAAAACCCCTAATCTTGATTTAATCATGTAAAAGTGAAACCTGTGGATCTAATACAATCTAATACATCCAGAGGAACAGACCAGTTAACAAACACAATCCAATATTTATTTCTGGAATTCATAAACAAGTTCAAACTGCTACTGTAATATTAGAATTTTATGGATTAAAATTTTGTAAGGCAGGTAAAAATTTTAAAAAATAGATAATAACAAGAGTTGGGGAGGATGTAGAATATTTGGAGCCCTTAGACATGACTGATGGGAATGTAAAATAGCTCAGCCACTTTGGAGAGCAGTTTGGCAGTTTCTAAAAAAGTTAAATATAGAGTTCTCATTTGATCAAGCACTTTCACTCCTAGGTATAGGCTCAAGAGAAGTGAAAACATACGGCTGTGCAAAAACTTGTACACAAATATTCATTGCATAGCAGCACTACCTATAATAACTAAATGGTGGGAACTGTTCGTCAGTGGAAGAATGGATAAAAACAAAATGTGTGTTCTATCCACAAAATGAAATACAACTTGGTCCTGAAAAGAAATGAAGTTCTGGTACCTGCTACAACATAGATGAAACTTGAAAACATTATGCCAAAGGAAAAAATCTAGATAGAAAAGCCCACATATTCTATAGCTCCATTTCTATGAAATGTCCCATAGAGATAAACCCATAGAGAGAGAAAGTGGAGTAGAAAGTTGTCAGGGGTTGAGGAAGGTGGAATGGGAAGTGACAGCTAATGGAAATGGGGCTTTGGTGGGGTGATGAAAATATTCTGAAATTAGATAGTGATGATGGCTCCACAGCTCTGTGAATATACTAAAATCCGCTGAATTTTACGCTTTACAAGGGTGAATTTTATCGTTTTGAATTACAGCTCAATAAAGTTATTAAAAACAAATATGAAACAGTGTATTATTGTTTGCCAAAAAAAATGACAGCCCCTGATATGGCTGCAAACAACACTCTATCCTACTCAAGCTATAAATATACTCATAAATACTGTCAAGTTCCTAATGCTTTTTTCTAGATATGAAGCAAAATCGCTAATGTGACAATTGAGTTTTTCTTCATTGTTCCACCATGCACAGATCATTGTAGAGGTTAAAATTGAGAGAAGCGATCAGTTAATTAAACTGAAAGCTTGTGAAGAAAAATTTGTATTTCCCTTAGTGGCCAGCTGATGTGGTTTGGATGCCACCCCATTTACCCTTCAAGGGTCCTTATAATTATAGAAGCTGATAGAAGGCACAATGATGGAGAAATGAATTTTAGTAATTAAATGAAAGGAGAAATTACAGGGTCAGTAGACAGGTGGCATTGGTCTTCATTACATTTGTTGCCAATAAGTCTTCATATAATCAGAGGACAAGAAAGAGACCTTGAAGAGTGAGATGATTCCATCAAGAAAAATCTTCATAAATATCTTCCAGGGATGGCCCTCCTGCCTGCTCCATTTTCTCTTTCATTCTGCGGAACACACAAGATCTGTTTGAATTTAAACCCTTTAGATATTTAACTGATTCTGTTTCTGAAGGAAGGGATAGAAATTAAAAAGTGAACAGCCGTATTAAACAGCACAGGAGCACAACTTGAAGGAGGCATATTCTGTGAGAAAACTGATCTGGACAGTTCCATGGAACAATGGCCACAGAAAAAATTTAGAAGGAGAATGCACCAAATTAAGCGATTTAATGTAGATATCGTACATGACTCTGTATTGGATTCTGACAAACCAACTGTAAATGACTTTGCAGGGGGAGGGGAGCATGTCAAGGGGGACATTTGAATTTAGTCTAGCAGTTAGAAGGGTTGAAATAGAAAGGCAGAGATTGTTGACTTTAAAAAAAGGGAGAAATCATAAAATAGTGTATATACACTATAAGGAACAGGATGGATTTGCAAGTCCACCTTCATGTTTCCTCTGCTAGGCTTAAATAAAATGATGCTTTTCTAACACTCTCTGAGCTGAAAACTCAGATTTTGCCTCAATTATTAGCCTTGAATGTGATTCTGGCATCCTATTTAAAATACTTCATTTCCTCTTGCACCATATCACATACTGTGTTTAGATATTTTGGGATGAGAGAAAAACATCACGTCATTTCTGACAGTCTTATCCAGAACATCACTCTTGAAAAAGCCACCCCACCCCATGCCCAGCAGGACCAGATAAAGCTTGTAGAGGCAAGTTGCGTTTGCAAGACCTAGTTCAGGGGCAAAGCTAAAATAAAAAGCCAGGTTACCTGCTTAACAACAACATCAGTTTCTAGGAGCTGTTGAGATCAGCAGCTTGAGAACATGCAGTGACAGAGCAACTTTCCACATTACATTAAATATTTCCATTTCCAGATATGCTTCCTCCAATATATTGTGACTCCTTGACAGTAATGTCCAAGCCATATCCATCTTTGAATCCTGGCAGCTAACAGGAAGCATTTTTCCCATCAATATTTCCAAAACTTCTCTGATGTATGCCTGCTGTCCTGTTTTATTACCCCACCAGTATTTAAGGTCATGTCTTTGTGACTATTACCCCAACCACATTACATCAAAATATGCCATTGTTCACAACTAGTCATTTTATTATCTTTATTTTTTTAATGTTATGTTCAAAAAATATAACGCAACATCATTCAGGCCAACTCCAAGTCCTGAAAATACCCCCACATCATATCTCTTCTTACCTCTCCCTGCCTCCAGGAACTACCGTGGCCCCTTTCTCCACATCAATGCTAAAATTTCTTCCATTACTAGTCACAATAGTTCTGTAGTAGAATATCAGTAAGCCCACTCTAATCCATATTTTATTCCTCCATCCTGTGGACCCTGGAATGGTGATGTCCACTCCACCTCTATATCAAGAGAGGGCTTATATTCCACATGGATGATGGATGAGATTATCCTGCTTGCAGTTGTAGGCACTCTTGGTTCCCTGGTGTGGTGGTTGACCATCTTCACCTCCCTGTTAGCTGGCCTGGGTAAGTCCAATGAACCAGGGGGTAGGAGTTGCAAGACTGCTGAGGCTCAGAGCCCAGCTGGCACATGGACAGTCCAGAAATTCAAGTCTCCTGAGTTTACACCAACCCTAGTGCCAACCACAGTTTCAGTAAAAGTGACAAAAGAGGCATGTGTAGAAATGTTACCCCTAAGTCCAACTCCATCATACTCAGGAACACAAATTCCAAAACAGGGCCAACTGACAAGGCACTGAATTCCAAAACCATTTGCCATGACCATAGAACCTGTGGGTCTCCATAGCCCTCAGTACAACCAGTACCTGGGGTTGTATCTACCTTGGCAGTCTCTGGGATCCTGCTGAGGTGTGCAAAAGCGTGAACCCTCTGATGACTTTCCAATTCTTTTTTGAAGACTCTTAGCCATATAAACTCATTTGTCTTTGCCATTTCCCCCTTTTATTCAAGGTCAAAAAGCAGTTTTTTACATGTGCTCCTACATGTAGGCTGAGATATTTTGCTGCTCTGAGTTGACCCTTTTATTCAAGGTCTTTTTCTAGTTACATTACCAGCTGATGCTTTGCAGCAATCTCTCAGCACCAGGAAGGCTCATTCTTGGGAGTTATGTCCCATACTGGGGGATGGTAAACTCATTTATATGCTGAGTTTGGCTTAGAGAATGGCCACATTTAAGCAACATGGAGGCTCTCAGCTAGTCTTGATGAGAGAGGGTGTCTTCATTTGCCAGAGCTGGTATCACAAGTACTGCAAACTGATAATGGCTTAACAACAGGAATTTATTAGCTCATGGTTTAGAAACTAGAAGAAGACCAAAATCAAGATATCAGCAAGGCTTGCTTTCTCCCAGAATCTGTAACATGCCAATACTGGCTGCTGGCAATCCTTGGATTTCCTTGCCTCTCATCTCTGCTTGCCATCACATGGCGATGTCCTTTCTTTTCCGTTTTCTGTGTAAAGCTTTCAGTAATCCACATTAAAGCCCACACTGATTCAGGTGGCCAACCCTAAATAGAACCATCAAAGATCCTTTTCACAAATGTGTCCACAACCTGACTTGCCTTAACATATTCAAACATCCTATTTAAAACTGGTTCAAACCACAGGAACATGGATTAAAATTTAAAAACGTCCTTTTTTATAGGACATGCTTCAATCTAACACTAGCCTGAACCATCTATTGTAATTGCACCATGACTATACCTCTAGGGCAAGATTTCCCACTTTGGCCCTCTACATTTGGGGCTGGATCATCCTCTGTGATGGAGGCTGCCTGGGCAGCAGCCCTGCACTTAACCCCCTAGGTGTCAGTAGTAACCTCGCCCAGTTTTGAAATCCAAAAACATCTCCATGCCATGTCAAATATCCCTCAGCAATAACTGACATAGGTCTTATGGGTTAGAAAATGTCTTTCTTTGTGATATCATGTCCTGGTAAAAATTTGATTCCAACTGAGGGAAATGAAACATGAGTTACAGCCAATGATTATAGAAGACCCTCTAATGAGTGATATCAAAATGGAAACTTAAAGCCCTCACTCCAAAAGAAGACTTCCAGAGAGCACAAGCTAGTTCTTTGCAGCATTACTTAGATTAATATAAAAATTGCCAGGAGCAAAAAATATGCAGCAGATTTCCTTCAGTGTGTATTTTTTTTATTGTGGAAATAAGAATTCATAATATACCTTGATTTAAGACTCTATGTCCATGTTTTAGTAGGGTATCAAATGCTTAAATCTTAATTTAAAGACTTACCATTTCTCAAGTCAACTTGAAAACCCTCCAGCACAAATGAAGTTGCCTGAACATGATCCAATTAGAGCTACATCAAATTTGTTCTTTTCCCCTCCACAAATACACTGTGACCAGGGACAAATTTATCACCAATGCATCTAAGACAACACTCTTTGTTTCCACAGAAAAACAAGATAACATATTTAAAACAAAAAGAATCACCAACAGTTTAGACAATTGATTACACTCTTTATTACCTAAATTTGATTTTGAACATCTGTCCTATACATAAAGAACATTACACTCTAACAACCCTTCCAACTCAATATAATTTTTTTTACATCACAATAATCTGGTTTTCTTTAATGTCCATTAGAGCACCCTCAAAAGACACATTCGTTTCCAACTGAATCATGAATCTTCACTTTTGAAAACCATTTGCGTCCTTTGCTGTGCATGTACAAGTGTGTGTGCATGCACAAAGCTCTTTCAATGAGTTTCTCAAGGTTTCTTCCCCAAATATTGTGGGTCTGTTCATCTCTGAAATATTCCACAGAGTCTTGAATCTTTCCTTTTCTGATGACTTGTTATTCCTTTTTAATGTATGCATTGAAAAGAGAAATAAGATAGTTTCCATAGCACCTCCCGTCTTGTCTTCTCATCCCCAACCATAAAAGGACTATGACTTTGCTGTTCCACCTGGGGTTGTGAAACAACCTCCTAACATGTGATTCTGTAAAATTATGTATAACCTTCCTGCGCATTTTCCATGCTCTTATAAGCACTGGGTTTTGTAAGCCTTGTTCCACCATTTCTATCTGATGCTTGTAATGTCATACAGATGCAGGGTTTAACTGCAAAGGGTCCTCTCTTTTCTACCAAGGGAGCTTTCTCCATTACCACGTGTCTGACCCCTGGATGGATTTCTTTGGTTCTAGGACCAAGATGTCCTTCAGAAATAAGCATGGTAGAGTTTAATCTGCTGAAAAGGTTTTCTGATGAGTTGACTTGGCAATGGGCTCCAGTGATACTGAGAGGGAGTTTCTCACCAGAAGATTTTTGGGATTCTGATAGAGAAAGCAAGTCAAAAGAGAAACCAAAACTAGTGGGAGATCTGGGGCAAGATCTCAAGAAGTAGAGAGTCAAAAAAAGAGTGGTGTTCAAAAGTAATTGGGGCTCATTCCAGGGAGGTTGCCAGATAAAAAACAGTCAATCCTCATTCATTATGGATTCTGGCTTTGCAAATTCACCTACTTGTTAAAAAATATTTATGGAACCCAAAATCAATATTTATGATATGTTCACAATCATTCACAAATATTTGCAGTGGGGAGAATTTTGAGTCACCTGACACCCATTCCCAGCTGAGGTTGAACCACAGTTTTATCTTGTAAACAAAGGTCTTTTTCACAATACATTTAGTGTCATGTGTTTTTTTGTTGTTGTTTTTTTTTTTGGTATTTTTGTACTATTTGTGGGTGATTTTGCTATTTAAAATGGCCTCCAAGTGTAGTACTGAAGTATGTCTATTGTTTCTAATCACGAGAAGGCTATGATGTGCTTATAGAGAAAATACTTGTGTTAGATAAGCTTCATTCAGTCATGATTTACAGTTCTGTTGGCCAGGAGTTCAATGTTAATTAACCATCAAATGTATTAAATAAGGCATCTTTAAACAAAAACACACATAAAATATGTTTAAATATTGATTAGTTGATATATATTGATACATTGATTAGTTGATGAAAATGTACCAGATACTCATTTAGCTTAACCCTAGGAGCAATAGTTCAGGATTTGCTAAATTCTGTGTTCGTTGCAACTTCACTCTCGGAGAAAAAAAAAAGAGAATCAAATATACAGAACACACAGTTACATCTGAACATCAGATACATAAGGCTTGTTTTTCTTTTTCATATTTTTTGTAGTGTAAGTATGTCCCACAGAATATATGGTATATACTTATATTTTAAAAGCATTCCATTGTTTATCTGGAATTCAAATTTAACTGGGAACCCTGGTTTGTGTGTGCTTTGCATGTTCTCATTTAATTTTTTCCAAAGCTCTGGGGAAAATGCCGGGAACGGAGTTTGTTGTCTGCGATTGGCTTCAAAGTGCAAAGAGGTGAGAAGTTGACAAGCAATTAGCTCAGGAGGGAGTGGACCTGCAAATTAGCCTGGTTCCCATGGGTGGGCAGTAGATCAAGTCAGTGACAGAGCTGAAAGGTGAAGTGTCTGGGGATCTGCCCAAGTCATCCAAACCAACGGCTGCCCGCTTTTTTCCTGACTCTCTCTCCATTCAGAAAGAAAGGAGCAGTAGAACACCCAGACTTATGAGCCAGTAACTTATCCTGTTTCAGGAATAACATCTTAATGATTCTGTTAATTGTACTAGGCTTCATAAACTTACATCACATCTGTTACAAGAATCTGTCAAGTTCTGGAAAAGGCTTTAAAATGAATGGATCAGCAACAGGGGCCATATGGTTTGCCTGGAACGGCTTTGATTTAAATCTCCCTGTTGAGTCAAGGGGCCCTCATCCTGACTTAACTAAACCAAAGATGATGACCTCAAGGCACTATCATTGAATCATATTCAAAGAAGACCTGGGAGACCCCTAAGTGTGGGGTTCTTTTGAATTTGTTCATAAAAATCTATTTATGATGTAGGAGCAGCCCTGTTTTGAACCTAGAGTGTTTTTTTTTAAGGTTTATTTATTTATTTCTCTCCCCTTCCCCCCCACCCTGGTTTTCTGTTCTCTGTGTCTGTTTGCTGTGTCTTCTCTGTCCACTTCTGTTGTTGTCAGCAGCATGGGAATCTGTGCTTCTTTTTCTTTCCTCATCTTGTTGGGTCAGCTCTCCGTGTGTGTGGCACCATTCCTGGGCAGGCTGCACTTTCTTTCGCGCTGGGCGGCTCTCCTTACGGGGCGCACTCCTTGTGCGTGGGGGTCCCCTACGCGGGGACACCCCTATGTACCCAAGCACTCCTTGCATGCATCAGCACTGCGCGTGGGCCAGCTCCACATGGGTCAAGGAGGTCCAGATTTGAACCATGGACCTCCCATGTGGTAGATGGATGCCCTAACCACTGGGCCAGGTCCACTGCCTTTTATTTATTTATTTATTTATTTATTTATTTATTTATTTATTTATTTATTTCTCTCTCCATCCCCCCCCGGTTGTCTGTTCTCTGTGTCTATTTGCTGCGTCTTCTTTGTCCACTTCAGTTGTTGTCAGCGGCACGGGAATCTGTGTTTCTTTTGGTTGCGTCATCTTGTTGTGTCAGCTCTCCGTGTGTGCGGCACCATTCCTGGGCAGGCTGCACTTTCTTTCGCGATGGGCGGCTCTCCTTACAGGGTGCACCGTGGGGCTCCCCTATGCGGGGGACACTCCTGTGTGGCACGGCACTCCTTACGCGCACATCAGCGCTGAGCATGGGCCAGCTCCACACGGGTTAAGGAGGCCCGGGGTTTGAACTGAGGACCTCCCATATGGTAGACGGACGCCCTAACCACTGGGCCAAGTCCACTGCCCTAGAGTTTTATATCATATGACGTTTGCCACGTACTTTCTATTTTTACAAGAACGTGCCCAATTAGTTTTAAAAAACACTTTCAGCTCTTCAGTGCTCAATAAATTTGTCAGGTTGTTTCTCAAACAGATCTAAATATTGCCTCATATTACTTTAAACTACATATTGCTGCCATGAAAAATACATATTTCCAGGAGTGCTAAAATTTCTATTTGAATATACTTAGTAAAATATAAATTCAAGATGATTCTTTAAAAATGTACAACTTTAGATACTTCCAACAAAGTATTTTAATTTGCAGAGAAAACTACCTAGGGAAAGATATATAGAAATGTGACCTGTTTTATGATTCACTACATATGTCATCATTTGAACCAATGTAAGATAAAAGCACATATTTTACTTTTCAGCTTATAAACATTCATGGAGAATGTAGGTAATTTTCCTTATAATAAGTACTAAAACTGTTTTCTCTTACAAAAGCAGAACAGGACAATATTCATGACTAGGTCTGAAATAGAACTCTCTTATGGGTGCATTTATACTAGGAAAATAGCTCTTCTCAGATTTTGGAGGATGCAGATACCTGGTAAATCTTATTTTCATTGTATCGCATTTTGTTTCGAGCTTAATTTCCTTTTCTCAATGGTTTTGCTCCAAGGAAGAACTGGTTTTGGCCTTGCATCATTACCAAGCCCATGCAAAGTAAGTGTGCTCGCTATTAAAATAGCACGCTTTTTATATCCTTAATTGCAATTAATTTTGTTATCTCCAAAAGCTATGCAAAGTATATTCTGTTTCCATCATCACATCAGGCAAGTCTTTTATTTGGTTGGCAAAGCATAGAATTCCAGGTGACACGAGACAGGTTGGAAAAAGTTAATGTTGCACACTGCATAACCAAAGCGTGAACCTCTGGAATCACAGAAGATGCCCCCACCACCAAGCAATCTTACCTATCCTTGTTTTCTCTACACATCAGTATCACCTGCTCTGCATCAGTTTCATCACATGGTCCAGAATAAAACCACAAGTGGCATGTCTAGCTTACAAACTCTGTACCAAGTTCTGGAAAAAAATGAAAAACCAACAAATGTCACCAGCATAAGATTTTTCAAGAGCCCTGTTTCTCTGGAATGCTGGCACAGGGTTGCACCAATCAGGTAAGACACCATCTTATTTACACTTTTTCCTGAAAACAGGGACTGAAACGGACACTTGCATGCCAGCACCCATAGCAACATTTTCCATAACACCTAAAAGGTAGAAACAACCCAACTGTCCATCAACAGATGAACGGGTAAACAAAAGGTTTACATTTTATTCTCTAGGTAAAGTTTGATTCCTTGGTCCACGTGCTATTTCTTTCTTTACTTTTCTTCTGCATTCTTATTATTTATTTGGAGTCATAATTTTAAAAATTGAAAGTACAGATGCACTACAACCAGATGTTCTACTAAGATATTTTAAGTGTTACTAGATTTTTTAAAAAGAATTGGTATATCTCTTTTATTATTTTAATATAGTAAAAGAAAAGAAAAATGTAGAAGATCAAGTTTTGCTGTGCAGTTTGCTAAATTAATCACCAAAGAGTTGCTAATTGGTATCAGGACTTATTTTGGAGATTGCTTCCATAATTGCATGACATCACACATTTGTTTCTGAGGCTAAACCTTTTTTAAAAAGTAATGTTTAGGGCTGTTTGATTCAATAGTATATATGTAAAAAAATAAAAGGTTTTTTTAAATTTTATGGTTAACCAAACCAGCCTTCCTGAGATATATTTTTAGGGTGGTAATAGAGGGATATATGAATTGGAGGGATGTATATGTCTGCTTGATTTTTTATTGAGCTCTGTCGTTAATAGAAAAACAGTAAGAAATAATTGGAAAAATAAAGATGGTAGGATGTTAGCAAAGCAGTACATTATTTTGCTTATAAACATTTAGTTTTTTAAATTTAATTTTCTAATTTTTTTTAAGTTAACAGACCACACATAACATTACATTAAAAAACATAAGAGGTTCCCATAAACCCCACTCCCCAAACCCCCCATCCTTTTTTTAATTGTATTTTTGACATCAAATAGCACTGGAAAGGGGCAGCATAATAGATCAGATTGTCAATTTGATATATATTGAGGGTCTCCTCTGTGGAAGAAAAATAGTGCACTGATGGAAGGAACAAAGGTGGAGAAGACACAAATGCTGTCCTCAAAAGATGTTTGAGGTGGAAGAGGGATGAAGCTAACTTGTAAATCATTATCTAAAAGACAGTATATACAAAAGGTCATGAATGGAATGCAAAAAGCAAATGTCCTGGGAGAGGTATCAGAGCAGACTGGGAAGTGCTGGTTCTTGAGACCACTGGGAGACCTTCAGAAATTCAACTCTTTCGCAACGTTGGGTTTCCTCAATTTTCTTCTCCCAAAAGTTAATTAATTAAAGAACCTTAAAAACATGGGTTATCCAAGTTCGTCCCATTGTACCACATATCAGGACTTAATTCCTTTATAAGACAATGATATTCAATGACATCTGCTTTCAGTTCTTCTAGATACTCACCTAGGAGGGGAATTGTCAAGTCATGTGGTAATTCTGTGTTTAACTTTTTGAGGAAGGGCCAATGTGATTTCACTTCTAGGAAATATCTAGAATAGGCAAATTCGTAGAGGTGTAATGTGGTTTAGAGGTTACCAGGGGCTTGAGTTGGGGAGGGGAGTTACTGCTTATTAGAAACCGTTTCTACTTTGGATGATGCAAAAAAGGTTGGTAAAAGATAATGGTGATAGTAGCACAGCATTATAAACTATGCCATAGACTTGTATACGTAAAGATAGTTATATAGGAACATTTTATTTTTTATGTATTTTACCTCAATAATTTTTTATTAAATTGTCTTTTTTTATTAAGATACATAGATCACAAAAAAATGTTACATTAAAAAACATAAGAGGTTCCCACATACCCCTCATCCACCCCCCCACTCCTCCCACATCAACTACCTCTTTCATCACTGTGGCACATTCATTGCATTTGGTGAACACATCTTGGAGCACTGCTGCACCACATGAATTATGGTTTACATTGTAGTTTACACTCTCTCCCACTACATTCAGTGGGTTATGGCAGGATATATAATGTCCAGCATCGGTCCCTGCAGTATCATTCAAGACAAATCCAAGTCCCGAAAGTGCCCCCACATCTCATCTCTTCTTCCCTCTCCCTGCCCTCAGCAACTACCATGGCCACTTTCTCCAGATCAATGCTACAGTTTCTTCCATTACTAATCACAGTAGTTCTATAGTAGAATACCAGTAAGTTCATTCTAATCCATATTTTATACCTCCATCCTGTGGATCCTGGGATGGTGATGTCCACTCCACCTCTATATCGAGAGGGAGTTTAAATCCCACATGGTTGATGGATGAGAGTCTCCTGCTTGGAGTTGTAGGCACTCTTGGTTCCCTGCTGTGGTGGTTAATTTTAAATGTGACACCTGACATCATAGTCAGTGAAATAGATGCATACACATATATATGGATATAGATGCATACATAGAAAAATTTACATTCTATCATAACTGAGATTTCGATCTTTTCCCCTGGAACTTATTTTCTTATCATTTAAAGCTGAAGCACATTTATGGAAAGTTGCAAATGGTGTTTAAGAAAAGCCATGGAGGCTTTACAGGCTACTTCAGTTTCAGGCAGTTAAGCTCTGCAAAGTCCTTCTAAAATACATATTTGCCTTTGGATACTACAGAGGCAGCAGTATTCTTTGAAATCACCTAATTTTAGTCTAGGGAGTTAACCCACAGACTTGAAATGATTGTTCTTCCCCCAAATGAAATACCTTCCTAAATTTTGCTGGTAAACTGTGGGTGTTTAGATCACAATTCCCCTCTCAGATTTGTGTAACCCATGGCCTTGCAAGGCTGCCTGTGCACCCTGGACAAGTCACTGTGTTACAACTCTTCCAAAATGACTTTAGCCCCCCAAAACCTGATACCTGGCTCTAAACTTCACAACCTGCATCAATTCTGTACCTCAGGCTCACATCCTGTGTTTCCTATTTGCTAATAACCGTGTCCCGGTAAATGCTGAACCACTGAAGAAGTAGCTCAATTCCACCTTTGGAAACATGCCTGCTAAACCTTGCTGATTCACAATCCCTTCTCCTCTCTCCTGCTCAGCATATAGAGTCATCTAGAGCCTGCAGGCTTTTCACAGAAGAAAACAACCCCCGATACTACTCTGCCTCAAATGGTTTTCCTCCTTTGTTAAAACCAGCAAAAAAAAAAAAAAAAAAAAAAAATCACAACATCCTATGTGTTAATTTGGCCAACATCCTGTAACTACAGCAAGTTGAACCCAACTAAGAGTGGTCCCTCTAAACTGCTGGTCTCCTGTTAAACTGGCCAGTGCCTATTTTATGAGTTTTATTAGATTGTTAAAAAAATGCATACACTCATGGAATTGTTAGGAGGCAAGGCAAGTTCATTCAAAACTCAACCACAAACTACATTATGTTAGTCAGACAAAGAGGTGCTGATGCAAAAATACCAGAATTCTGTTGGCTTTTATAAAGGGTATTTATTTGGAGTAGAGGCTTACGGTTCCTGGGCCATAAAGCATAAGTTACTTCCTCACAAAGTCTGTTGCCACGTGTTGGAGCAAGACGGCTGCCAGCCTCTGCAAGGGTTCAGCCTCCCTTTTCCTCTTAAGACTCTGTTGTCCCACCTTCTTCCAATATCAACTGCAGGCTGGGGTCATTCTTGTCTCTCTCCCGGGTCTTGTTTCTCTTGTTTCTCTCCAGGTTCAGCTGTTCTGCTCTCTCCACAAGGTCAGCTATGAGACCATCAGGCTCTCTCTTCCCAAGACTTCTGCTGTATCTATAGAGTTGTCTCTATTCCTCTGTTTTCTTTCTCCTGTGTGTTTATTTTCCAGGGCTCCAGTATCCATAAATTTCAACTATCTGCTCTGCTCTGTTGCTTTCTCCAAGGGGGTGGAGACCCAACATCTGACTGACATGACTCAATCAAAGCCCTAGTCATAATTTAATCAAGTAAAAGTGTAAAAGTGAAACCACTGAATCTAATACAATCTAATATGTCCAGGGGAGCAGACCAGTTTACAAATATAATCTAATATCTAATTTTGGAATTCACAAATGATACCAAACTGCTACATACATCCTCCTAAGAGCATGTAGATCAATGTGGATTGGAGAAATCAGAAGTGACAGTTGTCAAGGCAGTGTTTTGATGTTTGAAGGGAGTTATTATACTTAGAGAGGGAGGAGTGAGCAGTAGTTTCTGATCAAGATAAAACAGGCCACACAAAAGGAGGGATAATGCTGGAGGTGTGTGATACTATAAATTGTGTAAGAACCATATGTATTGCAGAGCCAGGTAATAGAATATTTGCCATCAGCTTGTCAATTATAGTCATGCTCAACTTTTAGTAGATATAATATCTTGTCCCTTACATGAGATTATGGACTTGAGTGTGGCATTGATTTAGGGCATCCTCAAGTTTAGGGCAGAGCATCTATTGAAAGCATAATAATGTTTAAAATAGATTAGAGGACAATAGAGGTGAAATAAGATACCAACAAATGGATCGAAACAGTAGAAGTGGATGTTATCCCAGTTCTGGAGACCAGAAATCTGAAATCAAAGTGTCAGCAAAGCCACACTTTCTCCAAAACCTTCTAGGGAGAAGCCATCTTTACCTCTTCCAGTGCCTGTGATGGCCAACAATCATTGGATTTCCTTGGCCTACAGCTGCATCACTCCAACCTTAGCTTCTGCCTTCCCTTGTCTTCCATCCCTGGTATCTGTTTGTCTGTGTCTCCATGTCCCTTCTAATAAGGACAACAGTCATATTGGATTCAGACTCACCCTAATCCAGCTAAGTTTCCTCTTAACTAATCAATGGACCTCTTTGCAAATACAATCACTTTTATGCAACTGGGACTTAAGACATTGTATTAGTCAGCCAAAGGGGTGCTGATGCAAAGCACCAGAAATCAGTTGGCTTTTATAAAGGATATTTATTTGGGGTAGAAGCTTACAGTCACAAGGCCCTAAGAGTCCAACTCAAGGTACCATGAAAGGTACAAACAAAACCTGTTGCCACATGTTGAAGCAAGATGGCGGGTGATGTCTGCAAGGGTTCAGCCTTCCTCTTTCCTCTTAAGGCTCCGTGGGCCCAGCTTCTTCTGATCTCAATTGTAGGCTGGAGGATTTGTTTCTTTCTGGGCTCAGCTGCTCTGTTCTCTTCACAAAGTCAGCTGTAAACTATCAGACGAAAAGCTCGACTCTCTTCCTCGGGGACCTCAGGATCAAAGTTCTCCCCTCTGCCATGTATATGGAGCTCTCTCTCTTCCCGTGTATCTTCTTCTGTGTGTCTTCTTGAGTGTGTGCCCATTTGTATCAGTCCACCAAGGGGGTGGGGGCTCAACTCTGAGTCATGCCATACTGACATGGCTGAAGCAAAGGCCCTACATTGATTTAATCAAGGAAATGTAAAGTCTTTGAATTTAATACAATCAAAGAGTATCATACCCAGAGGAACCGACCAGTTTACAAACATAATCCTTCTCTTTTGGGGAGGGGGGGTTCATAAATAATCTCAAACTGCCACAGACATCAACATATCGTTTTTGGAGGACCCAATTCAATTCATAATACTGTGTCTTGCTTTGTAGAAAGCAAACAAGAAGGAAGGTATAATTCAAACTAAGGGTGCATGATTTGGTAGATGGGAGGAGATACTGGTTAAAGATTAAGGCATGTTACTTGAACTGTCCTTTAGCAATGAGTCTTTATTAAATACTTCCTGTCTGCAAAATCCAAGGAAAGGAGGTGTATGCAACAAAAAACAACACTGATCCTACTTGTCTTTAAAGAGTTTATGAAGCCATTGCATATTTATGTGTATGTTTTATGTACTAATCTCTAGGTAAAAAATACTTGAGATTTTTGCCTGTTCTAAAAACTTCCAAGAAATAGCCCGTGAAATGCTGCCTTTTAATTTTGTGTCTGTTGGCTGGTGGCAGGAGTGGTTGTCCATTACCGACATAGTTTTGTCTGACTGCCATTAAATGATTCCTCTCACTGGGTAATTAGATTAGGTCCAGCAGGCTGGAAGACAAAGGCCACCAGATTCCCGGGGCTGAAGAGTACACTTTATTTTTACCAACTGAAGATTTTCCAGCAGAAATAACCTGGGGGAAAACTGCTACAGAGAAGAGATTCATCAAACCTGTAAAGCATAATTAGAACTTTCAATCTATTCCCAAACGGGGATTTCTAGGGGGGAATTGGGGGAGAGCATCCTTTCCAAGGAATGGATTAATTTAGCCAATGTCAGTATTTAACACCTCCCAACTTTTGCAGATGAGGTGAAGTGGAAAGTATGCAACTGGCAATAAACTAGGAATATGTGGTGCCTCTGCCAGACTATTTTGAATTCTTGTGGTTCTGCTTAAAAATAGACAAGTGGGTCAGTATTGAGTACTGTGCTCTTGCAAAAATCCGTGTCATGCCAAGCCCTGAGGCATTTGTAGATTCAGAAGGAAATAAGTGCTCATCAATAGCAGTGATCTTATCCCAACTGTAGGCTTGCCACTTATAATATTATGTGGGATATACTTATGCTAAACAATTATGCATTCTTTACCCGAAATCTAAATTCAACGGGATGCCTTTTTACTTTATGTAGATGTCCCTTGCTAAATTGGCAACCCTATCCCCAGGGACCTTTAATGATATCTAGAGACATTTTTGATTGTCACAATAGAGGAGGAGGCACTTTTGGCATCTGGTAGGGGATACCAAGTATTATGCTGTACTTCCTACAATACACAGGGCAAAATCCTCTACAACAAAGAATTAACCAGCCCCAAACATCAATAGCTCCAACTTTGATAAACCCAAATCTAGTGCATTCTCTATCCCATAGGATTCAGAACATGTCATTCAACCATAGAAAACTCTGTTTTCTCATTATGTGTCTTAAGACTAACCCAACAATGGACCACCTGGAAATCAGATCATTTATTTTTTCTCCTCAAACATTCAAACAATTTTGTGGAAATAGATCATTATTATTTACAATCAAAATGTATCTAGCAACCACTTTTGAGGTGTTTAGCCTAACTCAAGAGTTGATAAATTTAATAGGAGGCCAACTCCCTTGTCTCAAGAAATTTTAAAGCCTACTTAGAGAAACATGCACAAAACATACTTTTAAACTGCAGTGAATACTGGGCAAGAGGGCACACAATTGCAGAACAAGAAGGATGAATGAAATGACACAATAGTGTCTTAAACTCCATGAAAACAGCCCAGCCTTTTAAATATGTTCCTACAGCTCTCATGTTTTATTCCCACACTGGATAATTAGCATTTTAAAAGGATGACTAAAGGATGACCTGATTCCGTTTCAAGTCTATGTTCAAGAGAAGAAGTAACCAGTCATATTTGCCAGCCATGTTTCTCAGAAGCAATTATTTTCATAGGAAATTGGCAAAGGCAGTCCTCTTCATCCAAGATAATGATAATCTACAGAGAAAATATAGCAAAGACTCACATAAAGATGGGGGAACTGATAATAATCACCAAGCCTCAAGCTGCAGTTTAAAACCTCCTCTGGGGAAGAGATTTTGGCTCAACTGATAGAGCGTCTGCCTACCATATGGGAGGTCCAAGGTTCAAACCCAGGGCCTCCTGATTCGTGTGGTGAGCTGGCCCACACGCTGTGCTGCTATATGCAAGGAGTGCCATGCCACACAGGGGTTTCCCCTGCTTAGGGGAGCCCCACACACAAGCAATGCACCCCCGCAAGGAGAGCTGCCCCAAGAAAAAAAGCACAGCCTGCCCAGGAGTGGTACCACACACAGAGAGTTGATGCAGCAAGATGATGCAACAAAAAGAGATACAGATTTCTGGTGCTGCTGACAAGAATGCAAGTGGACACACAGATAATGGACACAGAGAGCAGACAACGGGGGGGGGGGGGGGGGGAAGAGAGAGAAATAAATAAAAAATAAATCTTTTAAAAGAAAAGCCACCTCTAATCCCCTTCCTCTTGTTTTCTACTACCTGGAGGATACCATCATTGGGATTTCTTCATTTTAACTCATCAAGTCCAAAACCATCGTGGACTTTTCCACTGGCAAGACTTCCCCTACCTCTTCCTCAATTTGTGTGGGCACCAACTAACCCCCCAAGCCAAAGTATCTAAGGACCATCTGTAATTCTATTCTCGTCCCTGCTCCTGTCCCCAGAGAACCTATGAGTCAACACGACCTGTCAATTCCATTTAGTAAACACCACTTGAGCTTGTCCATTTCCCACCCCTCCAGGCACGCATGCACATCTCCATGCTACCCAACTGCCTCAGCTACTGCAACAGTATTTCCATACTGGCGCCATCTTGTTCCCTTACAATCCAGTGTATACCCTGTATACAGAGTTATCCTTCTAAAACAGAAAGCTGATCACATCGCTCCCAGTTTAAAAGTCTTCACATTGCCCCTCATATGACCTTCAAATGTCCTTCTGGGTTCCTGGCCGCTCAATACTCCATACCTTACTGCCTCCTGCTCTCCCATCATTCCTATTATAAAATCTCCCTCTTTTTCTCTCTCTCTTTCTCTCTTTCCTTCATAGCCTACTTCTTCTCCATCTTAAGCACCAGTCATAGAAGACACAATTCCACTCTTAAAACAAGGCTGTGCTTTCTCTCACAGAAAACATTTTTTACCATTTAATTCCCTTATTTGTCCTTTTCCCTCTCCTCTAAGTGCTCAAACTTCCACTCAACATCTCTTGCTTCTATAAATCTTTCTTGACCCACCACACCAGGCTAGCTGCTCTCTCCTGTCACCGAAGTAAAAATGATACAAGGTCAAGTCTCTGATTCTTTCTCTAGACTGTAAGTTTTGTAAGAGCTGTGATTTCCACTCTCTTTATCATTCACATCACTTGTTTGCCTTCAAGCTTATTGGAAGGCAAAGTATGTACTTCTCTGGGTATTTGGGATGTGTTTCAAATCTTGTGGATCATGACAGAATAAATAAAAGCAAAATTACTTCTTTCCATATTGCTACATGGGGAATAAAGAAAGAATAAGCATAATGGGAGACTTTTCCCATTTTGAACATAGTTCTGAGATAGGTTTCACCTAAAATACCAGCCGCACCGTCCCTTTTGTACCATTCTTCACTTTGACAAAAGGGTCTGGAATTAACAAGGGTGAAAAATCAGATTAAACTTTCTGTACTATTCTTCTCATAGTTTGAAGTGAGTGAAAATGTGGTTTATGCAGTAAAAAATAAGCACTTCAGTTCTTTTCTAATATGACAGAGTAAACACAGGAAGGATTGATTAAGCATATCGGACAGATTTCACCTGATTTTCTTCTGTAAAGCAATAGAAGAGATTTTCTGGCCCATGTAGCCCACATATGACTTCAAAAAAGCTCACACAAAATGGAGAATGATTAACTCTGCATTTCAATGATCAATTAATTGATCATCAACAAGCATCATCCAATTTAATAAGATGGAAATCACTCTATTTTTTGGTAATGACTCTGCTTATGTAATTTGTTAGTTACTTTGAGAAAGATCAAATTATACGACATAAAAATTGCCCTTGGGGGCCAACAATTTAATCAGGGTTGCTCACCCTTATTCCTAGAAACATTTTGCAAAGGTCTTTCTTTCTTGAGGGCAAGAAAGAACTTGTAGCAACATCCCTGCTTTCTATTCTGTAGATGACAGTAGCACTTCAACACCCCCTCCCAAGTTATAACAACCAAAAATGTCTCCAGACATTGATAAATGTATCCTGATGGAGAGGGGGAAAATCACTCCCAGTTGAAAACGCTACCTTGTGATCTAGATAAATTCAACTAAAATCTATTATCTACCATGCTTCAAGAAATATGCTAGGCAATGGCAATAGAGAAATGAATAAATGAACAAAAGAAAGAAAGGAAAAAGAGACATGGAAGGAAGGAAGGGAGAGGAACAAAGGAATGAGGAATACAGGAAGGAAGGAAGGGAAGGAGGGAAGGAAGAAGGGAGCAAGAAAGTCTATTCCCTCTCATATTTCCCAGTCAAAGGGAGAGGTGATCATGTGTACATACACTGAAGGCATTGTGCATTTATGGAAGTACTTACAGGGCACAGGTAGTAGAGGGGATGATGGAGAGATGGAAGGAAAATCTTCCAGATATGGAAACACATTTTAGAGTTTTGATGATACATAAGAACTTGGAGATGTACTGCAGGCATTTTTAAGAACTTGTACAAGAGCCAGAGATGGTATGAAATATCACGTTGCTGGGAAAAATAATACTAAAACACCTGAAACCTCTGAACAACCATAATTGACCTATTTTCATTTATTACAATACTATACAAACTACAAGTCTTGTAAGAGAACAGAGAAGGTGGAAAGCAGTAGCTAAACTCCCCTTCCAGTGAGGCATGAGAACTTAGCCCAGACCTTTACTTTCAAATTTCAAAATTAAAGACTTCAACTGCTTTTATATTGATATTATGAGAATGAGAGAACCACCCATCATCAACGGTTAGCTGACAGTTTCTAATGCCTGGGCTTTCAGTAGTGTTTTTCTTCTTGAGAGAAAGCATATTATAAGTCCATTAAAAACCTGTGCATTAATTGCTAGGCTGCTGAAAACCATGACTCCTTGGTGAATTAAACAGGGTTCCTTTCAGAGGCAGAAATTAATTGCTTGTGACAAACTCAACGTAAGAAGAGAAGGTATACGAGGAAGACAAAGAAATGGCCTCTAGGAAGGGAAACTGCAGTAAATTAGTGGCATTGTACTAAAAGGTGAATGAGGAGATTTGGTACAAGCAGCATTTTAGAGGAGAGGTAGATCGAAAATAAACTGTTTGTTTTTTTTTTCCAAGTGATTTTTTTTATTATTATTATTTTTTTAATTACATTAAAAAATATATATGAGGTCCCATTCAACCCCACCGCCCCCGCCCCCCACTCCCCCCACAGCAACACTCTCTCCCATCATCGTGATACATCCATTGCACCTGGTAAGTTCATCTCTGAGCATCACTGCACCCCATAGTCAATGGTTCACATCATAGCCCAGACTCTCTCACGTTCCATCCAGTGGGCCCTGGGGGGATCTACAGTGTCCCGTAATTGTCCGTGAAGCACTATCCAGGACAACTCCACGTCCCGAAAACGCCTCCACATCTCATCTCTTCCTCCCGTTCCCCACACCCAGCAGCCCCCATGGCTACCGTTCCCACACCCATTCCACATTTTCTCTGTGGACATTGGATTGGTTGTGTCCATTGCACACCTATGTCAAGTGTCAAACTGTTAATATGCACTTAGATGACATGGTTCCCCACACGGCTAGATGTCCTTTACAGAGCTACTTATGGTACAAGCCACGATGGGCTCACACTTGCATTCTTCTGCAGGTCACCTTGGTTTCCTGTGGTCTACTTGATAGATAATGTGGGAGGTGTCACCCCTTTCCCCCAGGGACAACGCCTAGACAACACCTAATAGATGCTGGAGAGTCCCAGTTCAGCCCCTTTTCTTCTGCATGAGAACAACTCTATGGAGCCACTCATACTTCAGAGCTCTGTTGGGATGAGGTTGAGATTCCCTGCCTCCTCTACTTGCCTTATTCTGCTCCCTTCTCTCTCTCATACCTTCCTCCTGATACACTCATGGTTCTCAGATTGGGATGAACATAGGAATTACATAAGGAGCTTTGGGGAATAAAATGAAAAAAACCTTGGAAGCACTGCCAGCTAATCCAATCAGGGCTCTTGGGGAGGGGGAAAATGCCCCCTATATAATGTGCACAGGATGTCATTAAAATGCCGATTCTGAGAGAATAGATTAGGAGTGGGAGGTTATGAGGTCGTTCATGTCTAACATGCCCATCAGGTGCCTTGGTAATACTGAGATTTGGGATCGGCGGATGGCATTTTGAAGGATGAGTTTCTCCATGAGGAGGAACAGAAAGTCCAAAAGGATTCTGAGGGACCTGGCAAGTTGGAAAAGTAACAGCATAACCCAAACACATCTGGAATGAAGACTTATTTGGAGGATATGTGCACATAGCATTCAGTCCATGAAGAGGAGGGTCTAATAGCAGCTCCTCACCATGATACAATTTCAGTTTTATTTTTTCATTTTTTAAAGATTTACTTATTTATTCATTTCTCTCCCCTTCCCTCCCACCCCGGTTGTCTGTTCTCTGCGTGTATTTGCTGCATCTTCTTTTGTCCGCTTCTGTTGCTGTCAGTGGCACAGGAATCTGTGTTTCCTTTTGCTGCGTCATCTTGTGTCATTTCTCAGCGTGGGCGGCGCCATTCCTGGGCAGGCTGCACTTTCTTTGGCGCTGGGCGGCTCTCCTTACGGGGCGCACTCCTTGCGCGTGGGGCTCCCCTACGCGGGGACACCCCTGCGTGGCACGGCACTCCTTGCGCGTATCAGCACTGCGCATGGGCCAGCTCCACACGGGTCAAGGAGGCCCGGGGTTTGAACCGTGGACCTCCCATGTGGTAGATGGATGCCCTAACCTCTGGGCCAAGTCCGCTTCCCCAATTTCAGTTTTAAATGATGCTTGCTTGTGTGGTCTTAGCAATAAGAAGAAGATGCAGTAGAGACTGCCATGGGCCGGCATCACTGAGGAGCATTTGATGAAGAAGATGGAATTCACTCTTGGCTTTGAAAGATGAGTAGGCTACAGATAGAAAGGAGGAGCCATGGATGCAGCATGGATGGATAGCAAATGTTCAGGTTTGAGACTGTGCAGGACTCTATTAGTTTTCTATGCTGCATAACAAATTACCAAAAACGTAGTGGCTTATAAAAACACAAATCTATTATCTCACAGTTTTTTTTGTGGGTCAGGAGGCTAGTTGGGCTCAGCTGGGTCCTTGGCAAATCTACCATCAAGATGTTGGCTGGAGATGAATTTTCATCTGGTGGCCCTACTGGAAAGCATCCAAGCTCTCTCAGCTGTTGACAAAATTAACTTGCTTGCAGCTCTCAGATAAATGACAGCTTGCGTCTGCAAAGCCAGCAAAGAAAACAAAACTCTAGAGAGATCTACTATTAAGACAAGGTCTTATAGCTTGTAAAATACATGCTTGTAACACTCTATCACTTTTCCCATATTCTGCTGGTTAGAAGAAGCCACAGGTCCTGCCCACACTCAAGAGGAAATCATTATAGAAGGGTATTGTGGCAGTTTGATATTATTTATTAATTCCAAAAAGAGATATAGATAATGTTTGTAAACTGGCCTGTTTCTCTGAGCATGATACCCATTGATTGATTTAAATTCAAAGGCTTTACAATTGATTGATTAAATCAAGATTAGGACTTTGATTCGACCACGTCATTAGGGCATACAGGATTGAGTCCCCACCCCCTTGGTGGACTTATAAATGGATGCTCAATCAAGAACACACGAGTAGGTACACAGAAAAGATACATAGAGTAAGAGAGACATCTCTATAGACATGGCAGAGGACCCAGGAAGAGAGATGAGTCATTCACCTGATTGTATATAGCAGGCCTTGTGAAGAGAACAGAACAGCTGAGCCTGGAAAGAAACAAACCCTGGGAAAAGAAACAAGCCATATGCCACCCTACAGCTGAGATTGGAAGAAGCTGGACCACAGATCCTTAAGAGGAAGAAGGAAGGCTCAACTTTCACAGAGCTCGCCCGCCATCTTGCTTCAATATGTGGCAAGAGGAATCTGGAGTTGGACTCTTCAGGACCTTATAACTATAAGCTTCTACCCCAAATAAATACTCTTTATAAAAGCCAACAGATTCCTGGTCCTTTGCATCAGCACCCCTTTGACTGACTGATAAAGGTATAAACAGTAGGAGGCAGTGGTTATAAGGTTGATCTTAAAGACTATCCATCACCAGAACTACCCATCACCAGGACCTATGAGTTTGTAAAATGCCTTAGAAAGCCTTCTGAATCTCCACAAAATTTCACTTCAGCAGAACAAGAGTGATTCTGCTTCTATGGGCTATTTTTCCTCCTGAAAACCATGCCCTTTCCATAAGTTGCAGCTTTGTTTTAAAATTCTCATTGGTCTTTTCATCCAGGACAGTGGGGCTTTGATTTGTACAAATAAGATCTTTGGCAAACTGAGTTTGCATAAGTATTTCCACATCCCATGCCCTGCTGAGTCCTTTGTACTGCAAGACAATCATGAATTCAACATGACTCCAAACCCCTTGTCTCTCAGTCTTGAGCATGTTGAATTTGTTTCCTGGGCACAGCAGTAAGCTCTGGACTGTGTGGCTTTAACACATGGTGCAAATTTTACTTTCAGCAGAGCTGTTTACTGTTTAATCATTGTGGAACTATGTTTTGTTTTGGTTTGTTTTTTAATGTAAACTGTCTCAGGATGTGAGTAGAAGAAAGCCATGCTAAAATATCATTATTGGTTTAGGTGGTGATAAATAACAAGAAAGCACAAATATTTGTTCTTATTTATAATCCAGCTGATCCCTAAGAACTTAGGAAGGCTCATAAAACAAAGGGAATAAAAACAATTGCTTTAGTTCCATCTTTCTTTGTCTAATTGCCTTTTCTAGAGGAGCCGCATAGTAGAGAGTTGCTGAGTAAGTTTGATTCCATCCTGCCGCTTTCTATTTTTTTCCATAAAATCTAGACTTTTCTTTCACTCTGTAACCAAATTCTCAGCAAATTGTCATATTACCTCATACTGTTATAATTTGCCTGTTTTCCTTTTTCAAAGAAAAAAAAATTCCTGGTTTGTCCTTGAAGGTAAATTCCTTTCCCCTCCACACAGCCTTCCTCTCTACTGATGTTCTCATTAATATGTCATCCTGCAGAGGGAAGACACAAAATCTCCATTTTTTGAGGCAAGGTAAACCATCATGTTGTCAGCCTGGGTAATCCTCCCATAATTTGATATCCCAATCAGCTCCAATCTGGGTATTTTATAGCCCATATGTGCCCAGTTCTGCCACAGCAGTTTGATTTAAAGCTGCAGCAACTGCTCAGCAACTCAAGAAAAACAGCTTCACCTTAAAGAAAAATAGAGTACAGTCAAGACCGATCTGCAAAGGAAATGTTCAGTGAAAAACACTCATTTATTGAAGGTAAAGAATTCACGGTGCTTTTGAGGGAACTTCCTATTGCCAAAAAGTCTCTTTCTAACTCACAGTTTGTCCCTTCAAAAGCTATTTTAAAATAGCTTTATTTCAAAGATAATATGAATGTAATTTTGTGACTTTGAAGCATGCCTCTAAAAATTAATGCCAATGAGCAAAATCAAGTCAGGAAGAGGATTTCAGCTTTAAGGTGCTCTGACATCTTAACCCAATTAGCTAACCAAGACCAAGGAGATAATTAGGTGAGCATGGGTCAGTTGCCTTTGGAGGAAGAACTGGAACCCTCTGGGACTGGAATGTAGATATAATTCCTATAATTTATTCACCCCAATTAACTATTACACGTCTTGTGCATGGCAAATGAGACCTTGAATTCAGTCTAGGAGCAATAAGGAACACGAAAAGGTCGGTGATTGAACCTCTTATCACATAAGTAGCTGCCAGCATTATCCTCAATGTAGGCAAACTATTCTCACTTGTTATTAGTGTATCTCATTTTAAATTTTAGCCTTAGGAAATGGTGTTATGCTCATTAGACAAACAGAGCAGAACATGAGTTCTATTAAATATTTTTTCTTTAGTTTTCTGCCCCATTATACATCAAGTCTTATAAGCTTGCATTATTATGATTGATCCACAATGAAACAGTTGACATCCACAATGTTTACTTGAGCGAGAGGGTGGACTCTTGGACTTCAGAAGAGTAAGGAAAAAAATAGAAAAAAAAAAGAGTAAAGAATGTTAGAGAAAATCGAGTGAAAATTGTCAGTCTCAAATCAAGGTGTTGGCAAGACTTTGCCTCCATTGAAAAGTCTAGGGCAGACCCCTTTCCTGTCTCTTCCTAGCGTCCAGTGTTTGCCAGCAATCCTTGGTGTTGCTTAGTTTGCAGTAGGAAAACTCCAATCTCTGACTCCATCTTCACATGTACTTTTTCCTGTGTATCTCGGTCTGTATTCCTCTTCTATTATAAAGACACAAGTCCCATTGAGTTGAGGGCTCACCCTACCCCAATATGACCTCAACTTTGTTGATTATCCTGAAAAAAATCTAATTCCAAATTAGGTCACCTTCACAGGTCCAAGGGGTTAGGTGTGAGCATAGCTTTTGGAGGAATACCATTCAACCCACAAGACCTCCTTTGAACCTAAGGAAGTGAAAGAAAGTTTGGACAACTAGTGGAGCTCCTGCAAACAAAATGTCAAACATAACCCAAGAAATGTAGAGTATCCCTGGACTTGAAATTTCATTTTAAGGTCATATTGGTGGAACGTGGGAAAAACCAAGTGCAAGTAATTGGAGGGACTCTTTCCCTGAGTGATGCAGCTCACTTAGAAGTTGAGGGATGACAAGAAACCATACAGACCTTTTTCCTCAATAGGACAGAATGCACTAAAATGGGGGCTTTGTGCTTATGTTGAATGTGCATGAATGTGATTCCAGCTGTACTAATCTAGGTAGTGAGGCAGGTTAGAATGAAAGCTTGCACCCCAAGTCCTTCCTCGCCATCAAGTTTTAGACCCTAACATTTATGTAGATTGGGTAATATCATTAATTCATATGACACCCATTGATGTGAAAAAAAAATCCTCAGGAATAAATTCTGGAGAAAAATAACTAGCAGAGAGTCTAAAACCAAGGTCATCAAAACTTTGATCACATCTGCCCAACAAGGAATGTGCTTATAATTGTTTCATAAGTTGTGCTTGCCATTCAACTACCTCTTCTTTAAAAAAATAAAAAAGATTTGTTCTCAGTTATAATCCAGTTGGGCTTGTGGTACAGAATCAATCTGATAACAATTCATAAAGTACAGGCAAGGTCATCATTGGTATACATAGTATCATTCACAATATAAGGTCCACTATTCAGAATAAAAATCCATATACACTGGCCAAAAGATTCATTTCAGGCAAAATACAGAAGTCTTATATTTAAGAATGACAATAATTCAACATGTCAACACCGACATCTCTTGGTTTGCACTAATTCTTTGGTGCAAAAGAATATGACCATCTCGCTTTACAAACCCCAAACATCCTTTATCGGGCACATTAGGAATAGGATTTGTTCACGGTGCTGTAATGCTGCATAAAATCAAACAAACAAATACCAGCACCCGAGATAAGGGCATATGATTTGACAGAAAGTTCACACAGAGAAATGGACTATCATTCTATTACCTAAGACCACACACTAAATGAAACAGAAAAGCATGGCTGCTTTCATTTTCTTTTCACTGCAATTGAGATTTGCCTGACTTATTCCAAGTTCTGTCAGGTATGGGAAATGGAAAGTGAGAAGTTACTCCAGTTTTTTATTTCCTAGCAATATCTGATATGTTCACACTGACGAGCTAACCTAGGATCCTTAGAAGAAGCTCACATGGGAATTCAGAACAAAGGTGTTACCATCTATTGTGGGTCTGTTATCCCTCATATCATGTAGGGCTCTTAACCACCCAATTATAGGTATCACAGTATATAAGGCCAGAAAGCCATTGAGAAGAACAATGCAGAGAGGTTTCTGGAAGACTTACCCTAAAATGATTCCCAGTAAGTCACAGCCTTCTGTATTCTCTACTTCTTGTGGAAAAGCTGTGGCTTGATCCTAGCAAACAGAATGTGGTAAACATGACTTACATGATCAGATTTTGTGTTTTAAAAGTCTCTATTAATGGGCTGAGTGAGACATTCTTCTACTGGCCTAGGAGAATTTAGCCACCATATTGTGAAATTCCTATGGGGCACATTTGGCCTCTAGGAACTGGAAACAGCTCACAAATGACAACCAACAAGAAAACAAGGACCTTAGATCCCACCAACTTGAGCTTGGAAGAGGACACTGAGCTCCAGAAAGCAGAAAGCATGAAAGACACCGCCATTGCATCCTTGTGAGACCCCAAGTGGAGAATCCAGCTAAGATATGCCCACACTTCTGACCCACTGGCAATGAGATAATAAATTACGTTATTTTAAGTTGTTAGGTATGTTAGTCAGCCTAAGGAGAGCCGATGCAAAATACCAGAAATTGGTTGGCTTTTATAAAGGGTATTTATTTGGGGTAGAAGCTTACAGTTACCAAGCCATAGAGCTTAAGTTACTTCCCTCACCAAAGTCTATTGCCACATGTTGGAGCAAGATGACTGCCAACGTCTGTGAGAGTTCAGGCTTCTTGGGTTCCTTTTTTCCCAGAGCTTTTTTCTTTCCAGGCTCAGCTGCCCTACTCTCTCCAAAAGGCCAGCTGTAGACTACTAGACAACCAGCTCTTTCTCTCTTCTCAGAGTTCGACTCTCTCTGGGCTGGGCTGCTCTGCTCCTCTGTGTGCTTACTTCCTGGGGTTCCAGGTCAAAATTTCCAACTCTGTCCTTTGTCATGTCTTTCCTCTTTGAGTCCCCACCCACCAAGGGGGTGGAGATGCAACACCCAACTGACGTGACTCAGTCATGATCAAGTAAAAGTGAACCCCTGAATCCAATATAATTGATTATGCCTGGAGGAACAGATCAGTTTATAAACATAATCCAGTATCTGTTTTTGGAATTCGTAGACATTATGAATCTGCTCCACTAGGTTTGTGGTAGTTTTTCACACAGCCTGACTAACCAATACAGAATCATTAAGGAGGGTACAAGGAAAAGGCCAGGGAGTCTCTGCCAGAAGACTAGCTGCTGGTGATGCTGGACTCCTCCATCATATGGCAAGGCACATGGCGGCACCTACTAGTGTCTCCTTCCTCTTCCAGGTTCCATGGCTTCCAGTTTCTTGCTTCCATGGCTTTTTCTCTCTTTGTCCAAATTTCATTCTCTTATAAAGGACTCCAATAAGAGGATTAAGACCCACCCTTGGCTATGGCTTAACTGATGTAACTTAATCAAAAGGCCCTACTTAAAAAAGATTTAGCTTTGAGAACATGATTTTCTGGGTCCATAGAGCTTCAAACCATTAGAGTTGTTTTCTGAACACAGAATAAAATCCAGTTAGGAAATATGAATAAGGGTATCACCAGCTGAGGCTGTCCTCTCCATGGAACTGTAATCATGGTTGTATTTTCACTCTTCAGATGTGCCACCTCTCTCCTCAACAATGATTTGGAGATGGAAATGATTGGCATTGGCCAGCATTACCCTGAGAGGCTTCTGTCTCTCTGATTCCATCACTGACAACCTTTCCAGGTAGAGAGTCTTCTAGGGTAAAACGTTACCCAGAGACTAATACCACTGTAATGAATTTGGACATTGTTGCTCTAAACTAATATGCCCTCACGTTATACTTTATAAGTCAAAGTAACCTCTCTTCTTTACTTCTGGATAAGTTGTTTTAAGAATATACTATAATTTTCAACCATGCCTCTTACACATAACAGTGAGGGGGAATGTGGTGTCTCAAGAATATGCATTATCTGCTTAAGGCCACAGAGCTAGTAAGTATGAGAGCTAATGAAAAAAATACTAAGGTTCTTTTTTGTTATAAAACTCATGTCTTGTTCCCTACATAGTTGCAGTACTATGTCCTGATACGGACTAGATCTCCACAAGCCTGTACACTTCATTTATTTATTTTTAAAGATTTATTTATTTATTTCTCTCCCCTTTCCCCTCCCCAGCTGTCTGTTCTCTGTGTCCATTTGCTGCATGTTCTTCTTTGTCCGCTTCTGTTGTAGTCAGCGGCACGGGAATCTGTGTTTCTTTTTGTTGCATCATCTTGTGTCAGCTCTCCGCCTGTGCGGCACCATTCCTGGGCAGGCTGCGCTTTCTTTTGTGCTGGGTGGCTCTCCTTACGGGGCACACTCCTTCCGCATGGGGCTCCCCTATGCAGGGGACACCCCTGCATGGCAGGGCACTCCTTGCATGCATCAGCACTGAGCGTGGGCCAGCTCCACGCAGGTCAAGGAGGCCCGGGGTTTGAACCGCGGACCTCCCATGTGGTAGACGGATGCCCTAACCACTGAGCCAAGTCCACCACCCTCCACAAGCCTGTACACTTTAGACATCTGAAATTTGCCACAGGTAGAATCTGAGTTCACCAATAACTCTTTCTGAGCCCGTATCACTCTCAGTCTTGGGGTAGTTGTCACTCCCTCACTAGCAATGCCCCAGGAGCCTGCAGCTACTAGAAAGTTCCCCTTCAGCTGGTAGAAAAACTCTTTGCAACTCCCTTCCAGGCTGCTCACTTTGGGAAAGGACAACACAGGTTAACGAAAGAGTTCACAGTAATATAGTGGTTTATTAAAAAAAAACAAGAACAAATGTAATACATGCCGTGCTCCAGAGAATACATCAAGTCTTTTATGGAAACTCTCCTATTTAATTTTCATAACAATATTAGGATGTCCATGTTATTAGCCTTCTTTTAAGGACGTGTGAATTAAGACTCAAAACACTTAAATAACATGTCCAAAACCACTTAGCTTGTTTGTGGTAAAGAACGGATAAAAATATCAATTTGTTTAAGAAGACCAAACCCTGTTTTCTTAACAAATAGCACCGTGTAAAAATGGGGAGGCGGTAATGAGAAATGCAATGGAATTTGGAGGCAGAAAATGAACAAGAAAGAAGACATTGGTAGAAATTCAAATTTTAAAAATTTAACAAGTCATCTAGGCATTCTGAGGTGAACAAAAATCTAGGTATCCCAAGTCCCCTCTGCCCCTCCTGCCTCAACCCTTGATGAGAACGGATAGTGTTTCATTCACAGTAAGAATGATTTAAATGAGGACTTGATTTTGCTTCCACATGCTGAGTGCCAAGTGGCCTTCACCCACCAGACCCCCCCCCCAGCTACTCAAATGGGCATCTTCTAGGTACCATCAAGTCAGGCTTGCCATCTGTACCCTCGAGTCAGCTTTGCTGATATATCCCCATCCAACAGGAACTTTGGGTATCACCAAGGGATCCTGGTAATGTTCTTTCTCTGGTGCTATGTGGCAGTCACTAACCCTTACTCCTAAATACCTGAGCATCTGCCCCACTTCCTGTCCAAACCAAAGAACACCTCCCTTTGGTAAAATGTGGTACTGATGCCATGACAACCAGTACTGGGCACAACATCTATTATTGAGCCTTATCCTCAACATCCTTCCTCACTTCTTTTCAATACCAATGGGCATCTCCTTCTGTTCACATGTAATAGTGAAGTCACATCCACCTGGTCCTGCTCATATATATACTGATCCCTATTCTTTGGAATTTGACCATCCTCCACACTTGCTCTCCAAACCAATGAGCACCCGTCTCTGGTAATATGTTTAACTGATTTTGTACCCACCTGACATGTACTGACCCCTATTCTTCAGTATCTGAACATCCTTCTTTACTAGTTTTCTTTTTTTTAGAGACTTATTTCTTATTTATTTCTCTCCCCTTCCCCCCACCCCCAGTTGTCTGCTCTCTGTGTCCATTCACTGTGTGTTCTTCTGTGTCTGCTTGCATTCTTGTCAGAGGCACTAGGAATCTGTGTCTCTTTTTGCTTCATCATCTTGCTGCATCAGCTCTCTGTGTGTGTGGTGCCACTCCTGGGTGGGCTGCTCTTTTTCACACAGGGCATCTCTCCTTGTGGAGTGCACTCTTTGCACGTCGGGCTCCCCTACATAGGGGACACCCCTGCATGGCCTGGCACTCTTGGCGTGTGGCAGAACTGCACATGGGCCAGCTCACCACATGGGTCAGGAGGTCCTGGGTTTGAACCCTGGACTTCCTCTATGGTAGGCAGATGCTCTCTCAGTTGAGCTGCATCCACACTTCCCTTTACTGCTTTTCAGTACCAATGGGTACCTCCTTCTGGTTGCATGTAACAGGGAAATCACATCCACCTGGTCCTGCTCGTATATGTACTGATCCGTAGTCTTCAGAATTTAAGCTTTCTCTCCACCACCTCTCCAAACCAATAAGCATCAAATCTCTATATAATATAGACCTGATATCATAAACACCTGACTACGATATGTCCTGAACCTTCTTCTTCAGTATCTGAGCACCCTTCCCACAAGCTCTACAAACCAAGGAGCATCCTTCCCATGTGACATGTAATACTGATGTTGTATCCACTGATCTGCTCACAGCCATGAGTGCCCCCTGATCTTCGGGCTTTGCAAAGTCTTCTTCTTTCTCAGACTCTTCTTGGGGAATCACAGAACCTTCAGGAACCACAGCTAAATGAAGCAAGTTGTCTGATTGCACTTCTCTTCCTGACCCTCTGCCAATTTACTCCCTCCTACTTCTGAAAGTTGGTGAAATGAACAGGGACTGGCTGGAGGGGGAAAGGCAGGTGAAGAGAGGAGGCCACACAAAGCAGTCCATGGATAGTGAAATCAGAGTCCTTGACCCAGAGGTGGAGCCACACCACAAAATCACATTTTTATTTCTACCTGTGGCATTGCTGAAAACTATTCCCTCAACCTCTGACTTAAACCAAGGGCAGGAGATGGTATCCAAAATTACTATCTGGATTCCAAATTTTGAGCAAGGGTAATTTTATCCCTTAAATCTCACTATACAAATAAAACCAGTTTCTCTGAAAATGAAGTCAATCAAAAACTATACAAACTCATCCAAGATAATATGTATTCACCAGGTTCATCTCCATGGAAGATTTATTCACATACTAATTCCCCCTTGGCCCAGTTCTCATCTGTTCTTTGCCTCCCCCAAGGCTGGGACCAAATCAGCATTTAGTGTAAAGCATAACAAAACTCGCTATTGAGTCTGGTCTCCCAAAGAGGATCTAGGACTCCAAAGCCCACATTTTCAGGTTAATTCACAGCTATCAGAAGTGTGGAGCTCTTGGAATGACAAGTAGGTTCTTGGTGATAAAATCAAATGAGGTGTCAAAAGTTTTGGAATTAAGAAATCTGTGACCTCGTCTGATGTGCAATTTGAAAGAAAATTGCATCTGTGGAATACATAATAATGGCAAGATAAAAGCCAGGCCACGCTGCCAAATGTCAGATGACAAAGAGGCAATGAATAAGATGACTATTGATAGGAGGGCAGGCTTCCAATCATCCTGGGAATTTCGTTTTCATTTGAGTACTGGTCTCAGGCATTCATAGCCTGATTAGAAGAAAACTAATGCATCCAACCTTAGATGTATGTTCCACTTTAAACATTACTCTTTAATTTTATAGAACTAGGTATAATTTTATGGAACTCATATACCCCATGATCCAATAGTCTCAAATAGAAGATGGGAGCACTGCAACCCACCCATTCCCATTTGTGATTACAAATTTATTTTCAGATGCTTATAACTGAATAGTCATGAAAGTAGATTCAAAAATTCAGTTTTAATTCATTTTGAGGGAATAAGTTGTATTCTTCACAAGAGCATGCATTTTATTTCATAAGAACAACACTTTAACAGTATTAATATAGAAATAGCACCGTTTTCTTCATTATTCAAAATACTTAGATTTAAATGACCATTAACGTCCCACAATGAATTGTTAAAATAAGAGCTAGGTTACTACTTGCAAAATGATCCCAGCCTTTTGGCTAAGTTTTGTAGACTGCAAGCTTTAGATTCCATCACAGTTTTGAACCTTTCTATTTTTTTTTTAATCACCTAACTACATGCCAATGTACTTGGGAATTAAATTACCTGATTTATTTCCAAGAATGTATAAAAACGTGGTTTCCAAAGAAAACTGTAGAGTCTGATGGGATTCTGCTGCTCTTCACTTGAGTTACTCCTTCCTCAAGCATGTACTGAAAACCTAATATGCTCAATAAATAATGATTCACAGTTAAATGAGCTGTGGTGCTCATAGCCCATGGATAATTTATATTCACACATCTGTAACTACAGTTGGAAGCATTATTATTTCAAATTCATGGATGAGTTTATTGAAACCCAGACTGCTGTAGATACCTGTACAAAACGAGCCCATGATTCCAAACACTAATTCACCCTCCCAATATTCTGTTAATAGCAACACATATGCCTGTGTCTGTAAGTCTATATAGTGTGTTTGTAGTCTAGTTTCTTATACAAAAGTAGTGTAGTCTACTTTCTTATACAATGTATATAGCACTAATACACATTGTTATTCCATCCTGTACCTTTTCATTTGTTTATTGTTTTTACTCAGTCATGGAACCTAGAGCTTATCCTTCAGCAAACTATGGGGCTTGTCTTGGTACTTGTCTCTATCTCTCTGTGTACCATAGTCCATTGAACTAGCACTCTACCGAGAGAGGCATTGGGAATTTTCCAGTCTTGAGATTACCAATAATAATACAATCAGTAAGTGTGTACAAAAGAGATCTACCATTTTCACCTATTTATCTTTGGGATGAGTTCTTAGAAATGGGATAGCTAGGTCAAACAGTAATCGTATAGGTTTTTGTCAAGTTTACTTCCATAGCTATGGTGCCATGTTGTCTTTTCAACAGCCACATATGAAGGAAAGTTTTCCCACAGCCTGGCCAACAGAGTAGATTGTCAAACTTTTCACATCTTTGCCAATCAGATTGGTGATAAGTGATGTCTCTATGTGATATCAATTTGAAATCTTATTGGGACTGAACCAAGCATATTTTTCATGTATTTAAGACCTGTTCCATTTCTCTCTTTTTGTGTGTGTGTGTGTTATCTTTTCATTTCTCCTGCTTGGTTCTGAATTGGGATTTTTTTCCTTGATGCTGCTAGTGATTTTAGCCCTTTGTCTGGAGTAAGTTGTAAATGTCTTTTCCTGATTTGCCATTTATCTTTCAACTCTGCTTATGAAGGCTTTGTGATGCAGAAGGTTAAAAACTTTTATAGAGTGGATTTATCTTTATTTTATTGCTTCTGGAATTGAGCAATAGGGAGGTTTCTTTACTTTTAGTAGATAAATGGTTTCCTATCTCTGAATCACTTACCTTATTGCAGTGTATGGTTTCTTATGCAACCAATGCTATCTTCATCTTTTCAATTCCCAAATGTTGGTCCAGAATACCACCTCGTAAAAAGTCCATCTTGTCCTTGCTGGTGTGTGATGGCTCATTTACTAAATACTACATTGTCATACACTCTTTTAGTCTATTCCTGGAATATCTCTTTGTCTGTTATGAATCAACACCAGAGTTTTAATTACAGAAGCATTATCAAGATTTAATATGGAGTAGGTCTAACCTCCCCTTAACATTTGCCATTTTAATAGCAGCATCCTAAAACTTCTCACATGTTTATTTTTCCATACCGATTTTAAAATCATCCTGCATAGCTCCACAATAATATATGTTCTCATGTCTATTGTGACGGCATTGGATTCATAAATGAACTTAGAAGCAATGAACTAACTTATTGCCATCCTCATTGTCACTTCAACAAATTACCCCCAAGCATAGCAGCTTAAAATAATGCAAATGTACTATCTCCCAGTTCTAGGAGTCAGACATTCGATGGGCTCCGCTGCTAGCCTGCTTAGCATCTCAGCAGGCAAGCACAGGCTCTTATCTGGAGGCTCTGGGGACATTTTACTGCCAGTCTCCTCCAGGTGGATGGCAGAATCCAGGTCCTTGCAGCTGTAGGACTGAGGTTCCAGTTTCCTAGCTCTCACTGGGGAAGCTAGCTGCCCTTAGCTCCCAGGAACCCCTTTCCAGCCTTAATACATAGCCAACTCCATCTCATAACTGCAACAAGTCAAGTTCCTCCCATGCTTGGTCTCTCTACTTTTCCTGACACATCTTTCATCCTCCTACTGAAAAAAGTTCTTTGATTTTAAGGGTTCATATGATTTCACTGGGTCCCTTGAATAATACCAGCTCATCTCCCTATTTTTCAGTTCTATTAGTCATTCAAAGGAGTGCTGATGCAGAGTACCAGAAATCTGTTGGCTTTGATAAAGGGTATTTATTTGGGGTAGAAGCTTATAGTTACATGGTCCTGAAGAGTCCAACTCAAGGTACCATAAGTGGTACTTTCTCACCCAAAGTTTATTGCCATGTGTTAAAGCAAGATGGCAGGTGACGTCTGCAAGGGTTCAACCTTCCTTCCTGTTAAGACTCCATGGCGCCAGGTTCTGACCTCAGTTGTAAGCTGGTGTAAGGCTCGTCTCTCTCCCTGGGGCTTGTTTCTTTCTGGGCTCAGCTGCTCTGGTCTTTTCACAAGGTCACCTGTAGACTAACAGGTTCATCTCTCTTCCCAGGACTCCAGCATCAAAACTAAGTTCTTTCCTCTGCTGTGTCTTTTTCCATTATCTACTTCTCTGTGTTCTTGATTCAGTGTCAGTTTATATAGTCCACCAAGGGGGTGGATACTCAACCCTGCATGCCCTAATGGTTGAATCAAAGCCCCAGTCTTGATCAAATCAAGTAAAAGGGAAACCTCTCGATTTAATACTATCAAAAGGGTATCATGCGCAGAGGAACAGACCAGTTCACAAATGCAAGCAATATCTCTTTTTGTAATTCATAAATAATACCAAACTGCCACAACAGTCATTACTGTACTTAGAGCTGCAAAACTGCTTTTGCCCTGGAAGGTAACATGGTCAAGCGTTCTGAGTTTAGAACATGGACATCTTGGGAAAGGAACTTTATACTGCCTAATACGTTAAGCATATTCCTTTCTGTATATATACTTAAATGTGCATACATGACGAAATATTTTTCCTGGTCTTTAATTCATCTACATATGAGCCTTGAAATATCTAATTCATCTACATATGAGCCTTGAAATATCAGCTTGCCTGCCCCACGTGTTATGCCTGGAACCAGATGCAGAGAAAAAGGGTATACAATGCGCTAAGAATTTGCTTCCTGTTACTGGACCTTCTAGACCCACTGACCTCTGAAAATGTGCTGTGAATGTGGCTAGCAATTACAAGTCATGCCGAGAAATTTTACCAATTGAAAAATCATTTCAAGAATTTCTTATGTGATACTTTGAAAATATTTTCTGGAGACGGGGAGGGCAGGGCTGAAAACACTATATAAATAAATTCTTACATCACTTAGAAGGAAAAAAATTCGTGTCTTTGGAGAGACTGTAGATTGAGATACATCAAATTTTCACATTAAAAAATTCTGAAATTGATTGCATCTCAACCTTATTTCTCTTGTTGGCTGTGGATCTCACAGAAACGAGACGTGTTCACCAACCTCCCCTTCGAAATGCAGAAAAGTTCATGCAAACGTGATTTCCTATATAATTTCAGAGGGTAATGGGGATCCCAGATTTTCCTCCTTCAATGCTCAGTTGGACTGCAGGTCGGAATCGTACTGCTTTATAGAAAGCTGGAGTGTGTAGACAGGAAAGCTTTGGTAGAAATGTAGCAAGCACAAGAAGCTCCTGATCTGCGCAGGGCATGGACCCCTGGCCAGCCCCAGAATCTGAGCCCTTTGCTGTTAGACCCAAGGACAGCTGCCAACCCACCCCTGATTCAGGGGACAAACGGACAGGACATATTTTCCAAGAGAATCGTCGTGTCAGTCCATGGAGGCGGTTTCTCCAAAGCTATCTGTTGGTATAGAATTGTAATTTTCAGGTGTCAGCACCAGGTCTGAGGACACCGAAGAGAAGAACGGGAATGAGCAAAGGTTGTCATCTTCCAACAAGAAGAGGAATGCTCATTTTATGGAAACGTAAAGCGTTAGACAAAATTGTTAACGTGTGCGGACGTCTCGTGAAAACGTTCACATGAAGAAAGCAGTCTCTAGAACATATTGCAATATTACAAAAAGGAATAAGCAAGAAAAAACTGGAGATACCGCCAGTATCTAAGCTATGCTGAGAGAACAATAAGCATGCCTTGTTTTATTGAGAGCTAAAAATTTTAATTTAATTTGGGAAGAGTGTGTGTGGGGGGGTGGAGAGTGGGGTATATGGGAACCTCTTATATTTTTTAAGTAACACTTTGTGTGATCTCTTAAAAAAAGACAATAAAAATGCCTATAAAATAATAATAAATACAAACTTGGAGTATTCACAGGACCCTAGAATAATTAAAAGAGATTTTTACCTGTGAAAATAATCCTTCTTTAGCTTAAAGCGGGTATTATATTCACATTATACTTACAAATGCAAAAGTTAGTACTTTAACAGTTTAAATAACTTACTGAGGAACACACAATCAGCAAACCTGGATTTTGAAATGATGCTTTCCAACTTTAGATTAATTTTACATGTGACTATAACCAATCTATAAATAGTAAATTGAATGATTTTATTCCATTTACTGACAAAAATTCAAAATTTCTACAAACAAACACCATGTCCGTGAAAAAAGGAAGGAAGAAATTCTCCCAAATCATATGCAGTGAAGGCTGGTATATCCTTGACAAATATTTGGGACCAATATAATGCTTAATTACTAAAACATTGTAAGACATCAATAAAATGTTAGCCAAACAACTGATCCAACCAGCTTTTCAATAGGTGATCATATTCTCTCTGAACAGTGTCCAAAATGAAAACATCGTGGTGATTTATCTAAATAGCAGAGAAAAATCTTGGTGTGTCTCCCCCATCCCAAAACGCACATACAGAGTGAAGTCTGAGAAATGACAAAGAAATTCCTGGGTAAAACGGTCATCAAGGACATTATTTTTCATTTACAGAGAACAAAATTAAGTGGCATTCTTCTGTCTATCATCTACCTATCTATGAACACTTAGATTCATAGAGAGGAAAACAGTATAAATGATAACAAGAGAATTTAGTTTTTTGTAATTATCTGTATGATTTCAATGAAATGAAGCAAACTGCATATATGCTACGAAGTTCTATTATTCTCTTTCTTTCTGTTCTGTCCTGTTTTGCAATGAATAAGGTCTTCTGAAATATATGACCTTCTCTTGAGCTATACCTTGGATAGCAAACATTCTTATTTGAATGCCTATTACTAGAACAGTTACAGCACTAACAAGTGCCAGTCTGAGAGTCAAAAATCCTCGTGTTAAAAAATAAAGTAAATCCACAGCAAAGGTTTGGAAGAACAGCATTTCATTGTATCTAAAATTCCCAGTCTATTTTTTTTCTCTCCCTTCCCCGCCCCTTCCCGCAGTTGTCTGCTCTCGGTATCCGTTCACTGTGTGTTCCTCTGTGACCGCTTCTATCCTTATCAGCAGCATGGGAATCTGTGTTTCTTTTTGTTGCGCCATCTTATTGTGTCAGCTCTTCATGTGTGCGGCGCCATTCCTGAGCAGGCTGCACTTTCTTTCACCCTGGGAGGCTCTCCTTATGGGGCGCACTCCTTGTGCCCGGGGCTCCCCTACGCAGAGGACACCCCTGCATGGCACGGCACTCCTTGTGTGCATCAGCACTGCGCATGGGCCAGCTCCACACGGGTCAAGGAGGCCCAGGGTTTGAACCACAGACCTCCCATGTGGTAGGCGGATGCTCTATCCATTGGCCAAATCCTTGAGACATTGGTGATGCATTATCATAAAGTAGGTGTCTAGGGTTCAATGAAGAGGCAGGAAGGGGGCTTGGCTTTGGAGGTCCTGCATTGTCCCCCAATGATGTTCTTTTCTGTGTCCTGCCTGTATCACCAGCATGCTGAGCCCAGATCATATCTACAGCACCTCAGGACTTCTCATTCCAACTTAGAGCTGGGTAGCATCAGAAGCATGGTCGTCAGCTTCACCTCCTTCCCCAAGGAATGACCAAATTCCCCTTGTCAGTGGGCCTGCTGGCCTGAAAAATCCTGAGTGGTAATTTAAGAAGGTGATAGCATGCTATGCCTTGTTTCACCCAGGAAATGTTAATGAATACTCAATGCTTTAATTCTCATGAAAAGAAAAGAAAGGAAGAACAGAGGGGAGGGGAGGGGAAGAAATGGGAAAAGGGAAGGAAAAGGAAGGGGAGGGGAAAGAAGAGAAAAGAAAAGAAGAAAAGAGGGAAAAGGAAAAGAAAAAGAAAAAGAAAAGTAAAGAAAAGAAGAGAAAAGAAAAAAGAAAAAGAAAAGAGGAGAAACTATATTTGGGATTCAGTAGCCAGGGAAAGCCACTGAAAATCAAAATTTGGGAGGGGGTTATTTGACTCCCTCATATCTTACCTAAATTTTATTTTCCCATAGGCAAAGTTAAGGATTGAATTGTGTCTCTCAAAAGACCTTCCATTCCTAAATCTCTGTCCTCTGAATGTGAACTGATTTGAAAAGCGGGTCTTTGAAGATGTTATTAGTTAAGATGAGGCCAAACTGGAGTAGGGCAGGTCCTAATCCAACAGGACTGGTGTCCTTACAAGCAAAGGAGATTTGCACATGATCAGTAGAGGACAGAGACAACCATGCATTCAAGACAGAGATCAAGAGATGCCACCACAAGCCAAGGATCGACAAGGATTACCTGCCACCACCAGAAGCCAGAGGAGATGCTCAGAACGGGTTCTCCCCTCTAAGAGGAAGCATGATCCAGCCAACCTTGATTTCTGACTTCTGACCTTTAGGCAAGACATTTCTGTAGTTTAAGCAAGCCAATCTGTGGCACTTTGTTACAGCATATAGGAGAAACTAATACAAACAGCATGAAGGTTTTCCTGTCCATTATTTCTAAATACATGAAACACTTTGATTTAATTTTCCTTTGCCTATCTTTATCATTTCAGCCCTGTTTATAATTAAGAGTGCAGTTTTCCTTTGCATGTAGTTTTTATTGGTACACTACTATTTTTTGTACTCTGCCATGTATAATTAGACATAATAATTACTTCTTGTTGATAATATATGCAATTATTTCACAGGACATAGCAATCTCGTGATAAATTCTCCCATCTCACATGAAAGAACAAAAGTGTGGCATGGCATTTTTCAGGGTTTGTAAAAATCACGCGATGTTTTCAAAGGACTTGCTTGCCAATTTCCATCATTTTTCTAATTAAGAAAGCATGTACTTTAATAAAATTATTTTTCTGTTAAATGACCCTCAAACTTAATTAATTTTCATCATAAATCTTTTAAAAATTAACCAAATGGGAAGAATATTAGATATAAAAAAAATTGTTTTAGAACTGTTTTTTTTTCCTGTATTTAAATTTGCAAGTCACAAAGAAAGCAAAAAGTAGAAAGAAAAATAACCCAGGGTCGTATCACCAAATACTTATTGCTTACCTGTTGAAGTAATTTTCAACAGCTCTTTTCTGTGAGTGCTTTGTATGTGGCAGACATATACAAATGGATGCTAGCACAAAGGGATGCCAAGTATGGACCCAGAGATTGTTGCGTGGCTGGATATCCAGATGTGTCCCATCCAAGCTATATGACATGAGTTCCTTACTCTCTGCTTCTCACCTGCCTTCCAAACAAAATAGAAACTACCTTATAGAAAATCCATGAGATTGCAATCAAGCAGAATTAAAGAAGGCAACACCTACATGCTTTCTTATTCATGTGTAGAACACAGGAAACGCTGAACGAAAGTTTGGTATTATTCTCACAGTTGAGGTCATTGATTATAGATTGGATTAACATGTATGCTTTTTCAGGATATGCCCATCAACCATAGAGTAGATGGCAGATGAGAAAAAGAGCAGATGATAATATATGCAACTGTATTAGTCTTTCAATTTAGAAGTAAATTATGATGGACATCAAAGATGAAAATTTTATATGAATACAGAGATAAAGATATATAGACATAGACATGGTCTCAGAGTCTTAGACATAGGCATATACATAGTCATAGTCATAGTTTTAGACAGATTCATAGATATAGACATAAATATAGACAAAGACATAGACGTGGATATGGAAATAGACATTGACATAATCATAGATATAGAGATAGACATGGGCTTCAACATAGACTTAGATATAGACTTAGACTTAGTCTTAGACATAGACAGAGAAATAATCATAGACATAGACATAGACACAGTTATGGACATGGACAGGGACATAGACACAGACATAGAGTAGTGGTAGACATAGACATAGACATGGACATGGTCATAGACATAAAGTTAGACATAGACTTAGACTTAGTCTTAGACTTAGATTTAGACTTAGACATAGACATGGTCATAGACATAAAGTTAGACATAGACTTAGACTTAGTCTTAGACTTAGATTTAGACTTAGACATAGACATAGACATGGACATAGTCATAGACATAGACTTAGACATAGACTTAGACTTAGACTTAGACATAGACATAGACATAGACATAGACATGGACATAGTCATAGACATAGACTTAGACTTAGTCTTAGACTTAGATTTAGACTTAGACATAGACATAGAAATAATCATAGACATAGACACAGTCAGACATAGACGTAGACATAGACATAGTTATGGACATGAACATGGGTATTGACATGGACATGGACATTGACATAGACATAGACACAGAGTAGTGGTAGACGTAGACTGTTGGCCCGGGGGAGGGTAGGCGAGAGAAGAAGGATGAGGAGGAGAAGGACTGGAGGCAGGCGAACTTCAATCGTCTGTTTCATTGCCATTGCTTCCCTCTTGTACAGGTAGAGCAGGTTTACCCGCTGGCAGTGGGCTCTCTGATGCTTGATCAGTGACCGGCCGGATGAAGCGTCCTGGGATCCAGAGGGGCTGTGGCTTGAAATCTGGAAAGACACAAGCAAAGCCCCTTCCTTGGGCAAGGAGGGGGGCAGGCCCTAGCCACGTATTAGTTTTAGGGTCTTTCCACAGAACTAGAGGGGCCTGGGTGGGGCGGTATGAGGGGCCCCAGTGCTTATGGACGGGAGATAGCCCTTTCTCATCAAGAGAGGAGATTAAGATGGATAAGGCAGGAGGTGATGACATCTCCTGGTGTCTTTAGGGGATTTTCTAGTCTTTCTTTGTGGATTAAGAGCTTGAGTTGCTGGTTGACACGCTCGACGATGCCTTGTCCTTGCGGGTTGTGTGGGATGCCGAAGTGATGGGTGATCTTGTAGAGCTGTAGGAAGGCCGCGAAGGCAGCACTTCGGTAGGCAGGGCCGTTATCTGTTTTGAGGTCCCAGGGCACTCCCATGAAGAGAATGGCTTGGCGCAGAGCCCGGACGGCATGCTTCGCTGTTTCTCCAGGCAAGGGCACGGCGTAGCACATGTGCGAGAAGGTGTCGACGGCTACGTGTACGAATTTGAGCCGCCCGAAGGAATTGATGTGCGTGACGTCCATCTGCCATCGGGAGTTGGGGCGGAGGCCGCGGGGGTTGACTCCTTGTGGCTGGAGAGGCCCGAGGGGCAGGAGAGGTGCACAGGTGCAGCAGGAGCGCACTAGATGTTTACAGGTTTCTATGGGTAAGTCTGGAAAGAGTCGGTGGATGGAACGCGCAGAGAAGTGGAACTGCGCGTGCAGGAGCTTGGCTTGATTGATGGTATCCCCAGGGTCGAGGGGCCGAGGCGTCGTGTGGTTGGTGAGAGCGGCCGACGGGGTGGTTGAAGGTTGCACGGCTTGGTCGGCTCCCTCGTTCCCGGCGGTCAGCGGGCCTGGGAAGCCAGAGTGGCTTCTGATGTGTGAGATGAACCACGGATGACACCTAGACTCTAATTGACACCGAAGGAACTCGAGCGCTCTGTCGATGGGTGAGTCCGTTGGGAAAAAGGTGGCAAGGGGCAGGGCATGGCACGCCTGCAAGATATACAAACTGTCCGTGAAGATGTTCAGTGGTTGATCTGCACAAGTGTGCAGTGCGATGGCGATGGCGAGCAATTCTCCCACTTGGACAGAGAACGCATTGGCGAACAGGAGAGTCCGTGGTTTCTTGGTTGTGGGAGTATAGATGATTGCAGCATAGCTAGTTTTGGAGGCATCAGTGAAGATGGTGACGGCGTGAGGAATGGGCTTCCGAGCAGGAAGTGGATGGAAGAGGGGGGAGAAGGGCAGTCGAGTGATGCCTTGCAGGAGTCGGTGACGCGGGTAGTGGTTGTCAAAGGAACCTCTGAACACTTCGGCGAGGACTTGCATGTCTGCATCATGCCGGAGCAAGTTGGTGGTGGCCCTGGCGTCGAAGGGCCAAATTATCTGAGCGGGTTGGACGCCGTAAGTGTGCATGCTTTGATAGACCAGGTCGGTGGCGAGAGCGATCCACGCTCGAGTGAATGGGCAAATTTTTGGAAGCTTGTTTTTCGCCATGTGAAGCCAGAGTAGTGGCCCGTCTTGCCAGAGGAGTCCGGTGGGTGTTCCCCGCGTAGGGAGAACAAGAGCTTGAATGGATTTGCCAGGATCATGGCGCTCGAGTCGGCAGTAGACATAGATATAATCATAGTCAAAGACAGACATAGACATAGACATAGTTATAGACATAACTTAGACAGAGACTTAGACTTAGACATAGACATAGAAATAATCATAGACTAGACATAGACATAGTTATGGACATGTACATAGACATGGACATAGACATAGAGTAGTGGTAGACATAGACATAGACATAGACACAGACACAGACATAGACATAGTCATAGACTTAGTTTTAGACTTAGATTTAGACTTAGACGTAGACATAGAAATAATCATAGACCTAGACATAGACATACTTATGGACATGGACATGGGCATGGACATAGACATAGAGTAGTGGTAGACATAGACAAATTCATGGACATAGTCATAGACATATTCATAGACATAGACTTAGACTTAGACTTAGACTTAGACTTAGTCTTAGACTTAGATTTAGACTTAGACATAGACATAGACATAGAAATAGTCATAGACATAGACATAGACACAGTCAGACATAGACGTAGACATAGACACAGACATAGACATAGTTATGACAGGGACATAGACATAGACACAGAGTAGTGGTAGACATAGACATAGACATAATCATAATCAAAGACACAGACATAGACAGTTATAGGCATGACTTAGACATAGACTTAGACTTAGACATAGACATAGAAATAATCATAGACATAGACATAATCATGGACATAGACATAGACTAGTTATGGACATGGACACAGACATAGACATAGTTATGGACATGGACATGGACATAGACACAGAGTAGTGGTAGACATAAACATAGACACAGACACAGACACAGACATAGATATAGTCATAGATATAGACTTAGACATAGACATAGACATAGATATAAATCTGAACTTCTTTGTAAAGAAATTATCTTTTTTGTGACTCTTTTCAATTATGTTTGTATGTATTTATAAAGGAAGCAATGCTTATTTGGCAACCACATGGTTGGCTTCTCCACCATGAAAATAGATTATCTCTTGTTGATAAGTGCCGGCACTGGGCAGCAAATTGGTAAGGAATTCTTAATGAATGTAAAGTAAGAAACTCATTCGCTGGTATTAAGGATGGAGAGCAAGCAAATGAGAAATAAGTGGACAGGAGGTGAAAAACACATCTTCTCCCAGGACAGAAATTGTCAACCCGAAACCTCTTTCCCAGCTAGATTTTAGGGAATGAGACACAACATGAATGGGGAAAACCCTTATAGAAAGAATATGATTCTTAGGGGCTCAATTTTGCTTTATTTCCGGAACAGATGCCTTGGGTTTTTCTATTTTCTTTTTTACAGAAAGTTTATGTTAAATATACTTTTGAGCTCTTAGCAATTTCACAATGTCTTGAGGGTCAGACATTTTTTCACCCTCAAATGTCTATAAAGACTGCTTCATTGTCATTTGGTGTTTCACATAGGGCAGAATCTGAGAGCAATCTAATTTTTATTTCTTTACATTCAAAATTCACTCTTTGTTGTGGTGTTTTGCTTTGTTTTCCATCTAAATGCTTACAGTAATTTGTTTTATTTATCAGGATATGTCTAGACACTGAGCTTATGTTGGATGTTATTTTCAGAAATGATCATGACAAGCACCTCGGCATGTGACTAGGATGTTGAAGAAGCATTTATACATGTAAGATTGACTTATTCACAGGAAAGTATAAATTTCATGTAACTAGTTCCCCATACGTTTATCCTACACCTGGCACAGACACCTATAACCATGATTTCTCTCTTGTACACACAAGCAAATGTGTGACCATACATAGATGCAGAAACACACATGTATATACAAATACACACCAAGAAACACATGCACACACTCATACACACATCATCATGCACACATGGACACACCTTCTACACACACATGCACACATATCTGCTCACAACACACATGCACACACACCCCTGCTCACAACTCCCATATATACACAGAACCTAGCACACATGAACATTTTATGATCTATTTTTTTCTGGCATTTGTTGCTTCTGAATGAAAATTTAAAAATACACTGGGATGAGAAGACGAAGGACTCATCAACCCAAGGAAATCAGCCACAGTTCTGGAAGGTACAGCTTTGTGGTTATAAAGACAGGAAGAAAAGTACAAAGCGAGATGCGTCTTCTGCTTCTCTTAGTTGTTTTCTGAATGTGTCATGAAGGGAAATGTGGAGTTCAGTTTGTTTTTGTTTTCTTTCACCTATGGACAATTTCCTGTACCTTAAAATTATTAGACAATCTTCTCTGATCCTGGTTATCTTAGTTTACTAGGACTATCATAACACAGTACCAAAAACTGTGTGCCTTGAAACAACAGAAATTTGTCTCACATGTCTAGAGGCTGGAAACTTGAAGCAAAGGCATCGGCAGAGTCCAGCTCTCTCTGAAGTCTGAACGGAAGAATCTGCCCCATGTTCTCTTCCATCTTGTTGGTAGCTTCCCAACAATCCTTGGTTTCTCTTCTTAGAGTACACGTGGCCTTCTCTCCTTTATCGTTCTTTTAATTTGTGCCTGAATCCCCCCTTTTTATCAGGACACAGATCACATTGGATTAAAGGATCACCCTACTCCAGTACAACCCCATCACCTTAACTTGCCTAATTCCACCTGTAATGACCCCATTTCCAAATAAGCTCACATTCTCAGGTCCTAAGTAATAAGTCTTCACATGTATTTTAGGGAAACAACAATTCAATGGATTAATAATGTTATAAATTTGCATCTTAAGCAAAATGTCTGTTGGTATTCACAGAGAAGTTGTGAGAGGCTGTAGTCATGAAAATTGAAAATTCACCCCTAGTGAATTTTAATGGGAGGGATAACTTTCAAGTAGGCACTGGTGAACCCCAGAGCTCTGGTCCACAAAGCCTCTGGCCACACTGGGAACTGAGTGACCATTTGCAGTCACTTTTATGACTACTTATGATTTATTAGGTGCAAATAAAATTTTATGTCCAATTATGACTGTTCTTTACTTTGTAGGTATAGGCATGAATTTTTCTTTGCCACAAAACACCTGTAGAACAGACCTTTGATTTCTAAATAAAAATCTGCTACTGCACTCACCCGAACTGAAACAATTCTCCTTCACACATCACTCCTTCTTTCCCTTCTGCCCTTCTGGAGTGGCAAAACTAGAGGAATGAATGGAAATATGCAGGACCCAGTACCAGACAGAAAAATTAAAAATGCTAGGGCAGGTAAGGGAGAGTAACTGCTCAGAAGAGTCTCTGATGTATGTTTTTAGCATCTATCCCTCTTACCATGGGGGGCAACGCTGGGTGGGAACTAGAGTTAGGGAAAAAGCATTAAACCTGGGTCCTAAATCTAAGGCATCGCCCAAAAAACCTCAGTAGTAAAGATAAATAATATTGAACGCTCCTTTTTAAAAGTCAAAATGAATGGCAAAAATCCATGATAAAGAGAGAATTACATTTTAAATCATGGCAGAGACAGCATTAGTGAATTTTTCTATTGCTTTGGGACTCCAGTATGACTCAGCACTATCCTTCAGTAATAGGTTGGCTGAAGTCCTCGTCACTGGTTCCCAACTGGGAGCAATTTTGCCTCCCAGCGGACATAAGGGGTGCTGCTGACATCTACTGATAAGAGGCCATGGGTGTTGGTAAAAATTGTATAACGCATGGACCAAGCCCAAACATGGAGAATTATCCATCCCCATGAGTTAGTAACACTGAGGTTAAGGATCCTGTGCTGGCTGGCCACATTGTATTCAAATTTTCATTCTCGCATCAGACTCCCCAGCCAGTTTGCAATCTCTGGCATAATATGTAACCCAGAGTTAACCAAGCTTCAAAGGATGGAGCCAACTATCATATTTATAGGGCTCCATAAATGCCCTCATGCTGACACCAACTGCAAGCCTGGGAAGTTTCCAAATCCACCCACAGCTTCAATAATTTGCTAAAGACTCACAAGAATTCCCTGAAAGCTGTTATACTCACGGTATGGTTTATTGCAAGGAAAGGATACACATTAAAATCAGTCAAAAGAACAGATGCATTGGACAGAGTCTGGGGGGGATTCCAAAGGCAAAGCTTCCACTGTCCTCTCCCACTGGAGTCAGGATATATTATTTTTCCAATATAATATGTGTGATAATACGTACAGAGCATTGCCAACCAGAGAAACTCACGCAAGCTTCCGTGTCCAGAGATTTTGTCGGGGCTTCATTACTTCAGCATGATTTCTTTATTGATTGTCTACATGGTTCACTCAATTCCAGGTTTACTAATACTGGCTTACCTTAGTCCCCTTGTGACCTTAAATCACAAGGTCAGTCTTTCTAATGTGGCCATCTCCTACCCTAAACAAAGACCCTCTTGTCAGTATGACAAAGAACATCCCCCAGAAGCTGGAGGCAAAGGCAAGACTTCTCTTTGGGTAAGATCAAGTTTTTGACTACCTATGACTATGTGTCATATTTGTAGTCCCAATGCTCAGTTCCAGCTTTGCCTGGGGCACAAGAGTTCTAAATAAAACACCAGCCACACACAACGCATGTTTTCAAGCTTACGGCAATTCTGGTGAAATAGATCTCACCAGACATCAACGTGCCAAGACTACAGCCCACCAAAGTCGACAGCGAGAGAGAGTCCTAACTGAAGAAGTGATATCCACAATCTTGAAAAAGGCAACTCTCACTGAAGAAGTGATGTTTTCAGTCTCCAGGAAGACAACTAACTGAAGAGATGATATTTAGCGCCGTTATATCAATTCTTAAAATATATGTTTTGCATTCTAATCCTCTTCATTAAAATTGCTTATCAAGAAGTGGATGTGACTCTAGCAGCTGAGCACCTGCTTCCCGCTTGCGAAGGACCCTGGTATCTCTTAAAAATAAAAAGGCAAATAACAAGCAAACAAATGAAAAAACCAACTCAGGGGAGCCAATATAGCTCAGTGGTTAAGCATCGGCTTCCCACGTATGAAGTCTGGGGTTCAATCCTCAGCCCCAATACCTCAAAAAAAAAAAAATGCTTACCAGATTCTAGACAGGGAATGAAACCCACTCTGAATTCTCCTACACATTCCTATAGTAATTCAGAGAGATAAAACTTTAGAAGATTGGGGTATTTTGATTCAGGTATCCCCAAACCATTGACAATGTGAAAATCCATTTTGCTTTTCAGCTTCTGCTTCAATGTTAAAGTTTGGTTTAAGGGATGCCATTGTGCCTGTTAAAGTTCAGTTTAACATCATAAAAACCCTTAAATCTAATGTCTTCTTTGTGAGGAGTAATATAACAGCTTTGCGTTGGACAGAATGTAAGCATGAATTTTCTGCCGTAGAAAACATGGATCAATGAAAGTAGAGAAAAGTACTCCTCCTGAGATCCCCAGTTCTTATCATTCCCCGCTTGGAGATGACTGAAGTTGATCAATGTCTGTTTTATAGTCCAAAAGAAAAGTAAAGATTGAGCTTCCAAAATATCACCCATACATCAGTACTATGGAAAATCTGTTGTTCTCAGAATGCCAATTACTAAGTGAGTTTATAAAACTCACCCATAAACAGATTGTCCTAAATTTAATTCTCAAGTTAATTTACGACTTGGCTTCTTACAGATGAATCATTTTCGGTAAAAATCCATTTCATGGTGCACAATAAGCTGCAATTATATCCAATATCAAAAAAATTACATTGCAAATGCTGGTTAGAAGTTTTAACTGTATTCAAATTTAACTATAATTGTAAACCAAGGTAACATAGCCGAGGCTTACTTACTGCCTTTGGGTATTCTCCATCGTGCATATAAGTTAGTTTATATAATATGACTGCTTTCTCAGAATTGAGGAAAGGGTTTCTCTTGGTTTGCCAGACTGCTATCACAAATACTATCAACTGAGTTTTGGCTTAACAACAAGGATCATTGGCTCATGTTTCAGAAGCGAGAAGAAGTTCAAAATCAAGATATTAGCAAGGCTTGCTTTCTTCTTCCAGAGTCTGTGGCATTCCAATGTTGGCAGCCCTTGTGGGTTTGGGGCTTGAATTTCTGCCTCCATCACATGACAATGTCTTCTCCTCATCTGACCTTGTGTTTCCAGTGACTTCCAACTTCTTCTTAGGTGCCTTCAACATCTTCTGGCACCAATCTCTTCTCTGTATAAGACCTCCAGTAAAATAAATGAAGACCCACCCACCTTGAGGTGGGCTGTGCCATAACTAAAAATACCATCTTCAAGAGGTTCAATTTACAACGGGTTTACACCCACAGGAATGTGGGTTAGGATTAAGAAAGGTCTATGTTGAGGTACCTAATTCAATCCACGACATGGTTAAATGTAGATAATGCAATCAAGGAATGCAATGAATGATTGTTTATTTTAAAAACAGCCCTCCAGCCTCCTTTCTACCAATCGAATATATTAAATCATGTCTGCTTTGGCCTAATTATATATCCCAGCCTCTTAAAAATACTTGGCAATGGAATTGAGGTTCCCCAAAATAGCCTTTGGGTAGGGCCTTCCTTCAACAATTCTCACTCAGACCATATAGGCTCGTCCAAAGTTAGGAACCAGCTTTGATTCAAAACCCCAGCATTTAAAATCTGATTAACAAAGTTAAGCATCTTGTCGACCATCATGCATAAGTGGCCCTTGCACAAGTATCAGTGGTAGTGCTCTCTGCATATAAATATTTTCCATCCATTTGTACAACATGCTGTTCTAGCCAAGATACATTCTGTGAGAATGAAATAGGACTGTATTCAATCATCTACACCTAACTTTATGAAATGGAACACTCACTCAGCTATGTAAAAATACATATGTATAGGTCAATATGGCTTACACGTGACACTATTGGTGTTTTGGATCACATCATTCTCTTTGAATGCCAGGAGCACTTCCCACCCAGTTGGGAAAACTAAACACGTCTTTAGACATCACCAAGTGTCCCCTGGGGGACCCTGGTTGAGAACCGCTGACATTGATGAAGAATGGAAGAACTCCAAAGAAAACGCTGAAGCATGGTTATTTCAGTATGGCAGCCTTTTGGGTGGTTTTAATTTTCTTGTATGTTTCTTTGACAAACTCATGAAATACTATTTTTAAAACAAATGAAGTAGATCTTCTAAAATACACCTTTAATCATGTAATCATTTAAAGACAATTAGTAGAATAACAATATAATCCATTAACATTTGCAGTGTTTCTGACTCAGTAAAAACAAGCCAATTGCTTGTTTTTCTCCTAGCCTGAGTGTAAACATGTTAATTCTTTTGATATCTTACAGAATGTTACTCAGTTTTGGAATCCTGGGGCTTCAGATCACTTCGGGCCCCAAACCCCTTGCTTTGATGATTTTCCTCCACTGAAGTATGGTCACCCTCCTGTTAAAAATTAATCGATAGTACTATAATAATTGTAATGACAATAAAAACACATTGTCCTTGAATAACACGTTGTGGTCTTCATATCACTTTCCCCTTTATTTACCCTTACTTCAGCATCATGGAAGTCTCACAAAATGATGAGAAAGGGGCATGAACACCTGTTTAGTGGATAGTGAAACACAGAAAATTAGGGGAAAATCCAGGACAAGAACCCAAGTCTGTCTAATCTAAACCCAGTACTCATATCCATCTTTACCTTCCCACTTGTCTTAGTTTCTTTGGGCTGCCATTAATGGAATATCACAAAATGGGTGGCAGACAGCAATGGAAGTTCATTTTTCCCCAGTTCTGGAGACCAGAAGTCTAAAATCAAGGTGTCTGCAGGGCCATGCTCCCCATGAAACTTGTAGGAGAGGCTCTTCTCTTGCTTCTTCCAGCTCCTGCTATTGCAACACATCAATCTCTACTCCTTTCATCCCATACCCTTCTCCCCAGTGTGTGTGTGTCTCTCTGCTCAAATCTCCCCTTCTCATGAAAACACCAACCACATTGGATTATGACCCATCCCAATCCAGTTTGGCTGCTCCTTAACTAATCACATCTTCAAAGACTCTATCTCCAAATAAGGTCATATTTATGGGACTGAGGATTAGGACGTTAACCTACATTTGTGGGGAGGGAGCACATTTCAAACCAGAGGGCCACTCATTCTAGCATTCAGAATTTCTCCTTCATTGCAAGAAACAGAAAAAGAAACAAGTTTAATTATGCAGTCTGCATGTTTCCCAATTACATTTCTCTTTTTCCAGACAGAATCCCTTTTCCCCACGGTTTCATTAACTCACCCCAAGCCTCCCTCCCTCACTTCTAATCAACATTTTGACTGGGTCAGTGTAAAATGAAATTTACATTGGTTCATTTCTGGAACATGCTCTTGGAACAGGGACTTCGAACAATTTTTTTTTTTTAAAGAATGTCATCTTTAGATGAATTTCACTTTTCTCTTCCTTCTGTCCCTAGACCCTCCAAGGCAATTAACATATGAACTTTAGGGGACCCATGAATTCCTTGAAATGAACTCCTGTAATGTCTTGTGATAGATGCCTAAGTGCATTTTAATAGGAAGAGAATCTTTCTCTTTCATCAGATACTGAAAGGAGTCAGAGACCCCAAAATACTAAGCCTCATTCATTCATTCATTAAGAAATTATATTAGGCAGAAAAATGGGGATAATCAAAAACCTGTAAGTCAAAAAGGACTTACAATTTTCAAATAAATAAATAGTTAATCATGACTAGAGAGGAAAGTTCAGAATAAGAATCAGTGGAAGATAACTGGACTTCACCCTGAAAGTTACTCAAAGCTATTAAATACATTAAGAGTCTTGATGACCAAACTGACATTCTTTTAGAAAGACATTCTACGCATGGGTTTGAGAGGTAGACAACTCTGGAGACCTTGGAGCCACCCAGCTATCGAAATTCTACTGTCCCAGTAGATTCCTCTACTCTGCTACTATGATTTTGTACTTTTCCTCTCCATCATTTGGGTTCCATTCTCTTACCCTAACATTGCTCCTTTCACAATTCCTCAGACTTTCACTTTCCCCCAGGACCTTGCTTTGACCTACAGGAAACAGAAGAAGAGACGGGCACAGACCTTGATGAATGCAGAAGTTGTGGATTCAGTTGGGGGAACATAAAAAATAGAGGATACTCCCTAAGAAATTCAGAGGGAATGGTTGGGGATGGGTGCAAGGAAGCATCCGTCTCATTAGATGTACAAAAATGTAAAACCATGAAGGGCATGGAGATTTAGTCAAATGCCAAAGAAAACTAGAGGAATTAAAAATAAGCTCCCAAACAGTGGCCTCTAGTTTTGCCTGTAAAGCATTCCCAGAGAATGCTAAAGATTTTCAACCATTTCTGTGGGAAATTAGAATAAGAGTTGAACAAGAGCACTGTGTTAGTCAGTCAAAGGAGTGCTGATGCAAAATACCAGAAACTAGTTAGTTTTTATAAAGGGTATTTATTTGGGGTAGGAGCTCACAGATACCAGGCCATAAAGCATAAGTTACTTCCCTCAACAAAGTCTATTTCCACATGTTGGAGCAAGATGGCTAACAATGTCCATGAGGGTTCAGGCTTCCTAGGTTCCTCCCTTCCAGGATCTTGCTTTTTTCTGGGTTCAGTGTTCCTCACCTCCCAGGGCTTGCTTCTTCCTGGACTCAGGGTGCCTCTCTCCCCAGGACTCCAGCTTCAGCATCAAACTGCAACATGAAAACTCCGATATTAAGAACCTCCAACTCTGTCCTTTGCCACATCTTTTATCTGTGTGTCCCCAGCCACAAAAGGGTACAGACTTATCGCCCTACCGGTACAAGAGGTTTACGTAATTACTTAATCAAGTAAACCTATGAATCCAATGTAATCTAATATGCCCAGAGGAAAAGATCAGTTTACAAACATAATCCAATATTTCTTTTTGGAATTCATCAATAATATCAAATTGCTACAGGCACCAAGGGGAAAAATTCAACAACTGATGACTTTGATGGCAGAGTTGACCTTAAATTTAGACAGTGCGGTGGTCATTTTTATCAGTCGATGGAAAAGGCTTTTGGTGATCCAAATGAAAGATAACTAAGGAAGTGAAAGAACTGAAAACCAAGAATGAAGATGAAGTGATGAATTGTGCCATTGAGACTTGGTGAACAATGGAGTGAAGCAGTAGAGAGACTGATAACTGGGAAACAGGGCAGAGAGTAAGAGTCTAGAAGGCTGATTTCAATAGGAATTGGTGGTTTGGCAAGTTGGAAGAAAGAGATTAAGTTAGAGAGTGGAAGTTTTAAGAGTCAAATTGGAGACAGTTTGAGGAGATGCTATATCTGGTTATGTTACAGGATGGTGGACTGAAAATGATTTATTTAAATGAAGGGGGTCAAGAAACAACAAGCTCAATTATTGTATGGATTAGGTATCCATATGCACCTGCTCTTCAAATAAGCTCTCCAGATAAGGGTCAGGGAGATGACAGAGCAATGATGGAATAAAGTGACTAAAGGCTATAAAGAACTCAGACATGGGCAATGACTCTATCGCCCTCACCCCATCACTCACTGGGGGTCAGGGATGGAGGGGGACAAAGGCAGTGTCCAGGAAGGCTCCTGGGAGAAGAATTGCACTTGCCTTTTCGGAATGCTTTTAAGTACTGCTGAGTTACTGTAACCAAAATCAGCATTTCCATTTTGACCTATGGGTAATGTGTGAAGATTTGTATATTTTCATAGGCATTAAAAGGTGTTTGTGAGAAACACAGACTGTAAATTCATCATATTCTTCTACCAACTATGATTGTTAAACTTTTCAAAATGCTTTTAGGTAAGATCTGATATGTTGGGAGCATCAATAGGATGAGACACTTCTTCTCCAATCACCTCAAAAAAAGTCAAAAGTTTGCAACTGTCCTTAATAAAATCCTTCTCATTATGTGTGTTTCTTCTAAAATCATCATCTTCCCTACTTAAGGGAATGAATCATTCTTTTAATTTTCTAAATAATAAGAGCTTAAATATGCTTTTTTTCATACGATATGTTGTCCTATGAATTTGAGACATTGAAAAATAGCATTCCATAAAAACCTGATTTAATTTTTTAAAAAAATATAGTACTCTTCTTCCACAATAACCTGGAAGGGAAGTGTTAATATTTCCTCCCGTGGTTTCCCCTTTTTTATTTTCAGCAGGCTCTTTTGTGGAAATCATCTGGCTTGCTACACAAATGTCATTCAGCCCTCAGGGAGCACCAAGCCTTTCAGGGCTAAAGAACAATCTATTATTTAATGCTGCTCTAAGATAATCTTTTCAACTGCTGTGATCAAGTGAGAATCCTCAAAAAGCTGAGCCTAAAAAGAGCAGATGTGAGCTTTTATTCACTTAGGAAAGTCATCAGTTAAGTGACTTTTGCTTTCATCCAAGGGGACTTTGATTTAAAGCCTTTGCTATCACATGGACACAAGTGTTGTTTTACTGAACACTTTCAAAGAGTCTATTTCCCCATCCATGACTAGAATCCAGAATCCATTCAAGGAAAATGGGGTTTACATCAAAATAACTTATGCAAAGATATCTTTGTGCCAAGTTACTTATATCAAAAATTGCCAAAGGCAACAATCATAAATACAGGTACTTGCTTGTGGTTCCATTTAAAGTTACTCCAAAAGTTTTCCATGAATTCGGGGAAAAATAGGAAAGAACAATCTCTCATGCATTGTATTCGATTATCAGAATGCTCACCCTGCCTTGGGGAGTTATAATGCCTCAGGAAAGAGAGGAAATTATCCAGAAAAGGAGAGTAGGTCATAATAGGGGAGAGGGTTCCCAAAGTAGACAAAAAGGGTCCACAAAGGAGACATCTCCTTGCATCTTGGAAGATAAGAGAAGATATAAAGGAAAAGGTGCTTCAGTGAAAACTAAAGGAAACATTCAGAGGTGAGTCTGATGAAAGCTTTGAGAGACAATCTAGGAGAAAGAAGAATTGTTCCAGGCAGAGATGGTCACTTAAAGATGGACTTAGAGAAACAATTGGCAGCTTATTTGGGGAGCAGAGAAGAGCAAGAAATGCAACCAGGCAGACCAATAACCAAGGCCTAAATCGTGGGTGTTTGGAAGAACTTGTAAAAAGTGTGACTTGTTCTGATGGCCAAAAAGAACTGCTGTAGAAGGCCATGCAACAGGAAGACCACAATCAGATGTGGGTGTTTTATGAAGACAAGCCTAGCTACCATGTATAGAACAAATTAGATGGGGTTGAGAAGGAACTCGAAACAGCTAGCAGGCCCTTGCTGCACGAATTGCATACATTTTGTTGTCCACTGTTGCAGGTTGAGTTGTGCTCCCCTCAAAATACGTCTTCATGCCTTAACCCCTGATCCCTTGACTGTGACCCTATCAGATCTTTATAGATAATTTTAGCTAAGATGAATCCAAACTGAATCAAGGTGGGCCCAAATTCACTATGCCTGGTGTCCTAAAAGAAGATGAAATGTGGAGCCAGACAGGGAGAGAAGACAGCCTTATGATGGAAACAGATGTTGAGCTATGCCACAAGCCAAGGATCACCATGGGTGACCAGTAAGCCACATCAGAACTCTACAGACTTCAGAGGGTTCACAGCCCTGATGATGCCTTGATTTCAGACTTCTGGTTCCAAAACTAAGACACCCATTTCTCTTATTTTTTGGAAAAAGCCAAACCCACACTTGGTGTAGCAGTTTGATATTGCTTATGAATTCCAAAAATAGATATTGGATTATGTTTGTAAACTGGTCTGTTCCTCTGGGCATCAGATGGCACTGCATTAAGAGATTTAAGTTTTACTTGATTAAATAATGTTCAAGACTTTGACTGGGCCACGTCAGCAGGACGTTGAGTCGCAGGCCCCTTGGTGGGTGAGGACTCACAAAGAAACCGCATCGCAGAGAATGGGGGTTGGAGTTTTGATCCTGGAGGCCAGGAAGTAAACAAGTAGAAAAGCAGATACATGAGGAAAGAAATAAGTCTCCATTAGACACAGCAGAGGCCCCGGGAAGAGAGATGAGCCATTCACCTGATAGTCTAGAGCTGGCCTTGTGGAGAGAACAGAGGAGGTGAGCCTGGCAAAAAAGGCGCCCCAGAAAGAGAGGAACCCGGGAAGCCTGAGTCCTGGCAGGTGTCGGCAGCCATCTTGCTCCAACACATAGACTTTGGTGAGGGAAGTAACTTAGGCTTCATGGCCTGGTAACTGTAAGCTTCTACCCCAAATAAGTACCCTTTATAAAAGCCAACTGGTTTCTGGTATTTTGCATCAGCACCCCTTTGGCTGACTTATACACTTGGTAATGAATTAAGTGACTCATCAATCCAGGTAAAGTATTGTGTGGTATTGGTATTTCTACTCCAGGTGGCATGATAAGAATAATTCATGGAGGTATGTAGCTTTCACGGTTGGTAAAAAAAACCAAAAAACCTACACATGTCAATATCTTGGTATTGAAAATTCTCCCCAGCTTTGTACTTTCCCACATTCCCCGATCTCCTCAAATGTCCCCTCATACACAGTCAGTCTCTAGATAGTTTGTTAAAATTTAGAGCCATAATTGTCCAACATACATCTTTGAAAAGTAGTCCGAATTTGAAATTTATGTTGTTCCCAAGTGAGGTATAACATATACATTATTTCTTTTTTTATAATAAGGTTAAATAAGAGTCTATTTACAAAATAGTTTAAAATGCAGTAAACTCCAACCTTTCTTCCTGTAAAGATTGCTTGTTCAGAATTGAGAACCAATACAATCTCCATCTGGCAATTTAAACTACGCCATGCACAAATAAGAAACACATTTTAATGAAACCAAAGTTCACGGTGTGAGAGAATTGAATAAAGGCCACTGATCTTGAGTCTGCTTCATTCACATTTGGGGAATCCAAAGAAAATTAGAAGTAATCAGACTAGCGATTTAAGTTTGAGAACTATTGGTCTAAGTGTGTTTGGTTTATATGCTTTAGTAAGGGATTAAAATAAATACATAATGAATTCATCAGGTTGTAATTATTTGGTGTTTTACTTCAGTTCCCTCAATATTTCTTTCTATCATTGTTTTATACATATATATACATACATTAATATAAGTCAACCCTTTTTTTTTGAGTCAGGTGACCACTATTAAAAATATATAAAACCCCTAATTATCACTGATGCAAATTCTATAACACAGACTTACAGCTAAAACGTAGAAAATCTTTCCTAAAAAATGCACATACCACTCATAGCCCAGATGTTAAAAAGCATCTTGAGAGATACAGATTTCCCTTAAGACAGACACACAAATAGGACCTCATGTACAGAATAAGTCAGCTTTATCCTGTTAATTCATCTTCACCTTTTGTTTAGATAATTCAAAGCCATCTTTTTAATTCAGAGGAGGAATCATTGAGTTTTGTTTGAAATGCTTTCTCAAATAATAAACAAATCTAATCTCTTGTTTGTTTTCACTCTGAGGTCTGAAAAATATTCTTTAATATTCACTTGAGAATGGAATCAATTAATAAGCTTTAAATTTCTTAACATCAGGCTAAAATTAAGATAATAAAACCAAAACTTAACCAATTTTTAATATTTAGGAACATGGTTTACTAGATTGCTAAGAAAAGATGGCTATGGATAATTGGAATGATATGCAAAGGCATCTCTTCCATGCTTTTAGAATCACCCGAAAAGGTAATGTAAAAACCCTAAAAGGTAAGTAGAGATGTTCAACATGTATAATTAATAAAAAAGTAATGCTCAGAATCTCTAGACAACATCCATGAATCAAAAAGAATAAAAGCAACCATATAGAAGTGGAACAAAATGCTCAAACAACACTTCACAGAGAATAAAACCAGAAAAGCAAGATCACATTTATTATCTAGGAATTGCAAGTTAAAACCATGGTGAAATGTAATTCTTCACCAACCCCACCAACAAAAAAAATGGAAATGTCTGGCAACATCAAAAAGCAATGAGAAATGGAGTTATCAGAGAAATCACATGCTGATGCTAAGATCAAAATTGATGAACAGTTTTGGGAAAGAATTTGACAGTATCTATTATGTTTGAAGAAGCACATAGCCTATATATACAACAGCCATTCCCAATGTTTCAGGAGACACAAATGAGAGTTTTCACAATAGCACTGTGTGTAACAGCAAAATAATATCTACAGGCCAAAGGTCCATCAATGGCCAAATGGACAATATGTGAAATCTCCTACACGGGAAGATTGCGCCTCAGAATGATACTACAGATAGGTGATTTGCTGCTGCATAATCACATTGTTTAGCTCAGAAAATAATATCCAGTGACAGGCAAGTTACATGATGCACAGAGCATGATTCCATTGATATAAAACCAAAAGCCCCAAAACCTGAATATGTAGTGTATTAATACATAGATAAAAGGTAACCTTGTAAATAAAATAAGGAATAAAGGTACAAAATTCAGCAAAGTGCTTGCCTCTCTGGGAAGATGCAAGGGAATGGAATAAAATAAAGTTCGAATATGACCGTATTGTTTCCTTTCAAATGGTGTTTGTTTCATAGAGGATCCATGCATCTTTAAATGTTGTGCTTTAGTCATATCATTTGTATTTATATTATATACAGTTGCTTTGCACACTCTGAAAATGAACTTCAAAAAAATCTAAAAATAGAGTTTTTCTATATATGACAAAAAAATTAAAGTAAGAGTAGAGCAGAGAAAACATTTATATTTGGAATGGGAAAATATTCAATTCTAATTAATTCATGGTTTATAAAAGAATACCAGTCATCTGTTTTTTGCTCAGACAAGCACCCCAAAATTCTTGACAAAACAATAATCATTCTATATTTTCTCCATTCTAGTAGTCAGCAGATTGGATTGGGTTCTGCTGGCTGGTTTTTCTGCTACCCCAGACACCTGGCAGCTCCATAGAGAATAGATGGTTTTGTCCTCTAGTAGGTTGATCTGGTATGCTTCTCAAGTGGCCCCCAGTTTCAAAGGGGTATAGTTACACTGTGCTCATAGAGGACAAGTTTTTAGATAGATAGATAGATAGATAGATAGATAGATAGATAGATAGATAGATAGATAGATAGATAGATAGATGATAGATAGATAGATTAATGGTAGCTAGCTAGATAGGTAGATAGAAAATAGAGATAGATAGATAGATGACAGATATGAGATAGATAGATGATAGATATTAGATAAATAGAAAATAGAGAGCAGTAGATAGATGACAGATATTAGAAGTGATAGGTAGATGGTAGATAGATGATAGATTAAAAATAGAGATAGAAACTGGAGATAGGTAGATGATAGATAAAGACTGATAGAAATAGAGATACATATAGATGATAAATCAAGATAGAGACAGCTTTAAATGAATAGTCTTTTATTTTGAAAATATTGGTATACTGTCTAATTATAGAAGGTAGGGAAGAAAAGACAAAAGAATCCCCAAATATGTGTAAAGGAATAATAAATATTAGGACCAAAACTAATGAAACAAGAAAGAAGCCTATTGCAGAGAAAATCAATATACCTCCATGTATCTATAATAAACTTGTAGCCTAATCAATCAAAGGGGACAAATGAACACCAAAAGCTCTTATCTAGGGAAGAGGCTGTGGTTCAATCAGTTGAGATCCCGTCTACCATATGGGAGGCCCTGGGTTCACGTCCCGGGGTCTCCTTGTGAAGGCAGGCTCGCCCACACGCCACGAGAGACGCCAGCCCGCAAGCGCCATGGAGTGCTGATTCAGCAAGGTGATGCAACAGAAAGGGAGATAAGTAAAAAAATAAAAAAAACCACAGAAGAACGCACAGCGGGCGGTGGACTTGGCCCAGTGGTTAGGGCGTCCGCCTACCACATGGGAGGCCCGTGGTTCAAACCCCGGGCCTCCTTGACCTGTGTGCAGCTGGCCCACGCGCAGTGCTGATGCGCGAAAGGAGTGCCCTGCCACGCAGGGGTGTCCCCCGCGTAGGGGAGCCCCATGCGCAAGGAGTGCACCCCTTAAGGAGAGCCGCCCAGCGCGACAGAAAGTGCAGCCTGCCCAGGAATGGTGCCGCGCACACGGAGAGCTGACACAGCAAGATGAACAACAAAAAGAAACACACAGATTCCCGTGCCGCTGACAACAGAGGCAGACAAAGAAGATGCAGCAAATAGACACAGAGAACAGACAACCAGGGTGGGAGGGGAGAGAAATAAATAAGTAAATAAATAAATCTTTAAAAAAAAAAAAAGAATGCATAGCGAGTGGACACAGAGAGCAAAACAACAAGCAAGCCTCAAGGGGGAGAGGGGAATAAATAAAAAAATAAATACAGACACACAGAAGAACACACAGTGAATGGACACAGAGAGCAGACAGCAAGCAAGATGTGGGAATGGGGGAATAAAGAAAGAGAGGAGATCTGAGATGCTCGTGTAAGTTTGGGGATCAGCTGAATATATTTCTGAAAGTCATTGGGGCTATAGGAGCCCACACAGATACTGAGCAGGAGAAGGAAAAGAGCTTACTTTAAGCTAAAATGATCTGCTTGGCTTTGCAAATATGAGTTTACGACAAATCCCTTTGCTCCACGCCTTACAGAAAATTCCGTACTATGATAGTTCTGATGTAAAATAAATCCTTTAATAATCACTATTTTATTCCAACGTCAAAGTCACAGCATCATAGCCATAAGGTAATGCTAAAAGAGTCTTCAGGGCAAGTGAAATAATATCTTCAAATGACCATTAAATTTGAAGGTGATTTTAAAAACTATCCTCTTTAATTTCGCGACTCAGCGTTTCTGCTCCATCCAGAGACGGTCAACCTGTCAGCTGCAGTTAAAATGCATATTTTACAATTTACAACTTAACTCAAAGCCTAACAGGAAAGGATGGCACACCTTAAATAAAAGAAGGGAGTCTCTGGGGAGGAAGAATTATTTAAAATCCTAGGAAAATAAAATCAAAAGCTGCAAATCTAATTTTCTAGAAGAAGAAACTACTGCAGTGGCATTTTTGGAAGTCCTTGAGCTAGAGGATGCTTAACTATCATTACTTTCCTATGAAAATGTAGTTCCTCTAAGACAGTTGTAGGAAAATTGTCCAATAATTTGAAGACAAATATTCCCCAGATTTTTTGCTATCAAGGTACTTCAGGTAACTTATTAAACTTGCTATACTGGCAAATTTTGATTAAAGAGATTTTTTGATTGTTTAAAATTCCTTATTTTATATGGAGAATTAAAGAACAAGAGCAACAGCAAAATATTGAACACAAAATGCAAATGTATAATGTTTTCCAAGTAGTGAAAAGAAGATCAAATTCTCTCTAGTCAATACATTACAGGTTAATTGGAAGAGGCTTTCTCTGAGTCTAAAGAAGAAATATGATCCACTTCACATTTTGATTGCATGAATTCCATAGCCTGTCTTAGTTTCTCATTATGGAACAGAAAACTGGGTGGTAGGAGGGAAGGGGGAATGATCCAAACTATCTTTATTTTTAAGGCGTTACTGAGGTTCTAATTCTTAAAGGTTAGTTCTTTCTGGCTTTATTTTTAGTAATATTAAATGCAATTGCATAGATGCACCAGGTATCATTTTGCTCTCCCTCCAGGGGACATTTGGCCACGCCTGGAGCCATTTTTGTTTATCTGTGTTTTTAGCACATGGTGGGGTGCTACTGGCATCTAGTGGGAGAGGCCTGGATGTTGCCAAACAACCTACAATGCACAGGATGGCCCACATGGCAGAAAATCATCTAGCCTAAATATCAAGAGTACTGATATTGAGAACTTTTAACCATCAATAACATGAAAACAGAGCACCCCCCTTGCTTAACATTTTATCTCGCACAGTTCCATCACAATTTCTCAATGGATGGAGATATTACCACACATACAAGAGCCACCATAGAGAGATACGTTTAAATCAAAACTTCAAAAATCCTTAAGCAGAAAATAGGTAAAAATATGTAGATGTAAGAATGGGGCATGGGACATGAATCTGAGAATCATGCAGATCTGAAGAAATGGGAGTGGATGGTGATTTGGCCTTTATTAATTTATAAAAGATGGATACACGAAGCTTGAAAACATGATTTGTAGCGAAAGAAGTCAGACACAAAAAGCCACAAATTGTACGACTGAATTTACATGAACTGTCCAAAAGGGGCAAAACCGTACAGACAGGAAGTAGATTCATCATCTCCAGGGCCAAAAGAAGGGGAAATAGAATTATTGGCTAATGGGGACACAGAGTTTCCATTGGGGATGATGGAAAAGTTCTGAAACTAGATAGTGCTGTTGCTTGCACTACATTGTGAGTGTAATTAAAGTCACGGAATTACACACTGTCATGTGGTTAAAATTTTATGTTTTATTTTGTATGTATTTTACCACTACCACAACAAAAAATCAAATTACACCCACTTACAAATAAATTATCTTTAAAACATAAGTAATAAATATTCAAAACACACATGCACAAAGATTCATACTAGTTGATTTAAAGGGAGAAAATATCAAAATCTTATTTCAGAGGGTACAGATAACATGTATCATAATATACAGAATACAAAGACACAATGAATAATGTTTTGCTTCTATTTTAGCACAAGGTATAGAATAACCCTCAAGTGGATATTCCTTGCAAAGATACCAGAATAGTCTACATCATGACTCTATGGCAAGGTTCAGATTTGCATGTGTGTGTTTTTGTTATTGTTGCTATATTTTTATTAAAATTTTAATATATGCTAAAAATTATGCAGTATTTTTACAAGATGTCTTAGTTTGTAAAGGCATCTTGGAAAATGATGTAAACCTAAGGCTGTCATGACAAATACAACACTCTAGTTTTTTTGTTTTGTTTTGTTTTTTGTTTTTTTTTGTCTTTATTTATTTTTAATATTATATTCAAAAAATATGAGGTCCCCATATACCCCCCACCCTCCTCACCCCACTCCTCCCCCCATAACAACCACCTCCTCCATCATCATGAGACATTCATTGCATTTGGTGAATACATCTCTGAGCATCGCTGCACCTCGTGGTCAATGGTCCACACCATAGCCCACACTCTCCCACAGTCCACACAGTGGGCCATGGCAGGACATACTATGTCTGGTAACTGTCCCTGCAGCACCACCCAGGACAACTCCAAGTCCTGAAAACGCCCCCACATCTCATCTCTTCCTCCCATTCCCTACTCCCAGCAGCCACCATGGCTGCTTTCTCCACACCAATGCCACATTTTCTTCGATTACTAATCACAATACTTCATGAATAGAATATCAGTAAGTCCACTCTAATCCATACTCTATTCCTCCATCCTGTGGACCTTGGAATGGTTGTGTCCATTCCACATCTATATCAAGAGGGGCCTTAGATTCCACATGGATGCTGGATGCAATCCAACACTCTAGTTTAATTAACCAGAATTCATTGTCTTTTGGTTTCAGAGGTATTAATAGAAGTCCCAAATCAAGGAGTAGGAAAGGCCATGCTTCCTCCCCAAAGTCTGAAGCATTCTGGGGCCGATTTGCCAAAATCCTTAGGGAGCTCCTTGACTTGCATCTCAACTTCCGTCACATGGTAATCTCTCTCTCCTTGTGTCTGACCTTCCAGTTTCCCCTGACTTCTGCTTTTTTTTTCCCCTATGGCTTTCTTTGTCATACCCTATTGCACCACACCTAAATAGGGTCTTAGAAGAGCCCATTCACAAATGAGTCCACACCTTAATTGAGAGAACATCTTCAAAGGGTCCTATTTACAAATGGGCAAAGGAATTTTGTCAGGGTGCCTGATTCAATTGACCACGCAAGAGTTATTTTATTTAATCCCCTTGCTATCTTAATCCAAGGAGCAGGAGCCAAGGTGGGATGAGATGGGAAAGAGACCTTCTGGGGGAGAAACGAGGCAATGAGAGGAGGCTGGGAGAGCTGCCTGAACGTGATGCCGCTCTGATCTTCAAGAAGAAGACAGAGAAGAAGGGAAGTGAGGAACGTGGTAGAAAGCATTGCGGTTCTCTCCATCTTTCAGAAAGGCATCTGTGGGGTGCTCGAGCCTAAATCAATCCATCAGGGAGCCCCACTTCTCCCTTGAGTGGCCCCTGACTGACTTGGTCACTGGCTGTGAGACACGGGAAAGTAGCCTCAGCACCAAATCCAAGTGGGCTCAGAGTGAAGGAGCTGGAGCCATCCATTACTCTCCCTGCAGCAGGAAGCTGAGAGGCACATTTTCATCACAGCTCATCTGGGTATGTTATTACTATCACAGTTTTACATATCAGGAAACGAAGTGTCTTCTTTAGGGAGTCTTTAAAGTTTTATGGTGTTCTATAGTACAGCAGCTCCATAATTCTCATATTGTTGGGAGTTTAGTCATCTCGAATGTTTGCCTTAACAAGCATTGCTGAGGAAAAGATGTATTGTTACTAACATGTGCCATTAGCATCTTTTGCAGCTGTTGGACTGGATTTCTTCCTAGAAGCCTAATTTATGAGTCAACAAAATATAGGCATGGTGAATTCTGACACTCTCAGACACCTTCCAAAAAACTGTACTATTTTATAAACCTACAATAATATAGGAGGATGTGATTTGCCCTCATGCACACAGGATACTATCAGTTTTTTTGAAAAATTGCAATTATGAACAAGATTGGCCTTTCTTGTTTTTTATTGTTTTTTTCCTCATTTCCCTCTGATATAGAAAGATTTTTAGAATACTGTGATTAGTAACACGTTCCCTGCCTCATATTTTCCAAATATTTTCTTCCAGTATGGAAAAGTAACTTTATTTGGGTTTGTTTGTTTGTTTGTTTGTTAAAATGCAAAATAAGGGTGGGGTGGGAGTATATGGGGACCTCATTTTTTTAATATAACATTTAAAAAATAAATAAAACCATAAAAAATGCAAAATAAAATTTTCAAAAAGTTTATGCAATCAAGTATTTGAACTGACTCCATTATGAATTCTGTTTGTGTCTGTGTCTGTGTGTATGTTTTAAAGCTAAACATAAAGGACTAGTGGCTAATTTATAGCTAACTTTGAAAATGTTATTATCTTTGTTAAGAGATTCTAAGGAGAGAACAAAGTGGTATCTCAAATTCGTGGTAAACAGTTGCATTTAGACCCGTAAGTATTGCTTCTAAAACAAACAACAGTCCAGCATTTTCTAATCACCCATATGCTTTCCTTTTTCTTTTATATATATTTTTTATTTTATTTCATTTTATTTTTCCCTTCCCCCTCCCTCCACCCTGCTGTTTATGCTGTCTGTGTCCATTCAGTGTGTCATCTTCCGTATCTATTTCTCTTTTTGTCTTCTGGGCTTTCTCCTCTAGGATTCACCAGAATTCGATCCCGGGGCCCTCTGATGTGGAGAGAGGTTCCCTGTCAATTGCACCACCTCGGTCCCTGGTTCCTGCTGTGCTTCACCTTGACTCTCCCCTTCGTCTCTCTTTTGTTGCATCATCATCTTGCAGCACGGCTCACTTGCTCGAGCACTGGTTCACCGCACGGGCACTGGATCACCGCACAGGCACTGGCTCACTGCATGGGCTCTCGGCTCGGCACGGATGGGCACTCAGCTCACCACGCGGGCACACTTTCTCTTTTTCCTTTTATCAGAGGAGGCCCCAGAAATTGGACCCAGGTCCTCCCATAGTGAAACAGAAGCCCATTCACTTGAGCCACATCCACTTCCTCCCATATGCTTGCTTTCTTCTTTTTTTTGGTTACAATTTTTTTGTCTTTATTTATTTATTGTTAATGTTACAGTCAAAAAATATGGGGCCCCCATGTACCCCCTCCCTCCTCCCCCCACTCCTCCCAACAACCTCCTATTGTTAGAGCCAAGTTCAGAATTTTCCTTTTTAAGACCCTGGGTTCTCTGAAATTTATCTGCCTGAAGACAGTCTAAAACCCTATCAGGGCAGCAGACTTGGCCCAGTGGTTAGGGCATCTGCCTACCACATGGGAAGTCCAGGGTTCAAACCCTGGGCCTCCTTGATCCATGTGGAGCTGGCCTATGCACAGTGCTGATGCGCGCAAGGAGTGCCGTGCCACGCAGCGGTGTCTCCCGCATAGGGGAGCCCCGTGCGCAAGGAGTGCGCCCCATAAGGAGAGCTGCCCAGTGCGAAAGGAAGTGCAGCCTGCCCAGGAATGGGGCCACACGCACAGAGAGCTGACACAGCAAGATGATGCAACAAAAAGAAACCCAGATTCCCGTGCCACTAACAACAACAGAAGCAGGCAAAGAAGATGCAGCAAATAGACACAGAGAACAGACAACCAGGGTGGGGGGAGAGAGAAATAAAGAAATAAATCTTAAAAACAAAACAAAACAAAAAGACCCTATCAGGAGTATTTAAAAAATCTAAGGAATGGGAGCAGATGTAGCTCAAGTAGTTTAGCACCTGATTCCCATGTAGGAGATCCCAGCTTTGATCCCCATACCTACTAAAAAAGAAAAACAAACACACAGAACAAAAGTCTAAGCCAGGAACTACGACACGAACAAGGAGTACTAAAATTGCAAGCTATCTAAATATAATGCCCCAAAATAAAGATGTTAAACCTAATCTGACTGAAGGTGACCCTCCAATGTTTAGGAAGGAAGAAGGAAGGAAAAGAAATATAATGCCTCGATGCTCCAAACCTCCATCATGCTTATTCATATGAGCTCTTTGCTTTCCTGCTTAAGAAGTGAACTCAGCATCTTCTCTCATTATACTCTTTTGGTCCTATGCAACATGCCCTAGCTTTGAAGCCCGTGTCATAGTACCTTCTCAGTACGACATCCTGAATGACCCCATGGCAGTTCTCAAAGAGGGCAATTCCTGGCCAGCTTGAGGAACTCAGTTACCCTAGAGAAGATTGCTTTCTACACCTTGGACTCTCTGCACCATCCTATATTCTTTCCCCGTTATCTTGTCACCCACCTTCTCAAATTCATGATCATCACCACAAACTCTCTAGTCTCTTTGTGTTCACCGTCCTCTATCTTCTCATCTCTCTGGGGATGGACTCAATTACCCCATAAGACGTGTTCAAGTTCTAACCTCAGTCTTGGTGGTGTGGATTCATTTAAAAATAGCATCTTCAAAGGGCTAAGATGGAACCAAATGAAATCAGGTGGGTCTTAATCCAATGTGACTGAAGTCCTTACACACAGAGAAAATTCAGATACAGAGTGGGTGTGAGGGGACAGAAGGAGACAGATGGCCATCTGACAGAGTGACAGACGATTGTTAAAAGCCACCACTGGAACACAGAAGACTTTGGAGAAAGCATAGACTGAAGATACCTTCATATTGGACTTCTAGCCTCAGAAATGTTTGACAATAAATTCTTGCTGTTTAAATGTCCCAATTGGTAGGATTTGTCATAGCAAGTCTGGCAAATGGAGACAAGCTCACTCTCCCTCATGGATTCAATTGTGTATCCCCAAAACACATACTCAAGTCCTAACCACTGGTCCCACAAATGTGACCTTTGTTGGAATAGGATCTCCAAAGATGTGATTAGCATCTTTTATGGTCACAGTGGACCATAATCCAATATGGCGGGGGAAGGCTTAGACACAGGGAGAAGGTCCTGTGATGATGGAAGAAGATGCAGGTCCAAGCTCAGGAACCCCAAAGATTGCCGGCACACACCAGGACTGAAAGGGGCAAGAAAGGATTCTCTTCTGCAGTTTTCAGAAGGGAGCACACTTTGATTTCAGGCATCTGGTCTCCAGAACTGTAAGAGAAAAGATTTCTGCATTTGTAACACACTTTGTTATAGCAACACTAGGAAATTAAGAAACTTCCCCTAGTCTACCTACACAACTAGGACACACAATGGTCCCAACTTCCACCATTTCACTATCCCTTACTGGTCCTTCCTCACCCAGCTGAAACTCCACTATCTTCTATGCAAGTTCTCCTAGCAACACCCTTTTGCTCTTTTCTTCCTTGTAAATATGTGGCTTTATTCCAGCCTGGCTAAAGCTTACTCCCCTCTATTCTGTGGCAGCACCCATATAGCTGGATGTAGCTGGAGACAAGAACACCCAAATATGCTGACTGAACTCAAGGCCAGTGCCTGATCACAGAGCACAGGTGGACTTCCAGGCCAGTCCAGGGATCCCACACATACCCTAAGCCTTTCTCTGTCTGGGCTATTGCTTCCTTCCCCTTTCTCATCCCACCTCCAGAAGGGCTTTTCTCCTACTCACCCCAGCAGAAGGCTTTGCTTTGTATTGCAGAGAAGAAAGTGAAAGAATCAAAAGATGCCTCTGCTAGCAGCCGTACCACACACCTACCCACCTCCCTGCCAGTACGTTGGAACCCCTTCTCTCTTGCCAATTCAAAGATAATACTCAAGAGCAGAGGTTCTCTACTGGGATAGCTCTGTCTCACTCCAGACAACAAGGAGCAAAGGCTAGTGACATCTTCGATTCTCAGTTGAGGAGAGGTTCCTGGCATCTGGAGGGTGGAGGCTAAGAATGTTATTAAACACCCAAAAGTGCCCAGGAGTCCCCCACCTCAAGGATTGTCCACCCCAAATGTCAGTAGTGCTGAAGAACAATTACCTTAACATGAAATACTCTGTATGTCCATCCTCTAATCTATCTTTTGATCAATTCATCTATTGATCGATTCATCTAACATCCGTCTACCTATCAACTATCTAGCTATCCATCCATTTATCTAAACATCTATAATCTATTGATCTTCATCACCATCATATCTGTCTATCATCTATCCATCCAATTTTCTTTCTTTCCTTTCTACTTATCTATCATTTATCCACCAATCTATCTATCCATCCGTCATCAATGCATTGATGATGTATCTATCGATCTATCATCTCTCTATCATCTATCTATCTCTATATCTATCATCTATCAATCTACCATCATGACCATCATCTATCTACCTCAGTGGTTCTCAACTGGGAGTAGCTCTGTCCTCAGGGGCACTGGCAATGTCTGTCTACCATGAGACACTTTTGTTGCCACAACAGGGGGAAGGTGCTACAGGCATCTAGTGGATAGAAGCCAAGGACGTTGTTGAACATCCCACAATGCACAAGGCAGCCTTTACAACAAAGAACTATCCAGCCCTAAATGTCAATGATGCCAAGGTTGAGAAACTTCTAAGATTTTCAGCTCTCCTTCTGCGTCATCAACTTTTCACTCTCCATTGAATCATTTCCATGGGCATATAATCATTTTATGATTCCTCATTTAAGAAAATACCTTTATTCTTTAGCCTACTTCTCCCTCCAGTGACTGCCCTGTTTCTCTGTCCTCATTTACTGTAATTCTGCTCAAGCAGGGTGCAACAATTTGGGCTGTTTCTGTACAGTGCTTCATTGCTTTTCCTTTAAGAGTTATTGCTTGGAACTAAAGCATTGGGCATTTATCTGAAATGCAACTGCCTGCTCTGCGTGATGAAAATTATAATACAAGTTTGCACATATTTTCACATTTCTCCAACTCAAAATCTCCTGGTCAGTTTTGGAATGTACCTTCTCAGGCCCCATGTAGATTCAGCTCCTGGAGAAGTATTCTAATACACAGGTGGATTTGAACATGATTTAGTCAGTGTTTCTCAGTCTTTCTCTCCTTATTACCCTCCCAAAGAGCATTTTTGCATATTTTTAATCTTCCCTATAAAATTTTAATACCACAGACATCCTGCATATCTGTTTATGTACTGTATGTATATCTGTGTTTATAAATCAAAAGAGAAAGATTTTTTTTTCACCCCTAAGAACCAATTCTCACCTATTGGAGGTGATATCACTCCCACTGAGAATGTGTTCGTGAAATTTACCATTCTTTTAAAGCCAACTGTAACTATTCCCTAGGTTTATGAAGGCATGTTCACTCATGCACCCAGGAAATAAGATATATACTTAAGAATATGGAACTAAAGTAATTGTGCATCAATAAAGTGATTCAAATCAAATGTAGAGAAAAATGTGAACTGAGTAAATGTTATCACTGGAATCTTATCCTGTAAGTGAGGAAAATAATGTACCAATGTGTAAAGATCTTAAAACATTACCCATGAGATTAGTGGTTGTATAGGTCTGAGGAAGGAATGCTAAGGGGTGTGGGGGTTTTCTTTTTGGAGTAATGAAATTGTTCTAAACTTTTTGAGATGATGAATGTACAATATTGTGATTATACTAAAAGCCATTGATTATACACATAGGATGGAATAACCAGAATCAGCAGCTATATACAGTGGGGGAATCATAGAGAAATTGAGAGGTAAGGAATTTTCTTGTTTGTCTGTTTTTTCTTTATTATTATTATTATTATTAAAATAACGAAAATGCTCTAAGAAACATTGAATGCACAACTATGTGTTTATACCAAATATCTATTGTACACTTTGGATGAATCATATGCTTTATTAATATGCATCAATAAAATTGGGGGGGAAATTACCCAACCCATAGCAGGCAGTCAAGGAGGCTCATTCTTAAAATCCTCATCACTGATTTTTTTATGCATCCACCACCTGGGCCCTCACTCCTCCCAGCATGCCCCAAAAGGAGAAATAGGGGAAGACCCAATCCAGAGAGTCCCAAATTGCCCTACAACTGAGCCCACTGCAATTCTGAAGAAAAAGGCACTAAACACCATGGCGATCCATCCAAAACAGTGTTTATGGGAACTTAACATGCAGAGCTGCAACCTCCTCGTGATGGACTGGGAGATGGCACAGCATTCACCCAAGTCAATTTGAACCTATGGCAACCACTCTTCGCGTTACACCTGGTTGAAGAATGAAGATGTCTAAGAACCCAAGGTTGAAGTGCGAGGGTTGGGACTACATCTGGGTGTGTGTTCCTTTCTCAAAACAAGATGGTTGGGGGGAGGAAGCTGCCCTTGTGGTTTTAGCAGCCAAAGCTCCATGTGCTTCCAGGGCCATATGAGAAGGATATCTGAGAGGGAGGGCAGGGACAAGGTCAGTCCTTGGTCAGGTAGAAGATGCTGTATGTTTCACACACCTGGTCACTGCAACCACCTCCAAGTTGATTGGGCATCCCCTGGGTGCGTTCTCTAAGTCTCTTCTCCAATTTGGGATCTTCATGACCTGCCAGAGATGCCAAGGGCTTTAAGCTGAAGAAGCTCTCCTTACCACCTCTCAACACAAGTGGTTCTTCTCTGTCTTCCTCTCAGAGCAGGATTCTGCTAACCATCTTGGGGATGTGGAGAGGGAGTTAATAGGAAAGGCTGGGAGAGACCTTTTCTCTCCAAGGAGTCCATCTTCTCCTCCCAGGTCCACCTTGGGAATGATGAACAACACGTAAAACTCCATGCTGGAAGGAATTATGAGCAAGACAAAGGCAAGTCCAGTACAAAGCAGGCATGCAAGGGGAACAAAGTAGATAGGCCTTGTGGTTTAGCTCAAATTACTGAGTGTAGGAGGATCCAATTCCAACAGTCGACTCTGCTTCTCCGCTCTCTCCTCAGAAGAAAATGCATTCCTTCAAAGTCAAAGCACGCCTTTATATGCTTCATGAACTCCTGGGAACTTTGCTTAATGGCTAAACAACCTACGTACCAAAGTAAGAAGACAAATTGTTCTTAATAAAAGTGCATCTCAGGTGATTTAACAATCTGGCTTTCAGCCATAGTAAAATTATTTTTGGTACTTCATGGGAACTAATTCTGAATAAACTAAATGTTATAAGAAAAAATATACATAGATCATAAAATAATTCTACTTGTAAAAATATTTAACTGAAATTAAGTGGAACTAAACACTTGATTTATCGTTTTTAGGGAATTTATTTATCTTCTATGCTCCTTATTTGAAAAATATCTAAGATGGTTCATTAGCCAGTTATCATGCAATTCTGGGCATGAAGATGTGGATTTGTGATTTTCTTGTATGTTTTTATTTCCTTATGGTGAAAACATTAATATTTTTCTTTGAGAAAGACTGGGTACCAAATAAATCCAGATTGAAAAAGAAACATGAAAAAGAAAAGAGCACAGAAAATCATTGAACAGGTTTTCACTTTTTTGGAATTAATATTGTATGTACATTTGGCTTTCCCTTAGGAAAGTCAAAAGTCTTTGGGAAAATTCAGGCCTCATCAATTTGGATTTTTAAAAAAATGAAGGGAAATGAGCTTTTCTCAGTTTTGGAATAGAACTTTATAGAATATATTGTACATCAATACGAGATCCAAAGATAGAGGTGAAACTTGGAGTAGGGTCAATGATCAGCTGACCTTCCCCACAGCTACATCTCCCTCCCACAACACCATCTTGCTCAGAATGAGAGGGAAGATTCTTTACATGAGGGGAACTATGGTTGTTCCATAACATTCTGAGATAGACACAGATGGAGCATTTCCCATATCAAGAACAATGGCGGCTGAAGCTCAATCATCAAACGATGCCCATGGGTTATTCCGAGGCACTGAACACCTTCTCTTTGCACAGCTAATTTTATTCATATGGAACTGTAAGGCCACATGAAGACAGCCCTAACCTCATTTGCCTCTGTTTTCTATCATTTTAAACAAAGCTTAAATACTATGCCCAAGCTACCACAGCCAGATATGATTAAAATCAGGGATTGGACACCCTCTACCAAAATCCAAAGCTGGCTTCCTTTCCATTGCTCCGTTTCCTCTTTCTAGAGCCTACCATTAAGTGTTTAGACCTTAGAACAATTTCAATGAAGCAAATGAAGAAGGAGAAAGGAAACCGTGCCTGTGCAATGTGAATACACTTGAAAAAGATGGAAGGCAATGGTTAGAATTTGAATTGTGACCACCCCTCTCAAAAAAAAAAAGTTTAGGTCCAAATCCTAGTCCTCTGAATAAGATGCTATAAAGAGCATCTTTGAAGATATAATTAGTTAAGGAGAGACCAAAGAGGAATAGGGGGTTTAATCCAATATGGTGTCCTTATTTTTTTTAAAAAAAGAAGAAAACTAGACAGAAGAGAGAAGACAATGCAATGACAAAGGCTGAGATGGAGTGATGGATCTACAAATCAAGAAAAGCCAAGAATTGCTGGAAGCCATGGAAAGTTGGAAGAGGTAGGAAGGACTCTCCCCTAGAGACTTTGGAAGGACCATAGCCCAGTCCACAACTTGAGTTTGGACTTCTGGACTCCAGAACTGCAAGAGAATAAGTTTCTGTTGTTTCAACTGAATCAGTTTGAAGTACTCTATTATGGCAGCCCTAGGAAATTAAGACAGATCCCAAACAAAATCCCTGTCTCCACAAGGTTGCTACTGGCTTAGTTTACCTGAAGAGGTTGCCGTTCCTTGGTCCAGTTGCATGTAAGAAAAGTTACGAGCAGATTGTCCATTTGACATACGTCAAGTGCACTGTGGCTGAAATAACAACTTTCATCAAAATAGCCCATTTGTCTTCATTTACATCTCTAAAAATGCTTGAACAGAACACATGCATTTAAAGCTCTAAAAAATTGCCACACGATGACATGAATTGAAACCATAATCTCTTATTTAATTAGCAATGGAATTAATTCAGTGAAGCTCAAGATCAAAGCCAAACTGTTTCTCAAGGGACGTGTTCAAGTTTCATTTTTTAACCACACACAAATTCATCTTTCATCCAACATTATAATTAAGATGTATTCTCCCCCAGTGAAATGAGACATCTGTGGTGTTGTCAAATGGCCCATTGTCCACACAAACACTAACACTGAAAATTGCCCACAAGATCTTAAAGGTGGTGTCAAATTCTTTGGAAAGCATGGAAAATGGCTGGAAAAATAATGGTTCCATATAAATGGAATTTGTAACATAAATGAACATATTCCTGAGTTTATCATTTTGTTCTCCATGGCCACTTATTGTCTTGGAGGAAATTATGGAAGACAGTGGTTTGGTCTGCCTAAGAAATGGGGAAAATGAAAGAGAGATAAGAGGGCAGAGAAAGGGAGGGGAAGGAGGGAAAAGGAGAGAGAAAAGAGAAGGGGCAGAAATTGAAAGAAAAGAGGAAGAAAGATATTTTATGAATATATGGACCCCCTTGTAATTCAAAGATGACTTTGAGGTTATCAAGAAGGATGTCTCAATTTACTCTTCTCCATCCTTCAGATGTTTAATTCAGAAACAATATGTCATCCATTCTTGGTCTTGCTCTTTGTCACACAGAGTATTCCCACTGGGATGTACCCTGAAGCTGGTGTCTTAGGGCAGGTCAAGGGAATGCAATTAGGTTGAAACCTGGAGGAGGTGGGCAGGGGGGAGGCTAAGGAAACACAAAAATAGTCGCTTGAAAACAAGCGATAAGAGACAGGATGCAGGAACTCTAACAAACTAACACAAACCAGGGTCTTAAAACAAACCTTATTTCACTTCCAGTTCTGGAGGCCAGAAGTTCAAAATCAGGGTGCACCCTTGGAAATGTAGGGGATCCTTCCTTGGCTCTTCAAGGTCCTGGTACTTGCCAATGACCCTGTCACTGCTTGGCTTATAGGCACATCTCCCCAAACTCTGCCTTTCTCTTCACAACACCCACTTCCATGACAGTCTGGGTCTCCTCTCCTCCTTATAAGACCCTTTGGATCAGAACCCACCTAGATCCAGTTTGGCCTGAGCTAATTCCTTCTTATTGCCAAATAAAGTCTGTTGCCTGGGACTGGGGATTAGGACTTGAACATGTCTTTTGGGGGGCCATGATTGCCCCCATAAAACCAGGATGAAAACAGTTCTCTGGTATTAGCTTCTAGCATGCAGTCTTCCTAGAATGAAGTCAACAGCCTACAAGCAAGAGCATTTGGTGATGTGTGGGGAGACAAACCCTGAGGCTGATAAGGACACCTCCCTGCAAGGTGGGGAGGGGGGCTCTCCATCTGGATGGCAGTGGTAAATTCACATGAAGAAAGCAAAATACCTGAGACTTAATATTTCCATCAATTATGAATTCAGGGAACCCACCCCAGTAGCACTGGTAGTGTCTTGATTTTTTTCACCAATGCAAATATTTTCCAGTAAAAGTCACATTGCTGCAAGTATCTTTAAGTGTTCTTTATAGCCCTCTCCACTTTTTTTCCTTGTTATTAAAGCATTAATAAAGAAGGACCTGTAGTATGTCACAGATTTTTAAAAATAAATTTTGTAACTGTAGTTCATTATAATTATTTTCCTGTGTAATCCCATATGTGCTATATTATGCAATTGAAAGAATTATTCTGAGACGTGGATTGTGGGGTTTATGAGTCTATAAAACAATTATAAATTCAGAGCATCTCCTTTTACCCAGTTTTCAGAACTGCAAAACCTTGCCAATGTGAAAGTGGCTGCTTAATCTCTATAGATCCAGAAAAGGAAACCCAATGCAATCTCAAGAGGACTGTAGAAGTGGGAAATCCTCCCTCTGCACAGAACAAAAATCCCTGTAATGGTGTAATGAGCCCTGACTCTCCTCTTTTGGAGAATGCATTATATAGGATGGCCCTCTGAATGTGACTTCCCCCTTCCCCTTTTCCCAAGTGGTTGCTTTTATTGTATTTGCCATGTTTCCCGCCCAGTTTTTAGGCTTTGGACTTGTTAGGGTTGAATAAACATCACGTAGCCATGGGTTCCTATGACATCAGGGAAAAGCTGAACCTCACACCAAAGAATCTGAACATGACACTGAATGAAATAACTGGATATGATGGCTCAGCAACATGGCAGATACTGTTGTTTTCATCTCCCTAGAATTTCCACTTCTTTTGGGGGCTCTGTATTGTTCAGAATGGGTTGTCCACTATGTGTCCCCTGCTTCCAATGGCCCAGTGACACTCAGTTGGCCAAAAGTCGCACTTCACCTCCTGGAAATCTCTGATTTTTCCAGGGATATAAGTTGAGCCATGGTTCTCGAACATAAGTACTCATCAGAATCACCAAGGACTGGAAAAACAGAAATCCCACCCCCAAGGGTTCTGATTCATTAACTCTGAAGTGGGAACTAAGATTTTGCATCTCTAATAAGTTTCCAGGTGATTACATCACCTAATCCAGCTGTTCTTACCAGGTACTGGTTAAGAGACCATGGTTTGAAAACCACTGTACTATATCAAATAGAGGCCAGAATTCTTCAGAGGTGACTGGGAGAAAACCAAAGCAGATGTTTTACATTTCTTCACTTTGGTGATGCTAATAAATGCATACCTTTGGGGGTCTCAGTTGCCATCTTCTCCTCTATGAAGAGAGAGTTCTTCTGCATGATTAAATTAATCAAGGAATGAAGCAGATACAAGTGGTAAAGAGAAAATGAGAATGTTGACAGTGCCATTTGAGGTCAAGATACATCTGGGCCTCTGTGAAATGTGTGAGCCAATCTTTAAGCCAGCTGAAGCCCATTTTGCTTCGATTTTTGCTTGTGCTAATTTGTCTGGTTTCCATCACTTTTAACAGAAAGATTTTGTTTTGTTAACTTTTAACTGGCAAATAGGATTTTTTTTTAAAAAGCAAAGAAAAGTTAGTTATAAAAGATACAGTAAAATAAGTTATTCAAAGCATGAAAATCCGTTAGGATAATTGCCTCAAAATTATTTGAGTAGAACAGTAGGACAATGAGTTGAAATAGACATGGGATTTGTATGAGATAAATATACCATCTCTCATTTGTGTCATGTGGTTGACTGTTGTTTGTTTAAAGTGAGTGAAAGAGCAAAACTGTATGGCAGAGGGGTAAAAAAAAAAGAATTTCTTTTAAAGGGTTCTGACATTTTTCCAATGCATTTTACTAGATTTAAATTAAAAAACACTAATGGTTAACCAATGTTCATTTTCTTATTTGTCTTAATTCAGTCATTTATCAATATAACAAGGCAAGGTAAATGCAGTAAGCACCACAAAAGTAGCAAATAAAAGTGAAAATGGTGTCTGGCACATTAAGTTAAAAAACTAATTCTATTTAAAGTGATTATCCACATGTTCACTCACTGAGTAGATTTTTAAATGACACTTGATTTTTAGCAGAAGGAATGCTGAACACTGAATTTTGATGCAAAATAAATTATTCTATTCTTTTTATGCTGTAGTTGTTGAGAAATAGGATTTGGAGTTGTGTAATGTTGAATTTATATCCCTGCTCAGACACTTAATTCTTCCATAGCTATGTGCTTTTATAAAAGTCACTTATGCTCTCTGGACATTACTTTTCATATCTATAAAGAGTAAAAAGTGATACCCATTTGACAGAGTTGCACTAAAGATAGATAATATATATAAGGCTATTAACATAATGAACTGGCAGATAGTATAGTATTCACATGCACACACACATCCCTATCAGTTTTAGGTTTGGGGGGTTGGCAAGACAATAAAATATCATTGTGAAGTATATTATTCAATTTGCACTGTTTATAAATTTTCAAGGAGGATAAATAACATCAATTCTTGGAAACCTTACCTACCTTACTTGCGTGAAAGCAAGTAAGCCCTGAGATGAGGAGCAATCTAGATCTCTATTTATATGAAAATCTCTTATGACCTGCTGCATCAAGCCATCAAAGAGTTTATTTTCCATGATACAGCTTAATGCAATGACATAACTTTCAGAGGAGCCCTCCATTCTGTACAGTTGCATGGAATTCCAATGAGCTGCTCTGCGCAAGAAATCTGCATCCAGGACTCCTTCTCTGCTTGCATTGCCTTGTTGCATAAATGACTGAGAAGGAATCAGAAAATGTTGTATTGACTCTTCCTACAGATTCTGCAGAGTTAGAGTGAAATAACAGGGCATGGAGATGCGTCCAGAATTCTCCCACTATGTCTCTTGGATGTTCCTTCAAACCATGAATCCATTTCCTTTCATATTTGTTCAAGCTCATTAGCTCTGAGTAACACTTCCCCTGGATGCAGGAGCCAACAAAGATGACCACAAATTTTAGGGAGTTGATAATAAAATTCAATTTTATTAGAGTCGCAAACAGAATCAAGATCACAGTTCCGTGCCATCCCTGGATTTTAAGAGTGGGTCATAAAATGGGATAGTTAACCCCCTGATTGTGAGGTGAAGCTTCATGGGGTCAAATTCTGGCACAGCCAGTTTCCAGCTGTGTGATGTCAATATATATATATTTTTTAAATCCCTGTGCCTCAGTTTCCCCATTTTACAGATTGACTTAATGAGGATAATAAGAGCATTGTCCTAAAAAAAGTTCCTATCAGGATAAAATTAACTACTGCATAGGATGTACTCAGAGAAATAATTAGCACATGATAATCACTCAATAAGTGTTGAATGTGCTATGCTTTTGTCACAGCCAGTATTTAGAAAATCACGGTTTATGGCAGAGAAAAACAGCTGAAGCACTAGAGATGTGAATAGTCACTGTCCATGATCATCAGTGCAGGGATAAGAGAGCTCTTTATTCCTTCTTGGCACTCCTATGACTTTCTGATTGCTGCTGAAACCAATGGCCACAAATTTGGTGGCTTAAGCAACACACGTTTAGTACCTTACAGTTCTGGAGGTTGGAAGTCCAAAAGGGGTCTTCCTGGGCTAAAATCAAGGCTTGGGAAGAACTGTGGTCCTTCTGGAGGTATTGGGTGGAGGGAATCTTTCTCCTTGCCTTTGTCAGCTTCTAGAGGCCACCTGCACTTCTAGGCTCATGGTCCCTTCCTCCACCTTCAAAGACAGCAGTGTAGAATCTTCAAATCCCTCTCTCTTTTCATCCTTGCATACCCTCTGACTCTGACCCTCATTCCTCCCTCTTACAGGACCCCATGTGATGGCATGAGATAATCCAGTTTGAGCTCCCCATCTCAAGATCTTTAGCGTCATCACCTCTGCAAACACTCTTTTCCCATATAACATACCATATTCACTGGTTCCGGATTTTAAGGTGTTACATCTTTGGAGGGGAAGCATTATTCTACTAACGGAATCACAGGCTCTTTATCCTACCAACCACAGCAGAGACTCAAGGAAGTGCCAATTATTAAGTGCTTGCTGTGTATCATGCTAGAACCTTTATGTATATTATGTCTAATGCCCCTAGAGGTGGGAAGACCAATCTAAAATTATAGGATAGTTCCCCCAAGTTCTCAAGTGAGGGTCCAGCATAGACAAACCACAAATCCCCCTCTCTCTCAGTAAAAGGGGTGCTCTGAGCTACTTGCCTGTCATACCTCTAACTTACAGAAAATACAGCATGTACAGGACCTCTGAGCCTCTTTAGTTGCCCTGCCTCCGCAGGAAATTAAACATTGATAGTTACTCCAACTTGGACTCAAGAGCACGGTTGTCTACCCAGAGAAGCCCCTGTCTAAAGTGAAGACCCTCCACAAAAATGAAGACATTTCACTTTATTTAATTAAGATGCAACACTTGATTACTGTCTAGTCATTTAATAATTGTGTTTTTGCCATTAAAAGGATTTTTACTTCCATTTAATTACTTTAATTTGTTTTGCAATACACTTTTAGACACATCAATAATGCCTTCAGCCAGAACAAATGCTTGGAGTTCTAAATCAAGTCAAGTCAGACTTAACGTGACAACACTTTTCCTTCTCTTCCACGACATGAAAGTACCTTGGGGAAATTTGTTAAAAACATAAGTAAGTCTTTAGAAGGAAAAAAAAATTGTAGCCAAAGTCTTGTTTATTTTCCAATATGCTTTTTTTTTTAAGGAGGTACCAGAGATCAAACCCGGGACCTCGTACCTGGGATGCAGGCACTCAACAACTGAGCTACATCCAGTCCCCTCTAATATGCTTTTTAAATGTTAGGCTACGCATTCCAACATATCCTTAAGTAATAGAAAAATAGTTCTTTGCTTGGTGACCATAGTTGGGAAATAAAAGGTTCAGTTGAGCTAAAATGGGTCTAAGAAATCATGGTAACTTAAGAAAATGCAAGTTTTCTCCTCTTTACATCAGTTGAAAACTACTAGTTAAGAACAATCTACAGTGCTTTTCTAGAAAAAGCTATTGAAAATAATGGCTATTTTAAGTGGGAAAACCTTTAATATATCAATACAGAATAGGCATATTCATTCACTCATTAGAATAAGCACAAATTATTTAGTGTTTACTTCACGCCAAACCTTCTTCTGGAAACTGGAAATAAAGCTAGAATTAATCAAGTCTGTGGCTTAATGGAATTTAGTTTCTAAGGTGAGTCTCTAGAGTGAGTGACAGAGTAATGGAGAGGCAGACTACGAACAAGTATATAAAGAGACATGTCACACGAGAGACGAGACGAGCAAGCAAGGCAGGAGAATAAGTTTGTTTAAGATTGGGAACCCAGTCTAGCTTGGGTGCTCAGAGAGAACCAAACCCATCCAGATGGTCACGTCTTTAGTACTTCTGATTCGAGTTACTCTCTCAATAAGCATCTCTTTGCTCCATCTGTCTCCTCCTTACTTTTTTTACAGGACATTTACAACTCAGAAACTAAAACCCACACACGGCAGAGGCCGAAGTCCCCTGAATATTTTCATTCTCTTCAACATTTAGACCCTCTCCTTTTCCTTTGCCAACCAAATGATGCCATACCCTTCCCTTCATTCTCTCCCATTCGCCTCTGCTCTCCTCCAACCTCTTCTCTCCCTCTCCTTTTCTTTGCCTCCCTCTCTCATTTATACTAGACAATCAAATATGTACATACAAAACAAGAAGTTATCCACCATGGTATTAACCTTTCTCATTGGGCTATATCAACATTCCTCCTGAGAGAGATAAGGGATGCTTAGTACCATTTTAACAGGGCCAGGATTGAGACCTGGAGAAATAAAGAGATTTTCTTGGCACCACAGAACTAATAAATGGACAATGGGGACTAGAATCTATTTATCTGGTAGAGCTGTGTCTTATAGAGAACTTATTTGCAGCGTCTATTAGAAAGACAGTGTGAAAGACAAAAACTCATTCATTCATTAATCAATCAAAGATGGAATGCCTTCTAGGTTTCAAGTCCCACTTCAGGCACTGGGGAGTGATAGTAACTAGACCAAATGCTTATCGGGTGTATATTTCAAATCCTTAAATGGCTGCCCTTGAGCTAAATATCCTCTGGAAGAGAGATAAACTATCCACAGGATCCCTACGAAAAGCTCTTAATTCACAGAATAACCCTGCTCTAAGTGTCTAAAGAAGTAGAAAATGGAAGCCACAGCCTACGGAGAAAATTGTTCCTCTTGTATTATATCTTTCCAAAAAAGTTTTTGGAAATGCCTTTCCACTCTTGCACTTCTTTATGGAAGTAAGAATAAATGAGAACAGCATATTTGTGATCCATCAAAGAGAACCTGGATTGAAAGAGAAGAATAGAAAACGAACAAGTGCATTCAGCTTTGTGGGTGTAGTTGGCTGCATGGCAAACTCTCTTCACTCCATCGCTGAAAGGGGCCCAGGGGGATCTCAGGGGTTGTGGAGACACAGAAAGAGGCACAAAGGAGTCCAATCAACAAGGGGAGTTGAGCTGACCACTGAATCCCATAGCACCTGCTAAAAAGAGAAAGTCATCTTCAGTAGTAGCTCACGTTGCTATGTAAGTGTAAGGAATTGAGTTGGTCACTGCATTCCGTAGCACCTGCTAAGAAGCGAAAGTCATCTTCAGTAGTAGCTGATGTGGCTTCGTAGGTGTAGGGAGTTGGCTTGACCACTGCTTCCCATAGCACCTGCTAAGAAGAGAAAATCATCTTTGGGAGTAGTTGATGTGGCTACCTGGGTGTGGGGAGTTGGGTTGACCACTGCTTCGCATAGTATCTCCTAAGAAGAGAAATTCAGCAGCAGCAGCAGCTGACATGGCTACACAGGTGTGGGGAGTTGAGTTGGCTACTGCTTCCCATTGCACCTGCTAAGAAAAGAAATTCATCTTCAGTAGTAGCTGACATGGCTATACAGAAGTGGTGAGTTGAGTTGACTACTGCTTCCCATAGCACCGGATGAGAAGAGAAAGTCACCTTCATAGGTACATAGGTGTGGAGAGTTGAGTTGGCCACTGCTTTCTGTAGCACCTGTTAAGAAGAGAAGTTTTTTTTTTTTTTTTTTTAATTTTTTTATTTTTTATTGACTTTGTAATAATATTACATTAAAAATATATATGTGAGGTCCCATTCAACCCCACCCCCCCACCCCCCCTCTCCCCCCCCCCCAACAACACTCGTTCCCATCATCATGACACATCCATTGGATTTGGTAAGTACATCTTTGGGCACCTCTGCACCTCATATACATTGGTCCACATCATGGCCCATACTCTCCTCTATTCCATCCAGTGGGCCCTGTGAGGATTTACAATGTCCGGTGATTATCTCTGAAGCACCATCCAGGGCAGCTCCATGTCCCGAAGACGCCTCCACCTCTCATCTAAGAAGAGAAGTTTATCTTCAGTATAGTTGATGTGGCTATGAGGTATAGGGAGTTGAGTTGACCACTGCTTCCTGTAGCACCCACTAAGAAGAGAAATTCATCTTCAGTAGTAGCTGGCATGGCTGCATGGGTGTGGGACCAGCAAACTCAGGGGTTTCCAGACTAGTGAAAGCTCAGTCCAAGCCACACACCCGAGACCATGGAGCAGCCTGCAGCCCCTATCTCTCCCTCCCACTTATGCCTCATCCCTCAGCAGTCATATGGACGCCATCTTGAAAGAAAGAGTGTGGGAAGGGGCATTCTATGATAGAGAACAAAGATTTTGTTCACTGTAGAACAGGTGATATTTTAGAGTTGGACAGAGAAGACAACATTGGAAGAAAATACAGTTCATTAATTCGAGCTAAATAAGGAGCTGGGGCTCCTACAAGAGAACAGAACAGTTTTGGAAAGAACTGTGTTTGCTTTGTATGTTTATGTAGTGCAAGTAAATATGCTATCCTGCTACAGATGTATAATTAATAGATGCCAGGCTATACTTGCTGTCCTTCTGCTGAATCAGTTACACTTCTTTGGATTCAATTTTACCTTTTTAATTAACTATACTGAACTTGACTCTTTGTTAAGACACGTTCTATTTGAAGATCTATCCCTAATGTGTGTTTTGATGTGTGTCTGCACATTAAATCACATTATTTACACCCTTGGTTCACAGAAAGAAATTATTATGATAACTGAGATTTTATGTAAGTGTGGTAACTGTTGACAAACTCCCATATTTCTTCCTTCCAAAGATTTGCAAATTAAATATTGTTCCATGTGATGAGAGTTTTATAACTGTAATCTTATAATACTTAAACATTGTATGACATACTGAAATTTCAATCTATTTATTACTATATCATCCCCTAATTTACCATATGTATATGGTAATATACATATCATATGTTATATATAGACAACAATATGTGGTTACAGTACAATACTAGATATATATACAATATAGCATGTTGTTTATATATATAACAATATATGGTTATTTGAATTTCTGAATTCTTATATGTGCCTATCACAATATTAAAATATATTGTGTCTTTAAATACAATACATAAGAAACATTTTAACCCATCTTGAATTACAACACACTTTACTTTTCTAGTCAATAAATTATTAAACAATGTGCATTTTAGTACTTGAGAAAGGAAGACCCTGACAAATTTATTAACAAACATAAGTTCATTAAAATGATCTTGTGACTACATTATTTATGAAGTAATTAATTGTGACTCAAACAATTATTTACTTGAAACTCAAATTTGCTCTGAAACTCAAAGTAATGTTTCATTGGTGTGACATAATAAAGTCCTTATGTAATCACTAATTAGTTCTAGGCATGACAAATGTTTTAATTAAAATCACTGAAACAGTTAAGCTTTTATCACTCTTTTTTCATCTTTTCACATTATTCACTTTAGACTGACTGCTGAAGAGTCACTAAGAGCCTATACATAGCATGGACACCCATTCACCAAAGGCAGGATTTTTCTGGTAATTACACCAAGAGAGCGACACACAACTTTATTTCAAATAGTTTACAATATATGCCTGGAGCTTCTTCAAGTGTTGCTTCCCCCATGGCAGAATGGTATAAGGCATCCTGGCAGATAGTTTTATGTGCCAACCAAACCCTGATCTAGGTGTTGCCAAAGGGGTGTTCTGTAGATGTGGTTAAAGTTACCATCCATGGACTTTAAGCCAAGGAACTCACCCTTGATGATGTCCATGGGCCTCATGGAATCAGTTGAAAAGCTTTAAGAGCAAAACCTCAAGAATCCTGAGAAAGCTCAAATTATCCTCAAGACTCCAGAATCAGCTCCACCAAGTTTCCGGCTGACCAACCTGCCCTACAGGTGGCAGGCATACCAGTTCACACAGTGGCACGATCCAATTCCTTAAAATAAAGCTCTTCATACATGTGTATGTGTATGTAAGGATTTCCTAATGGTTCTGTATCTCTGGATGACCATGTTTGATACAGCATCTAAACCATTGAATATCAGTTGAAAGATACCCAATTTGGTTAAGAGACGCGGTGGCTGGGATAGACCATGCAGTGGCTTGGCTTAAACAATGGGAATTTACTGGCTCACAGTTTTGAAGCTAGAAGTTCAAAATCAAGGTGTCTTCAAGGAGATGCTTTCCTCCAGTAGACTGTGGCACTCTGGGGTTGGCTGCTGGCGATCCTTGATCTTGGACTTTTCAGTCACAAGGCAATGCACATGCACCTTCTCCTGGCTTTGCCTTTCTCTTCCAGGTTTCCCTGGCTCCTGGCAGCTCTCTGTGTCTTTTTTCTTTGTATATAGCCTTCCCTATAAGGCCTTCAGTAATAGGATTAGTAACAGGATTAAGGCTCATCCTCACTCCATTGGACCACCCCTTAACTGAAGTAACATCAGAGAGTCCTATTGACAATGGGTTCACATCCACAGGAACGAATGAAGTTTAAGAACGTGTTTTTCTGGGACACACAGCTCCAAGCAACCACATCCCCTCTTTCCCCAGCTGCCAGTATCCCAACCAAAACAGCACCTCTTTTCCCCCCTCCAAGTAAGTGCAATAAAATTCCAGCCTTCTTTCTAAACCAATGGCTTGTCAACTTCATAGTAAGCTACTGGTAGCTTTGATAGTCTCATTCACAATGGTGACTGTGAGATGCTGATGCATATCTATTTGTTTTGGATTAGAATGGTGTAAACCAGTAGTGCTCAACCAAATTGTGATTTTTCTCCTCAAAGGAACACCTAGCAAGGTCAAGAGACATTTTCAGTTGTTGTACCTGAGGCATAAGGGTTCTACTGACATCTAACGGGTAGAGACAAGGGATGTTGCTAAACATCCTATTATGCACAAGAGGGTCCCCACAAGAATTATTCTATCTCAGAGTTGACCTACACCAATATTGAGAAACCTTGCTGTAAACTATTTTAGAGTACAAAAGAAATTCAATCACCCATCCCCATGTTGAGAATTGGAATGGAAACTTGATAAATTCTTCCAACTACTCTTCTACCAAAGAAGAAATTTAGGTAAATACGTGGGGAATTCAGATCCACATATTCAAGGTAGTTTTGATTCATTACTTCAAGTGAGGCAGAGTCCTGATCTCCAAAATCGTGCAAGTTCTAATCTCTGGAACCTTTGAATTTTGTTACCATACATGACTAAAGTTACTATGTAGACATGCTTAAAGTTATGGACCTGGAGATGGGAGATTATCCTGGATTATTCAGTTGGACCCAGTCTCATTCCATGAATTCTTAGAAGTATGGAGACTTTCCTAGAGGCAGGCATAAGGGAAGAGTCTAAGGAAAAAGGGCCAGAAAGATGCAACATGGGTGGCTTTGAAGAAGGAGGAAGGACTCCATGAGTAAAGGAGGACGAAGCAAGGAAACTGATTCTCCCCTAGAGGTTTCAAAGGAAGAAAAACAATCCTGCGATACCTTGAGCTCAGCCCAGTGTGATCATACTAGTCTTCTGATCTTGAGAATTGTAAGATAAATTGGTGTTGGTTTAATCTTGGTAATTTATTTCTACAGCAATAGGCAAGTCATACATTTCATGATGAAGATTTTGCTCTCTTCGCCATCACTGAGCCATAGTCATAAATTCCTTTGTGGAATGTAAAGATCCAAAACAAAAGGAACTCTTTCTATAGATGATAACTGGGGCAGTTATTAAGACACAGGCACATACAAAAAAATCATAATAATTTTTAAAGTTCTGCTCTGTGAATGATAAAGAACAGTATTTTTTCAACCAAAGTGTCACATTGCAAGTGTATCACAAGTAATTCCTAACTTACAGAAGTTAAAGGACTGCTTGCAAAACCTTTATTTGTTATAGAAAGAATAAATTGGGCTATGGGTTGTCAACATGGAAGATTGAATGCATGTTTTTCTCTGTTCACTCCTGAAACACCACCAAACAATGCAGACCCAAGGCACCACAGAGAAGGTCCGTTCACTGTTAACATGCTCTGGAAAGAGACATGGCACGAATTCTTGGACCAATAAGGATGGATGAAACCACAATGGCTCACATGTACCACAGACTTGTGCTGTCCCAAGGCCTTTTTTTCATTCTGAAATTTCCTCTCCTCTGCATCTCTGGTGTCTCTTCTTTGGAGCTTTCAATTGATCTTCACTGTCTGTTTCAATCTTCTCTTTGATGGACAGATAAAGCCATGATCTATCTAAATTCCCGTGGCTGACCCAGCCACAAAGACAAAGCAAGTTTATGTAGCACAGCATTCTGTGTTGACTTAAGTGACTATAAAGATAGATAAGTGTTTATTTGATAGTTACATTCCCATGAGTTAAGCAAAACGACATGCATAATAAAGCAAATGAGAAGTTCAGCTGAAGAGAAACCCCTTGATGATTCCTATAAGCTTGATGACTATCTCCATCCATCACTGGAGGCAGATGGCATTTCTGACTCTCATTGGTTGCAGACATGCCCATAGTCTGATCAATGGCTTACAGAGTTAAGTGCCACAATTCGCATTTGGTGAGAACCTCTTTACAAGCACCTGGGTGGATGTCTGCCTTCTCTTCTTCTATCTCATCAACTCACAAAGTCCCAGAATGGGGACTCCTTCATCCTGGTAAAGCAAAAAAAAAAAAAAAAACAACCCTACTGTTCTCAATTAAAAACTCAGTAACTCAACCATGGAGAACAAAGCTCAGTCTATTTACTTAAAGTTTAAAAATAAATCACCAAGAATGTAAACCTCTAAAAGGATAGTCCTTATTGCTAAGTGAAAAAAAAGCCAGTCTCAAAGAAAGCTAGACGCTGTATAGCTCCAACTGTATGACATGCTGGAAAATGCAAAATTATGAGTAAAAAGTTCAATGTCACCAGGATTTTGAGACAAAGGGGAACTGATGAAAAGATGGAGCCCAGGGCAATTTTAGGGGAATGAAACCCTTCTGTACGATACCATAATGTAGGATACATGACTTCATACGTTTGCTGAAGTCCATAGAATTATACAACACAAAGAGGGAACCCTAATGTAAACTATAAACTTCAATTAATAATAATGTATCAATTATGGCTCATCAGTTGTAACAAGTGTACCCCTTTAATGTAGGGTAATAGTAGGGGAAACTGTCACTTGGGGTGGAGAAAACCTAGAAGAGGGAGTGGGAATTCTTTGTACCTATCTGCTCAATTTTTCTGTAAACCTAAAACCACTCTAAAAAAGTCTGTTAGAAAAAAAAATTTTTTTAACTAAGCAACAGGAAAAAGAAAATGATGGTCTTTAAAAATATAAAACAAAATTGTATATATAAGATATCAATACTTTATTTCCCAGAACGTAAGGTTTAGCTGTGATCTTCGCCTTGGTTTCCTTCATTTCTCCATTGATGTTTTTATTTATTTATTATTCCCAACTTGGAAATGTACGGTAGTAGGCTCAAGTTACACGGGTCCGTATGATTTCAATGTGTATTGTCAGAACACCTGTAAGCCATTGCAAAACAAAGAATGGTAAGCATGTATCTAAATCGCTGTATACATAGGGAAAATACTACCATTTGCCTTGACTGCTTCTCGAGTTTTCCTTGACTTCGCAACTAACTGGCAGAAATGTTTCTTCTGAAGGATTACCTCAGGATCAAGTTGCCTATTTTTGGAAATGTGCTACACATAGCAAAACTGTTTATGCTTGATGTTTTGAATATCTTCTTCCCTGAGTATATCCCTTGGTGCATATATATAGTTTTCTTTGGAAAACCTATACCTGTTAATATCATGAAAGGATGCTTTTTCTTTCAGTAGGTAGGATGGCAATGCATACAGAATTAGGTAACTCGATATTTAGCCATGTTGCATTTTTAACACTTCCCATGCTACTTTTCAATTTTGCCTTTTTCCATGTTACATTCAAAAATCCAAATAACATAGCCACTTTCATTTCTTGAAAATTTGTTCATGTATAAAGTGTGAATAATGAGTAAGAAAAAGGAAATTTTAGAGAATTTTACAAATGAGATTCCAAAATATTGAAATTATGTTGAAATGGAAATGGTCAATAAAGCAGATAGCACATGGTTTCAGGGCATGAAAGACCAAGCCAGTACCCCAGATCATTATTTAAACCACCAGTTTTGACCTCTAATTATGTTTTTAAAGTCTGGATGACCTAACTTCATTAACTGGTTTACTTATTGCTCACCATATATATTCTTTATAGAATTGGCCTACAGATAAGAATTCAAGAGGAAGGAAGGTAGTTAAAAGGAAAACAATCAATATAGCTGTAAATTCTGTTTCCAAAACACACAAAAAAGCATCTAAATTCTTTTATCAGGGAATCAATAGATCTCACAGCAATTTTCAACTTATCCTCTAGGAGTGAAAAATCGCTTGGTGCCTCTTCTCCACGATCCTCTGCATATTCCCTGAAAGAGTTTTATTTCAAGAAAACATTTACAACATAGATATGAAGGGTTTTAGCTTAGGTTCTTCTCTGATATTGATAAGTCAAAATGATATACAATTTGATTGGGAAAGGAATGAGTTTCATTCAGAGGCTACGAGGTTTAGGTTTGTTTGTTTTTGTTTTTGTTGTGTTTTGTTTGTTTGTATTTTGAGGCACTGGGCCAGGGAGTCAAGCTGGGACTTCTTATGTAGGAGGTTGATCCTCAACCACTGAGCCATATCGGCTCCCCTGAGTTGGTTTTTTTCATTTATTTGTTTGCTGTTTTCTTTTTGTTTTTAGGAGGTACCAGGGACCAAACCTGGGACCTCAGGTATGGGAAGCAAGTTCTCAAATGCTTAAGCCACATCTGCTCCCCTGTTTTGTTTTGTTTATCAGCACTTGCATTCATTTGGGTCAGATTCGGATTCTGATTTGAAAGAAGCCTCCATCTTTTTTAATCTCTTGATTTGTCTGAAAATGCAGGAGAAATTTGAACACAACTCTCTTAGGGTTCTCTAGGGTACAGAATCAACAAGGGATATCTGTCGATAGTTAAGAGATTTATGAGAGTCTCTCACGCAGCCGTGGGGATGCACAAGTCCAGGTTCTGCAGGCAGGCTGCAACCAGGAGCTCTGATGAAAGTCCAATGAAGACTCTTGATGAGTTCTGGGAGATGTTGGCTGTCCAAAGACGAGCTGGGAAATTCTCAATGCTGGAATCACTTCCCCTTTTAAGGGATTCAACTGATTGTGTGAAGCGTCACTCATTGCTAATGGCAATCTCCCTGATTGATGTAACTATAACCAGCTATCTATGCTTTACCACTGCAGTAAAGTCAATGGTGACGAAAGTCCCTAAATGTCCTTGCATTACAGTTAGCCCAGTGCTTGCTTGACCAACCAACTGGGCATCATTACCTGACCGAGTTGACACAACAGCCTAACTAGCACAATAACCAAATGCACTTCTTTCCAATAGCACGATCAAGGGTCAAATATTTCATACTTCTAACTTCTAATCCTGTGGCTCAAGGACAGTAGGTAGAAAGGCACACTTCCAAGTCATCAAAGAATGGCCACGTGGTTTCAGACAGTGAAAGGGGATAAATATCTGACCTAGCATGAACTGCACTTGGTACCACCTTGGAGAACTACTGCTTTGTAATCCTGTCTCGACCTGTTCTTCTTCCTCTTTTCTTTTGGCTAAATGTACTTGCTCTGATTCCCACACATTTAAGATTTCATAAGGAAAACTTCTTTTCATCATAGGCAAAAATCAACTTTTCCTTAATGAGAAGTTCCAAGGGTCTTTTATATTTTTGCCTGGGATTCATTTAAAAGAGGTTTATGATTAAGAGCGTTTTGTGTTAAATCCAATTAATTATTTCAGGTGGTGTGCTACAAATGTTGGATTAGATCAATAAAGACTATGGATTTCAAATGACCAGTTAGTCAAAAAATACATAAACATGCAAATGGAAAATGCGTGAATAATATAAAAGCAAAATAAATGAGGAAGTAATATATTTTAAATGCCCCTTTATGTGAATGGTCTGCAAAATGCAAAGTAAAATGATTAAATATAATTTTGGCCTAGAACTAAATTTTAAATTAATTAGTTTTAAATAAATTAAAGAAGAAAAGGTAATCCTACTGAGAAAAAACACATGGTCTTAGCCACTGCCTTTAGGAATTAGTTCAGATACCATTATTCATAGTGCACAATAGACAAAATGAGGTAGGCAAGAATTCTGTATTTCATGTCAAATTCAATTCTTTGGGAAAGATAAAAATCCTGGCTGACAAGCTTCTCAGACACCAGGCTTTTTCTGTTTTCTTCAGAAACATTCCCCACTCCTGTATGCCCCTCCTCAGGCACTTATAATTATCTCAATTACTCTAGCAAGATTTTGTAAACAAACGAAAGGAGGGGGGGAAAGGAGTCTATGACTTGGCTTTCCATACATCACAAATCTCATTAGAGGCAAAAAGAAACCTCAGAGTTTGTGACTACATAAATTTGGGGAGGTCCAGGGGGAACACAGCAAAAAAAAAAAAAAAAAAAGGAATTAGCATTCCAAAAATAACCTCACACAGATATTTGTAGGTGTCTGTGTAATCGCACACAGACACATAAATTATAAATTACATAGACATTATGTTTTAGTCTACTGTGATTGCAGTAACAAAGTACCACGAACCAGGTGGCTTGAAACAATAGAAATTTATTCTCTCGCTGTTCTGATGGCCAGAAGTCCAAAAATCATGGTGTGAGCAGGGCTGCACTCTCTGGGAAACCTGTAGGAGAGAGAGTTTCCTTGCACCTTCTAACTTCTGGAAGTGGCATTCTTTGGCTTGCTGCTCCTCACTCCAAAGTCTGCCTCCATCTTCACCTAACCTGCCTGCATCTTCTCTCCCCTCTTACAAGAAAACCAGTCATGTTGGATTGGGGGCCCACCCTACTCAGATATGTCCTTATTTGAACTTGTCTAATTCCATCTTCAAAGACCCTATTTCCAAACAAGTTCCCAGTCAGAGGAAATCTCTCAGTTTGCTTATGAGGAAACCCATCACGGAAGGTTTGTTGTGCTCAGATCCTCTCTCGTTCATCACGGTGATGACTCTTGATCAAACTCTGAGAACTAAATATTAGAATGTCCACGAAGCTGTTGGACAATGTTAGTGAGGATCGCTGAGACCATCGGTCAAGAAGAACCAGGCTGCCATTATGTTGAAAGTGAACGTGAAGATCCATGATTTGTGAACCTGCTACCTGGTTCGGTTCCAAACTAGGACCTGTGGTAGATCAATGCCTATGTGACCAGCTCTCTTTTGGAAACTCCAAGATTCCAAAGTGTGTTTCCTTAGCCAAGAACCTCTTTCCCTTATCCTGCTGCTCACAGGTGGAGAGGAAGATGTCCCCCAAAGAGGGAGACCAAATGAGCTGGTGCCTCGCTTCTAAACCTTTACCTATGCACCCCACTTCCCTGCTGCTCATGCACAGCATCCTTTGGTCATGTGAGTCCATGCCATCTCTGGGTGGCTGGGAGATTCTGAGGCAATGTTCATTAGATCTTTTCTATACCAATGGGGTTTTTTGGCTTTTGATAGCTTTGGTTTTGGACGGAGAAATTTTCTGCAGTCCTGGTACTCTACTGCCAATGGTCCTAAAAGTTGACTGAATCACTTCCTAGACTTTGTTCTCAGTCTACTATTTCCATGACTTATGTTCCTGTGGTCAGAAAAGAAGAAAGAGGGGAGATGGAATTAAATGGATACCTGGCAGCAGAAAAAAGCAGGTGTCAAATTCAACATATAGAATTAATAAGGATGGAATTTAATCTAAATCCCCTTCCTGAACTCCCAAAAAAGGCATATCTTTCTCCACTGTTGTACCACATTTGTTTTAACTCTGATTTCCATAATTTGAGGAAGATTCACTCCTTCACTGGAGTTTTCTAGTCCTTGCCTAACAAGTGCATCTACATTTCCCAGAGGAAATTAGAGCTTTAATTAAGCTTACAAGAGCCTGCAGTTCTATAAAAACTAAATAATTAAACGATCTTCAGAACCAAAGGCATCAAGGATGCAATTTTATGAACACGCACCTGTCTGTTTTACAAGGCCAACATAAGGTGTGAATGTTCTGCAGGGAACGGGTTTAAACCAGGAAAAGGAGAGAGAAAATAAAAGCGTCTAGATAATGACCATCACTCATTGCTATTATCTTTGAGAATAAATCTCTTTTATCAATTAATCCCATTAATTACATATTAAAGTGTCTGATGCTAACCCAATATAACCCTGAAGGAAAGAACTACAGATTCAGCACTTCAACCTCTGCTTTGCTTTGTCCTTCGATTTTCTTTGTTCTGTCCTGGGATTGCCATAACAAAGTACCACAAACTGGACAGCTTAAAACAACAGAAATGCAGTGTCTTGCAGTCCTGGTGGCTGAAAATCCTAAATAAAGGTGTCTGCAGGATCACGCTATCTGTGGAGAGAACCTGTAGGAGAGAACCCTTGCTTGCTGCTCCCAACCTCTGGTCGTGGGCAGCCATCCATGATTTTCCTTGGGTTAGAGATGCATCACTCCAATCTCTGCCTCTCTCTACACATGGTCTTCTTCTCTAGCATGACCATTTCACTACTCACCTTCCAATAAGAACACCAGTTAAAGGGGGTTAAGGTGAGAGAGTCTACGACTGCAAGCAAGAGAGTCCCGTCCATCAGTCATATGGGATCAAGGCCCCCTCTCAATGAGAGGTGGAATGGGCCTCACCATCCCAGAATAAAATAGGGACTAGAGTGGACTTACTGGTATTCTACTATACACTTACTGGTATTCTAGCATTGGAAGAAATTATATCATTGATGTGGAGGCAGTGGCCACTGGAGTTGCTGAAGGTAGGGAGAAGAAAAAACAGGTGTAATATGGGGGCATTTTGGGGACTTGGAATTGTCCTAAATGAAAATGCAATGACAGATACATGCTATTATATATCCTCCCATAACTTATGAAAGAGTGTAAACTAAAATGTAAACTATAACCCATGCTAGTGGCAGTGCCCCAAATGTGGTCATCAATTGCAATGAATGTACCACACTAATGAAAGAAGTTATTAATGTGGGGAAGGGTGAGAGGTGTGGGTGTAACATTTCGTGTAGCCTAAGTATTTTTTAAATAAAAAATACATTTAACAATAAATAAATAAAGTATGTTAAGGACCCACCCTACTACAGAATGAGCTTAACTTGAGTAATTCCACATGAACGACCTAATTTCCAAATATCGTCACATTCTGAAGTACTAGGGAACAAAGACATCAACATATGATTTTGAGGGACACCAAGCAACCCATAACTCTGGTAGGGTTTCCCTACTTCCAAAAATACAACTTCAAACCCATGGCATGTGGCCCCTTCTTTCTTTTATGTTGGCGCCATGGTCTTACAGTGAAACAATCCCCCGTTTGGCCTCTTCCTTGCATAAATATATGCCAACTTGGTTTTCATTGAAGCATTTCCAAGAATGCCATTTTATTGTGTGTAACCCATTCTCAAAAATTCTGAAATACATACAGACTCTGCAAAGTTCTGCTGAGGTCCTTTTAGAGAGCATCATGTTCTCTGAAACCTCATTCAGTAATCTATTTCTTAAACCGTACGTTTCCTTAGCAGGAAGAAGGAACACGAAAGAGGAATGTGTAAATCATTTCCCCAGCTTCAACCGTGTGGTTCTTTGCCATAATTAAGCCCTAATTCCCGTGTCCCCTCCCTCTAAGATTTACTGCCTGGGCAGCTCCTCCAATCCTGACATAGACAATAAGAAATAATGATTTGTGGGCTGCTGGTCAAAACAGTCCACCTGTTAAGGACTATTCCTCAATTCCAATGTACCATATACCATGTATAAAAACACTAAGGTTTGTTATCTATCAAAACACATTTTAAAAATACAATATAGATGATGAAATGAGAGCACAGAGAAATAGCCTGCTTTTTTTTGTGAGTCCTTTTGTTGTGAATTTCGGGTGATGAAGGAAAAGACAGGGAGAATTTGTGAAATTTTTGACCAAGGAGATTTCCTCAACAGGGTTTGTTTTCTCATAACTCATATGTTATCTTCCTGGGGGTAGTGTGCAGTACATGCATTCAAGTAAAGTTGTCACTTTAAGAAAAGGGCATTCCTTTTCCATGAGAGACAGTAATTCTGCTAGGTGAGTTATGAATTGGAAAACAACTAGTTTCCCTGTCACTGAGTAACATTTAGTTGATTCTCATAAACACCATTCAACTGATAACAAACATCAGTGAAGGTCACCAAAATCAAAGAAATTGTATTTATGATGCATAGGAAAAAGCTAATCCCTTTCAAAATAAAATCTTCCTTGCGTTCAAAACTATCAACGTTGATCTTCCAGAGAAAAGCACCAATTTCTTGATCTTTGGAGAACAATGACTAGTGAACATTGAAACAAAAATAATGACACAGATGCAGATTTTTTATGTTGATCTTCAAACACTATAGTCAATGGTCATTTTTTAAAGTATTAAGAGTCTACCATCTTACTACAGAAATGGATCTCAAATAATCCCTAAGTGTGTAATAAGAATGTAGAAGAAGGAAGAAAATTACAAGTTGAACCACAGTCTTGACATCCTGCTAGATGTGAAGCTTCTTGAGGATGAGATGTGTATATCAAAGCCTCATCTCCAAATACCCCAGTGCCCAAAATCATACCAGACTCCAGAAGCTTCCCTCTAAATATTTATCGAGAGGATGAGAAAGATGAATCTATTAAAGTGATATTTCCAAAATATAAAATTTGTAAGCTGCTCCCATCGCTAAATGATTCTTGGTGTAAATTAAGTGTGAAATATGTTGACATTGCATACGTTCTTGGAGATTTTCTGCATGTATTTGTTTATTCGATGTTCTAAAGGTGGGGCATTTTAGGGAGAGTGAGCAACGAATATGGTAAAATTTTGTCAGGCCCATTGTTTCCCAAACTGATTTGTTCAAAGACTCACCTAGGTTTTCTCTCTGTAGTTCCTATCAACAATGTGTCAAAATCAATTTTTACTTCTTGCAGCTGAATAAATTGAAGCATGGAATCCAATGTGTGTTTGCGCTTCTTAATTACACATGTGTCCGGTAAGTTTCCCAGATGGGTGTAAGATTTTCCTTGCCTGATAGTAAACTTGTCTGTTAGCCCTTTGAGTGAAAGGGAAAATTACCCAAAGACTTTATAAAAGTCACAGTCCATGCAACGTGGTATAGCACTCTCTTCAATGTAGGAAAAATGAAAGCAGGCATCTTGAAAAAATGAGTTGGAGTTAGAGACCACTCTTATTTAATTTCCATGGGAAATATGAGTAATGTAAAATGTTGGAATTAATAAGGCTAGTTTGGAAAGCAAGGAAGGGAAGCATAAAAGGAGAGGGAAAGATCGAGACTATGAACCGGGAGAAGAGAACACTGAAATGCTCAGCAGGTGCAAAATGGAGAAAGCAGTAGGTATTTTGTAGAGCCCTGTGTTCTGGTCAAGCATGCAGATCCTGTGTGCAGTGGAGACTATGTGGATCTGGCTTCCATGGAGCATGCAATGTCTTCTGCCTCCATTTAATGTCCATGATGATGAGTCATAAACACCTAAAATAAATCTGGGAGCAACCATCACCTGCATGACAGCAAATTTTTCAAAACATTTTTGGCAGCAGAAATCTTCACATTTTAATTTAAAACAAAAGTTTATATGGCTTTATAAAGTTAAAATTATACTATTTATGTGTGCTAAACTCAATTAATGGGAACAATGGGACAGTTTTCAGGAACAAAACAAAATTGCAACAGGGCACTGAGGAGGAGATGTGCACACTTGCACCAGATGCAGCTTCTACAATGCTCCCCTTTGCTGAGAGAATGAGTAGGGTATTGATTTCTATTAAGAAAATCTGATTCACAGAGAAAACAGCTGCAAATAATATAATGGAACACCTTGCACCGTAAAGATATTCTGCAGTTAAACTGATCTACAAGTTTAAAAAGAAATGTTAGTAAGTTTGTTTCAAGATACATCACCAACAATATTCAACAACAATTCACCATCATTAAATAGAGACAACTGGTAACAGAATGGCCCTTGATCGTTCAAATCATTATTTGGCAGAAAACAGTCTTCAGTTCTTCATGAGCAACCCAACTCTACCTTCGAAACTAACTATAGAAACCTCTTGTAGTCTCACACTCAGATTCAAAAGATTGAGATGTATTTGTTTTGCATTTTGCGTTCTATGGTCATGGAAAGGTCATCTTTGTACTCATGATAATACTTCAGCATGGCACAGACAAATTGCTTGCATTTGGTTAATTAAAAATATCAGCTTGTAAGAGTATCAGTAAAACTCAAAAGTTGGTGTAACCATTTAAGACATTAAGAGTTGGCTGTTTGGCATCCCATTTATTTCTCTTCATCTCCTGCTGCATATTTATTCCATTAATGTATTAGTCAGCCAAAGGGATGCTGATGCAAAGTACCAGAAATCTGTTGGCTTTTATAAAGGGTATTTATTTGGGGTAGAAGCTTACAGTTAACAGTCTGTAAAGCATAAGTAATTTCCCTCACCAAAGCCTGCTGCCATGTGTTGGCTGCCGACATCTACCAGGTTTCAGGCTTCCTCTTCCTCTTAAGGTTCCGTGGTCCCAGCTTCTTCTAATCTCAGTTGTAGGCTGGGATAAGTCTCGTCTCTCTCTCTAGGGTTCATTTATCTCTGGGCTCAGCTGCCCTGCTCTCTCCACAAGATTAGACTATCAGGCTAATGGCTCGTCTCTCTTCTTGAGGCTTCTTCTGTGTCTATGGACACAGTGTCCTATCCATCCATCCATCCATTCCTCTGTGTTCTTCTCCTGCGTGTATACTTCCTCTGTGTTCTTCTCCTGCATGTATACTTCCCGGGGCTCCAGCTCAAAGCCCCCACTGTCTCCTCTGCCCTGTGGTTTTTTGTGGTTTTCTGTGGTTTCCTACTGATGTGACCCAATGACAGCCTTAATCATAATTTAATCAAGTAAAAGTGAAACCTCTGAATTCAATACAATCTAAGGGTATCATTAGCCCAGAGGAACATACAAGCTTACAAACATAATCAGTATTTCTTTTTGGAATTCATCAGTAATATCCAAGTGCTACAATGTCCGTGGCTACTTCCTTAGCATCCCTGAGATCTCTATTCAATTGTCTCTTCTTCAGAGATGCCTTGCCTTGTAAATCTATCTCAAATACCCCACCCATCAGAGTGGTCTCTAACTTAATATCAGCTGTCACCCATATAATGCTTTCTATACACTTCTTTATTGACACAGAGCTTTTCTTGTAATATAAATTTAAAATTACCTTTTTAAAATTTTTATCCATATTCCTTTTAAAGTTTGTGCTTCTTGTGTCCTATTTAAGAAATCTTTTCCTACTCCAAAGTCTGAATATTTTGTCCTGTGTTATCGTCCAGATTTATTGTTTTACCTTTCACATTTAGATCTGTAATCAACTTAAGTTTTGTGCAGAGCATAAGATAGGGATCCAATTCTCCCTAAGAATAGTTTCATGTTGATAGACTTTTTAAAAATCAATTTCATTGATATATATTTATAAGCATACCATTTATCCGAAGTGTATAATCAAAGATATTTGGTATAATCACAGAGTTGCGCATTCATCACTTTAATCATTATTAAAGTATTTTCATTATTTCAATAATAATAAACAAAAAACAGACAAGCAAACAAACAAGAAAATATCTCAACCCTCAATCTCTCTATTTCCCCTGCTGTATATAGCTGCTATTTCTGGCTATTCTTGCACAATTATTTGTTTATTAAGCAGTTTTATTGAGATATATTCACATACCATATGATCTCAAAGCGTATAATCAAAATGGCTTTTTTCAGCTGTTAAAAAGTCCTTTATTATAAAACTGTAAAATAAATAGAAAAATAAATTGAAAGAATTTAAAAATTTTAAAAGAGAGTGCCAGGTAGATTTAATATAGTCAATTATAAAAAATAGCATAGCAACAAACATTTATAAATGTAAATAATAATTCAAATATAATGAAATTAATTATAATATAATTTCCATTTTTATATTACCATTCTAACTATTGGACATAACAATCTTTATGAATGAAGTAAATAATTAGTTTAGTTATTTAATTCCCATTTAGGCCATAATTCTTTCTAGATAATCAAATTCCTATTTTGGAACTCCTCACATCTTATTGGAATGAATTACAATTTGCCAACTCATAATTTTATGAGGCAGAAAAACTCAGTCTTCTTCAACATTATTGATCCAGACAGATTATTTTAATTAAATGGTATGAATAAAAAAGGGTTAAAGAAAAATGAAGTATCCAAAAATATTTCTCTTCTCCAGTCCTCCTCAATAGCAAGTGTTTATTTTATATGCAAAAAAATTTGCAGAATACTAATCACAGAAACAATTCGCCAGTTGTACTGAGTAATTATAGTTTATAAACCATAATATTATTTTACATTTATCTGATCTATTCCAGTTTTTTTATGTTGATATGTTGTGTTGTTCTCTTGTATTGTAAATATCATCCTATCAACATTTTAAACAATTTTCTAGTATAATTTCCTCTCTGAATCATAGGTGTTTAAAATGCATTTTTAACTGAAAATATTTGGGAATTTTCAAGTTGTTTTTTGGTTATATCTGGCTTTATTCCTATGGGTCAGAGAACTCACTCCACTTATTTGAAAAGATATCCTTCATGAACAAGTATATGGTATATTTTGCTAAATATGCCACAGATACTTGACAAAAAGGAGAATATCTGCAGTTGTTGGGTGCAGTGTTAATTAGGTTAAGTTTATTATTTATACTGTTCAAATCTTTTATATATTCACTAATTTTTGGCTGCTTATTCTATCCGTTACTGAGAAACGTTTGTTAAAATCTTCTATGATTTCTGAATTGTCCATTTCTCTTTCTATTTCTGACAATTATTACTTTATGTATTTTGAAATAATGTCATTAGGTTCATAGAAGTTTAAAATTATTTCATCCTAGTGGGTTGCTTCTTTCATTATAGGAAACATCCTTTTTATCCCTGTAGTTCAATTTCTTAACTTAAACTCTACACTTACTTACTTTTATTGTATGTATCATCAGTTTACCTAGTTAGAATGGAATCTCTATGAGGGTAAAACCATTTTCTGTCTTATTCACTTCAGTATTCCCAGAGCTTAATATACAGGTACATGTGGAAGTAGGATGGATGGATCAATGATGGATTAATGGATGCATGATCAATTGTTGGATGGCTAGATCAATGGATTGGTTGATGGATGGATGGATGGATGGATGGATAGATCAATGGATGGATCGATGGATGGATGGATGGATGAATTAATGTGTAGATGGATGGATGGATGGATAGATGGATGGATGGGTGGATGGATCTATGGATGGGTAGATGGGTGGATGCGGTCACCCCTCGGGCTGAAGTGTGGTTTGCTGGCCTGGCGGGGGAGCGGCCGCGGCAGGCCAAGCCGCTGCCCCAATAATAGGGTGGCTGGTCGGACTCACCACCACCCCTGAAGGGAGCTCGGCATGGGCGCAGAGTGCCCTCGGGTCTCCCCTTCTCGGCAGCCATGCTTCCGCGGCCGCCCCTCCTCCCGGATGGCACCACACGATGCCTGTGGGGCAGCACCCTTCTTCTTCTTTCTCCCTGCCAGGCGCAGGGTGGAAAATTCCAGTCTGCCCTTTTCCCCTCCCCTGACAGCAGCAACAGCCAGGTGTGGGCAGAGAAATCCAGTCTGCCCTTTTCCCTTCCCCCGACAGCAGCAACAGCCAGGCGTGGGCGGGAAACTCAAGTCTGCCCTCCACCCCAGCAAAAGCAGCCACCAATCCCTAAACCCTGCCCCTTCCCCCAGCAACAGCGACAGCCAATCCCTAACCACCACCCCTCCCCTGTCCAGTACCGCCCACTGACCTTTCGCCGGCAACCAATCAGAAGAGGGCGTGGCTTCGACCAATCAGCCTTCCCCAGCCCCTATAAAACTGTTGCCTCTCCCTCAATAAAGTGGACTTGCGTGTTTACCTTGTCTCCGCGGTAGTTCTTCTGCCGTGCGCCCTCCAGTCCTGAGAGCCCCCGACAAGGGCCTGGCCTCCCTTGTCCCCAGTTCGTCGCCTGCTTCTCCGGGCGACCCCTTCATCGCCAGCTTCGCCGGGCGACCCCTTCGTCGCCGGCTTCGCTGGGCGACCCCATCAGCCAAACCGCGCAACCCCTGTGAGACCGATCCCTCGTCTGCTGCCGGACCGACCCCTCGTCCCAAGTGGGACTGACCCCTCGTCCCAAGTGGGACCGACCCCTCGTCCAGAGCTGGACCAACCCCTCATCCGCAGCCAGACCCCACCTCTACCGACCGAGCAAGCCGCCGCAGTTGGCGCCCAACGTGGGGCAAGGCAACTCCACCACAGCCTCACTCCATAACCTGGCGGCCCCTCCCCCCCCTCCTCCCTTCTCACCGTGGGGCTTCTCTCGTGCAACATTGCTGCTACCTGAGCCTTGGCTACCTCATACGATCCACGGCGTTCTGGGAGAATCGCTGGATGGCTTTCTCCTTCCATGTCGGGGGCTTATACCGACCCGCTATGATTAAGAGGAGCCTTGGATTTCTCGGGAGCACGCGCTTGCATGTCTGAAGTAATCCTACCACAGCCCTACGCCCTCCTCTCTTCTCACCTTGGGACTTCTCTCGTGCAACATTGCTGCTACCTGAGCCTTGGCTACCTCATATGATCCACGGCGGTCTGGGAGAATCGCTGGATGGCTTTCTCCTTCCATGTCGGGGGCTTATACCGACCCACTATGATTAAGAGGAGCCTTGGATTTCTCGGGAGCGCGCGCTTGCACGTCTGAAGTAACCCTACCATAGCCCTACGCTCTCCTCTCTTCTCACCCCTATCTTTTCGCTCTGCATTGCTGCTCCTGAACCTTGGCGACCTCATACGATCCACGGCGGTCTGGGAGAATCGCTGGATGGCTTTCTCCTTCCATGTCGGGGGCTTATACCGACCCGCTATGATTAAGAGGCACCAATAAAACTCTCAGGAGCGCGTGCCTGAGCACCTCCACCCCTGCCTTCACCTCTGCCTCCTCCCCTCCGCGCTTGCTCCCCTTTGCCTTGCTCCACTGCTCGTCGTTCTGCCCTCCCCTCGTCGGGGCCTTCTCTTGGCCTGCGACCACCGTCAGAGCCCCACCGGCTCCGACCCCTCGTCTCACCGCGCACCTCGGCTCCCATCGCTGCGCTCTCAAGGTAAGGGCCCCTTTTCTTATTGGCTCCAAAAGGCCATTAGCAATGGGTAACATCCTATCTGCTAAGCAAGTTCCGCAAGTTCGGGCCCTCGCCGGTCTCCTAGACACTCACCGGTGTAAGATCGCTTCGAAACAGCCCCAAGTCTTCTGTAACTGTGGCACCCCATGCCGCCATCGCTCTCAAGCAGCTCCAGCCCCGCTAAATGGCCCGCAACCCGCTTTCCCCAGCCCGCGGCCTGCTTTCTAGCATCTAATAACGTTTCTGCTTTTGCCTCCCCATACTTCTGCGGAGCTTCCTCCTGTCTCGACCTCACTCCTCTTCTCAGCCATCCAAAGCGTCCCTTCTCATCTCCCACCCCCCTCCTTTTTTTGTTTGAACCCCCATTGCGTTTCAGATTGGGCCGCCCCATGTCGGCCCGCCCCGTTAACATCGGCCTCTCTCGGCCCGTGGAGACCTTGGCCTTCTTGTCCTCGCCTACGTCTCCACCACTCCCGACGCTGCCACCACCACCGTCGCTGGTGCCCTGACGCGACTTGTCCTCACAGCTGCGATCCTCCAGACCATCACACAGTCTGCCTCTGCCGCTCTTCGCCGCCAAGAAGAGATCAACTACCTGTAACGCGCTGTCATTCGGGACTTTTAACAACAGATAGACCTTACAGCCACCGAGATCAACGAGAATTGGACATTGGCCACCCTTGCTTGCAACGGCAAGATACTGCCCCCCAAATTGTACATTTGTATCCCCGTCATACTCACCTCCCTCTTCAGCCCTGCTTCCCTCATTGCTTACTGCCTCTTGGGCCTCGGCTACTTGTTGCTGCTGCCATCCTGGCCCTTATTTGAAAAGAAGGGGGAAATGTGGTCACCCCTCGGGCTGAAGTGTGGTTTGCTGGCCTGGCGGGGGAGCAGCCGCGGCAGGCCAAGCCGCTGCCCCCATAATAGGGTGGCTGGTCGGACTCACCGCCACCCCTGAAGGGAGCTCGGCATGGGCACAGAGTGCCCTCGGGTCTCCCCTTCTCGGCAGCCATGCTTCCGCGGCCGCCCCTCCTCCCGGATGGCGCCACACGATGCCTGTGGGGCGGCACCCTTCTTCTTCTTTCTCCCTGCACAGGCGCAGGGCGGAAAATTCCAGTCTGCCCTTTTCCCCTCCCCCGACAGCAGCAACAGCCAGGCGTGGGCGGAAAAATCCAGTCTGCCCTTTTCCCCTCCCCCGACAGCAGCAACAGCCAGGCGTGGGCGGAGAAATCCAGTCTGCCCTTTTCCCTCCCCCCGACAGCAGCAACAGCCAGGCGTGGGCAGGAAACTCAAGTCTGCCCTCCACCCCAGCAACAGCAGCCACCAATCCCTAAACCCTGCCCCTTCCCCCAGCAACAGCGACAGCCAATCCCTAACCACCACCCCTCCCCCATCCAGTACCGCCCACTGACCTTTCGCCGGCAACCAATCAGAACAGGGCGTGGCTTCGACCAATCAGCCTTCCCCAGCCCCTATAAAACTGTTGCCTCTCCCTCAATAAAGTGGACTTGCATGTTTACCTTGTCTCCGCGGTAGTTCTTCTGCCATGCGCCCTCCAGTCCTGAGAGCCCCCGACAAGGGCCTGGCCTCCCTTGTCCCCAGTTCGTCGCCTGCTTCTCCGGGCAACCCCTTCGTCGCCGGCTTCGCCGGGCGACCCCATCGCCGACCCGCGCAACCCCTGTGAGACCGATCCCTTGTCTGCTGCCGGACTGACCCCTCGTCCCAAGTGGGACCGACCCCTCGTCCAGAGCTGGACCAACCCCTCGTCTGCAGCCAGACCCGACCTCTACCGACCGAGCAAACCGTCGCAGGTGGATGGATTAATGGATGCATGATCAATGGTTGGATGGCTAGATCAATGGATTGGTTGATGGATGGATAGATCAATGGATGGATGGATGGATGGATGGATGAATTAATGTGTAGATGGATGGATGGATGGATAGATGGACGGATGGGTGGATGGATCTATGGATGGATAGATGGGTGGATGGATTAATGGATGCATGATCCATGGTTGGCTGGATAGATCAATGGATGGATCAATGGATGGATGGATGGATGGACGGATGAATTAATATGTAGATGGATGGATGGATGGATAGATGGATAGATGGGTGGATGGATTAATGGATAGCTGGATGGATAGATGGGTGGACAGACGGATGGATGGCTAACAAAGTTCCTTAATAGACACAACGTGTTTTGCTGCAATGCTTGATGGAGGAGATAAGAGATTAATGCCCCTGAGAATTTGGCTCTTGGCCTTTTGTCTGAAATAAGAGATCTAACTGATGTACATGAAATCAATCACTTTTAGGATTAGGTGGGAGAAGTAAACAGAGAAAGAGTGTCTCCTATCTTGGTGCCTGAAACCTTATTGCTCACCTTAGGAAACTAGACTATTTTCAGTTTAATGAAAAGCATCTGAAGTTGTAATGAAGTGTTAGGAAATCCAATAGTGGAATTTTACAAACATACATTAGCTCTCAATTTGCAGGCCCCTCCTCAACTCTCGTGTTTCCTATAAATTCAGTCTGACAATATCTCCCAATTCTCACTGATTCCTTGCTCTCAGGATATATCCACAAATAAACAAACCAATAAGTAGACAACTATGCTTCCTTCTTACAGTAGTCTCTAACTTTCAATGTTGTATTTCCCTGGGAGAAAAAATTTTCCTCAGTTGCATATATGTGCTGTGGGAATGAAAGGCTTACATACCAAAACTCATATGCAGGGAGGGCTTTGTCTGATTTATTTCTATTCCTTATATATCATGTATTTTTGGATTTGGCCAAGGGCTATGGTTAAAGTTAAATTTCTCATGGATGTTTTGTCTTGGAACAAGAAACCTTGTCCCTAGGCTCACATCCTATCTAGCAGCAGAGATGCAAGAAGAAGTCGTTTTCAAACTTCAAGCAAAAAGAGATAGCTTGTGCAGAGATAAGCGAAGACAGAGCTATTTTTGCTTTGAAGCAAGAACAGATGAGCTTTAATAAATCATTTAAACATGCCCTTGCCGAAGTGGTGGAACTAATCCCCACATATATATACATATAAAATGAGAATATATCAGATGCCAGGGTATTTCCTCTTCTGGAGCTTGAGAGATGGTGATGAGATGAGGCTGTGTTTGCATCCTTCATCTCTTAGTGAAAGCTGGTGATAAAAGACATGGTGGACTCTCCTTCTTCCCATGGGAAGCCCATTGTGAACCAAAGGAAGGACTTGATCCCTCTTTCTAAAACCTACGAGCCTATGCCAGAACCCTCCTCTGAAATAAAACAAAGGTCATGCTCATGGAATCCCTGTGGGGATTCCTCTCTCACAGAACTTGTACAGATTCATGTAATCATGGACTAGGGCATCATTACCAGCCAGTTAGTAGGTGAGTGTGAAAAGAAGGGCTGAGAAATGAAAGAAAAGCCATCAAGAAAAATCAGCTCTCAGCTTCCACAAAGGTGAGCATGATTCTCCAAGCATTGAGTCGAAGTGTATGAAAATAGTCTTTCCATTACTATACAAAGCAAACCATCATCTGTTTGTGCCATTGTTCTCGCACCTCGTTAGAACCAGACCTGATAAACTCAAAAAGTTCATAAATGGTCTAGAAGAGGGGCAGATTGAGCTTGCCCTAAGGCAACAGCTCTTTAGGTTTTGACTCAGGTCTGAGCAAAACATTTCAAAAAAAAATCAATGAAAGGAAAGGTGACCATTCTATATTTTTAAAACTGTGAATTGTTTTGCTCATGTTCAGTTCAAAACAAAGATATGGGTGCAAGTCATTACCTCCAGACATCAGAAAGTCTTCTTAATGGCGGCGCATTTTTTGCATGTTATCCCAGAAGGAAGAATGAAAAGTACCCAAGACATAAAAATGAAGGACCAAGAAAAAGTAAAGGACCACACAAAAGCATCTAAGAGTTAAACATGATAGAGAATGTTCTAATGATCAGAAAACAAACTCTAATGTCAACGTTAACCATAATCCTTGATTTTATATATTAGCATGGCTTTGCTATTCCCATGAACTGATATTATTAGAAAGCGTTATGAATGCAGTTGAACAGAACAAAGAGGATGGGACGCTTCAGCAGCCTGGCTGTCCTTGTCCATCACCTTGTGTGAGCAGAAAATAGACAGATAGTCAAGGTAGGTTTTCTTCAGGGAAATCCATGTCTTAGTTTACTGAGGCTGCTATAACAAAGTCTTAAAGCAACAGAAATGAATTCGCTCACACTGGAATAAGGCGAGGGCACGCCTCGCAGCCTCTGAAATCTGTTGGGAAGATCCTTCCTTGCCTCTTTCAGCTTCTGGTGCTTTGCTGGCCATCTCCGATGCTTTGTAGTTCACAGTTGTAGCCATTCAATCTCTGCTGCCATCATCACACAGCTTTCCTCCCTGCCTCTGTGTTCAAGTTTTCTCTCCTTTTAAGAACACCAGTCATTGCATGAAAGACACACTCTATTCAAGTTTAACCTCATCTTAACTAATTACATCTCCAAAAACCCTCTTTCCTAATAAGGTTATGAGACCTGAGGTTAGGGCTTGAACATATCTTTTGGGGGAACACACTTTAGCCCCTAAAAATATGTAGCTCCCCAAGTCCACATGGCAGAAAGTTTGGGATCCAGACATCAAGCAGTGGAAGAAAGTCTAACTTACCTGATATGATTTGGAATGAGAGATTCAGTTGGCTCATCCAAGGGAAATTTTAGAGTCATTAGATAAATATAATGCAGCCAGTGTCTGGAATTTGGAAGCAAGAGGAAGTCATAAATATCTATTTGGAAGGAGAAATTCAATTTGGACTCTGGAGAACTGTTGGAAGAACCCGTGTCTCTTTCAGCGTGGCACCAAAAGTTTCCATCCAGGTGGTGCTTCCTGGATTGAAAATCCTTCTTATTGCTCACTTTGTTTTGTGATTGACAGGATAAGTGCTTTCCTCTGTCTGATGTCAAATAGTACCGAGAAATAGCTAAGTCATCCCAGGTTTTCCATATACTCTGGGACTTTCCAAATTTGATTAATCCATTATCAATTCTGCCTCTTCCAAGCAACTACTCTTTGAATCCTCATTAAACAAATCAGTAAATGTGTTGGTCACACCTTAGTCCAGCAATGTACCTTCTGCCTATCTTTCTCACTCAGCCCCAGAAACAAAACAAAACCCCCAACGGGCATACAAAATTCTCTCCTTAAGGGCATGTTCTATTTCTTACACAACTCGGAACAAATGACATTTCCCACCACCTCCACTCCAGCATCCATGCAGTAATTACATTTACTGGGTATTCAGTGGTGAGTGAAATAATTAACATCTCAATACTGTATTTTTAAACTTATGCTGGACTTCTTAATCTAGGCAATAATGGTGTTTAAGGCTGGATAATTCACTACTGTTTACATTGTTTTCATCTGCTTATCCAACTAGCGTTTGGTAGGCAAAAATATTCTGGCTCACAAATATCTAATGATTTACCGCAAGTTCAAAGTTTTAGTTGAAGTTCTAGGAGAGTTGGAAATGTTTTATCTTTTTCTGTGTTGTGAATCCACAGCTGCTGAAAATATCAAACTGGTGCTAGAAGTTTGTAATACGTAGGTTATACAAAATGTGCTCTAGGAAAACATGCATTATGAAACATGGTCTTTTGCTGACAATGCTTCCCATTTTTGAGGCACTCCATAGCTACAGATAGTTCCCATTTACTTCATCCCATTTAATCTGCTTTTTTTGATTGATTTATTTCTCTCCCCTTCCCCCCCTGTCTGCTCTCTGCGTCCATTTCCTTGAATGTGGCAGCACTACGCATGGGCCAGCTTACCACACAGGTCAGGAGGCTTTGAACCCTCCATATGGTAGATGGACGCTCTATCAGTAGAGCCACGTCCACTTTCCCCATTTAATCTTTATTACTATACTGTTGGGCAAGTAAAATTGTGTACTTTAGAGATGATGGAATGGAAGTCAAGAAAAGTTACCAGTAATGTCCAAATTCACAGAGTAAGTGATGAAACTGCAACCAAGATAGAGTTAGTTTGACTCAGTTTGTGTCAGCTTGAATCTTAAGATTTCAATTTAAAAACCATTAATATATACAGTGAATACTGAACTAGAAAGTATTTTAACACATTTTTCACAGTGCTTGCTTAAATGCCAATAGCATCTTTGCTTTGTCAATTAAGAATATGCCCTCTCTTATTCACTAGTGCTCCCTTTGTTTCCTTTGAAATTCCTAAGCCTTTGATTTTGTTGAGTTAAAAGAAAGAAAACTAAAAGTGGTTAGATATGGCAGTACTAAGTGTAATCTGAAGAATAAATGGCACTGCTGGAATAATAAATCCCTCTCTTACAATTACTCCAGCCAAAGTTAAAAAATGTGTCACAGTATTTTCTTAAGTGTGTAGCCTCAAAGAGTCAATTATTTAAAAAGGAAGATATAGCTTTTGGGAATTCTACCAATTTCCACTCTTATACCATTAGAATTTAATAGGTTACCCTGGATGCTAATATTAAAGCTCTCCATTTATTGATTCCTGTCTTTCTTGCCATGGTCAGCAGAGATGAAGCACACAATTGAAAAAGTAGTTCATCTGTGATCATCTAGTATTTTCTCTGAAAATCCTCTATATTTCGTATGTCCTAATCCCCATTCTTTTCTTTAGACATCAGTCTTTAAAATTTCAGTGACCACAACATGTTATTTGCTTAGTCCAAATGCAAAGCTCATTACCCTTGGGAGAGAGGAGAGAATCCAATCTCAGAAGCCACTGAAGGCTGTCTAGTGTGGACTTTCTCTTCACCCTTGGATTTTTTTTCCTGAAGACTCATAAAAACCATTGAGAGAGAGAATAGAAGAGGAGGTGGATTAGGCATCACATAATGATCTCTCTAATTTGGGAAGTAAGTCATGTTAAAACAAGACATTCTTGTTTATTCTTTCACTGAATATTTTTCAGGATCATTTCTCATCACAAATACAAGAAAACAGATGAATATCATTGTGGACACTAATTTCAACAGGAATGTCCCAATTGGAAAAGTAAGCAAGAGAATTAAGTATCTCTGTTTCCAGTTGAATGAGGAGAAATGAGAATAAACCAAACCTTATGCACCTTCCAAAGATCTTCTAAACAACCTTCTCAAATCATCTCAGCTAATTCATTGTTGCTAAGTAGTTAGGTCCACACCATGGAATCCATGGTTTGCCAACACCCCACCTCTGCCTAGAGCTCCTAACTCTAGAGTGAAGCATCATCTTACCTTAGGATTCATTTTCCACACTAGGAAGCTCTCATTTTCTCAGTGTAGACCACCCAGAAGCAGTGGGTGAATTCTCAGAGTTAACACCCATAAAAGATCAAAGAAAATTGTCAAGGTATGTCAATGCAAAGAAATGACAATGCTTTCTTAAACATCATGTGTTAGTAAAAGATCTTGTATTCATTTCCTAGTGCTGTGTAACAAATGGCCACCAACTGGTAGCTTCAAACAACAAAAACTTACCATCTCCCTGTTTCTGTAGGCCAAGAGTCTGGATCCAGTTCAGCTGGGACCTCTGCTCTGGGCTTCACCAGGCTGAAATCAAAATGTAGTTCAGGCTGCAATCTCACCTAAAGCTCAGGGACCTCTTCCAAGCTCCCTGGTTATTGGCAGAATCCACCTCATTGCATGGATGTGATTGAGATCCCATTTCCTTCCTAGCTGTGCAGGTTCTTGCCACATGGCCTCCCCAGGCAGTTGCAGAATTGGGTGGTTGCTTTTTTTCTTCCACATTAGCTGGAGCGTGTCTCTCTGTCGTTTCACTTTTTTTTTTCCTCCTATATGTCTTTTTTTTTTCATCAGATTTTGTATTTTATTTCCTTCAATTCTTTTTTTTATTATATCTACATAACACTTTTGTCTCATCCTCAGTTAAGAGTTACATCCACCCCTCCCCCATATTTTTATTGTCTTTTTTTTAAAGATACATAAATCACACAAAACATTACATTTTAAAAATCTAAGAGGTTCCCATACATCCCACTCCCCACAACCCCTACTCCTCCCATGTTGACAACTTCTTTCATTAGTGTGGTACATTCATTGCATATCATGAGTACATCATGCTCCTCGGCATGGATTATACTTTATGTTGTAGTTTACATTCTCTCTCCATTCAATGAGTTATAGTAGGATACATAACGTCCTGCATCAGTCCCTGCAATATCACTGAGGACAAATCCAAGTCCCAAAATTGCCCTAATATCACACCTCTTTTTCCCTCTTCCTGTGTTCAGCAACTTCTGTGGCTACTGTCTCCACATCAATGTTATAATTTCTTCCATTGCTAGAGTCACAATGATTCTATAGTAGAATACCAGTAAGTCCACTCTGATCCAAATTTTATTCTTCCATTCTGAGGACCCTGGGATGGTGATGTCCACTCCACCTCTAAAGTGAGAGGGGGCTTAGATCCCACATGGATGATAGATGGAATTCTCCTGCTTACAGTTGTAGACTCTTGCAGTTCCCTGGTGTGGTGGTTGACCATCCTCACCTCCCTGTTAGCTAACCTGGGGAAGTCCAAAGAACCAGAGAGTAGGAGTTGCAAATCTGCTAAGGCTCAGGGCACAGCTGGCACATGGACAGTCCAGAGATTCAACTCTTATGAGCATACACCAACCCCAGCACCAACCACAGGTTCAGTAAAAGTGACAGAAGAGGCATGTGTAGAGTGGTCACATCTGAGTTCAACTCCATCATGCTTGTGAACACAAATTCCAAAGTAGGGCCCATTGGCAAGGCACTGAACTCCACATTCATCTGTCATGGCTATCTGACCTGGGTTTCTCTATGGCCTTCAGGAGAACCAGTACCTGTGGTTGTATCTTTTTTTGGCTGTCTCTGAGATCCTGCTGAGATGTGCATAAGCATGACCCCTCAGATGGCCTCCTGACTCATTTTAAAGTCTCTTAGTCATATAAACTCATTTGTTTTTACCATTTATCCCTTTTATTCAAGGTCTTTTTCTAGTTGATTCACCAGTTGGTGCTTGGTAATAATCCCTGGGTGCCAGGGAGGCTCATCCCCAGGAGTCATGTCCCATGCTGGGGGAAAGGCAACACATTTACGTGCTGAGTTTGGCTTAGAGAGTGGCCACATTTGAGCAACATGGAAGCTCTCAGGAGGTAACTCTTAGGCATCCTGCAGCTCTAGGCCTAGTTGAAATTTCAAGCACAGAGGTTCATAAGCATAGTCATCAATATCAAGGCCCCATCATTGGACCATCCTTCTTCACAGGTCTTTGCCCTTGAACTTGAGGGATTGTAGCTGCTTCATTGGGGAGCACGACAGAGTTTCCCAGAATGGGAACTCAGCACTCCCTCAGTTGTCATGTGGAACTCTACTTCCTATGTCAATATGCAATGAACATCTGAACATATCTGTATACCCTGTATGCATGCCCTAGAGAACTCCCTCCCACCCATGCATCCCCCATCCATGATACCCCACACCAGTGCTCCTCCCCTAACATAGTTGAACTCCTCTGTGATCCAAAATTTCTTCAAATATGAAGTCTAATGTATTGCCAAATTCAATTAATAGGAAAATAAAATAGTAATGATAGGTGTAAAGATTAGAAATAGAATACATAATCATTTAGAAAAACGAAAATAAAGTAAAAAATAAATTGGGGTATTAAAAAAATGAAAAATATCATAATTTTTTTTGATGTTTTGCCTTTTATCTCTGTAAGAGGACTTCACCTTCTTTTAAAGACTCCCCTGATGAGGTGAGGCCTGTCCCAGAATGCTTCCTTTTTTAATAGCTCCAAATCAATGGATTAGTAACATGATCACAGGGGTGATAAGTCCAATATCCATGAGGGAAGCACGTAATACAGAGTTTGTGAGGAAAGCAAGGATCTAGGGGTCATTCTAAAATATTGTTACCATAGGTCTCAAGAGAGATTTCTCCAGACATTATAATGAAAATGGATCTCTTTTTAAAAAATTATGAACTCATTCCTTCTCCATGATCCTCCCTTGTTTCACTTTCCCATGACCTCCTGTGCAGGAGAAGACACTGAATTGCAGATACCTGATTGGCTTCTCTTGGTTTTCTGGGACCTTTGGGCACCATATTATTCAGCCTTGACTCTGCCTGGAAGCCATCCTTGATCTCAGCAACCTTCTTCAGAAGACAACTACACACCTACAGCTTGGCTCTTGCTCTGGGTATCTGGAGACAGGTCAATATGTTGCTTAGTTTCCTGAATGAGAGCTTCTGCTCTCTCAAAGTTCCTGACTTTGATCATCCTTCAAAATCATCAAGAATAGGGTGAGTCTTTGGGGAGCCACCAACGAAACCCAGCCCCAAAGTTGAAGACATCATTCTAATACAAAAAATCCATCAGTTTGCTCAGTAATGGAAACGACATCAAAATAGATCATATTGATCAGAAACATGAACTTCGAAATGAGGCTCACATTGATCATTTGACCAGCATGCAAATTAAATGCACTAATTAAAAGCACAGATGAATTAAGAAATTCCAGAGAGGAAAGGACATGAGATACTCTGACACCAAAGACTATGTACGATACAAAGTATCTTAGACTTCAATAATATGTATGAGTCAACACACAGCAACTGAACCCTTTTCAGCCAGGGCTAGTAATAGCCAGAAGAGAAAAGCAAAGCATTCAATGCACCTGATTAAAAATAAATGACATCTGCTCTTAAATATTCACAATAATTAAGAGTAAAAGCAAAAGTTCAAGACTTTTGAAGACTTGGTCCACAATCCAATTAGCAGCATGTCCATATTTTAAAGGCAGGTCTATTTGGCTCCACAGTCTTTTTTATTTCCCCCGGCTATGCAATGTTGGTAGCTTCAGGCCTTTGCAACCTCTCTCACTTTACCAAAATGGAGAAGTTATTTTATGATCCCGATTTTCACAAAAACCAAGGTTAATCAAGTTAAAGATGTGACTGAAGCCACAAAAAAAAAATGGCACAAGAGAAGTAGAACAGAGGTGTGCCTCTGATTATGAAATTCAGGCTCTTGGTCAATTCTGTGGTGCCCTAGTTATCAAGGATATCTTACATAGAGGCTGGAAATGGGCAAAACATGAGTCTTGAACCCTTTCTTGAAGTAATATGTAGAATCTTAGAACCTCAGAAAGGGAAAATCGTGAATGGTTGTTTCTCCACTATTCCAGCTATCTGTTCAATTCAATAACTGATTAAAAACCCATATTGATTATCTTTTATTTACTGGGGTGTACCAACTGAGTGTGGCTCTATGGAAAAATGCCTTTATTTCTAGAAGCTGCATGCTGAAGTAGATGCATGGAAATGCTATCTTGAATGCAACTTAGCTTCGAAAGGTTAAGCAAAAATTCACCCATAGACATCCACCCACAAACTCAAAGAGAGAGCAATCAGAGAAAATTGTTAGTTTTTGAAACTAGGTGTTGCATATGGATATCCAAAATTTCATGGTGCTATTGTTTTAGATTTTTGGTATATTGAATATTTTTACAACAACACATTGGGGGAAATTCTCTAGATGTGTTCAGTATCTTCAGTTTAATTTTTTAAAGAAAACCGCACCTCATCGAATTAACTGAGAGATAAAGCAGTCATTTCCGCCCATCTCAGTGAGGACAGGATTTTTGTGGGTGGTTTCTTTCAATTAAGAGATGAAATTTTTACATTTCAAATTAATAGGTACCGAGAAATTTCGTGAAACAATCTTTTAAGTGATTTCATTTTCCAGATGTTAAAACTCAATAAATAAGTAATATTTTGAAAAATATTTTAGAAAATGGTGAATGAATTCATACTGTTTTGTAACTCTTTGTGAAAATGCTGACATGTTTTTAGTTTAAAAAGTTGTTTCCAGAAAACATCATGTGGTCCAAAATGGCATTTTTTTTCTAAAACTGTTCCCTACCATTTTGCTCATTGTTTTATTTTTGCAAATTTTCCCATTATGTTGTTATGCAGGGCCATTTTGTTATAAAAAAAATATTTTCATATTCTCATTGTAATGTGCATAAAAGTTAAGCAATCAGTGTCTGTATACAGACTAAGATATTTATAAAGAAATTTCCTTTTCCAATGTGAGAAGATTAGTTTAATAAAATTGAGGTACAAATAATATAAGGAAATGAAACCATATTTGTGCAGAAACTGTCTATCAATCGTACTAAAAGCCTGCCCTGAAATAGCATAGCTGTAGCTGCAGCTTAAATTACCATCTCTATCAATCACCTGCTTATTCCTACAGCAAACTCCCATTAGAATATTAAAGATAGTCACAAACACTTGAAATGTTAAATCTTTACTGTAATTTCCCAACCTGCAAGTAAAAGCCCCACCTTTTGCATGTAAATGGTGGAGCTTCCCCATTATTTCCCTCTGAATACAGCTTGTTGTAGCCGTTACAAGTTGTTTCCCAGTAAAACCGCCAACTTCTCTTCCATGGCTCTTATCAACTCATCAGCTCATTTAATCGTCTCAAATATTTCCCATCCTTTACCATGAGCATTTCTATTCCTGTTATCTTTACGCTTTGCACAATCAACAGTCAGAGAATGCTGCCAACATACGTTCAACCTACATACATTCGATGGCCCTCCTTCACTTAGTTTCAAGATTGCAACACCTGCTCTTCCAGAGCTCCCTCGTAAACACGTGTGCGGTCGCCCCTCGGGCTGAAGCGTGGTTTGCTGGCCTGGCGGGGGAGCGGCCGCGGTAGGCCGGGCCGCTGCCCCCATAATAGGGTGGCTGGTCGGACTCGCCGCCACCCCTGAGGGAAGCTCGGCATGGGCGCGGGGTGCCCTCGGGTCTCCCCTTCTCGGCAGCCGTGCTTCCGCGGCCGCCCCTCCTCCCGGATGGCGCCACACGATGCCTTCTTTCTCCCTGCGCAGGCGCAGGGCGGAAAATTCCAGTCTGCCCTTTTCCCCTCCCCCGACAACAGCAACAGCCAGGTGTGGGCGGAAAAATCCAGCCCGCCCTTTTCCCCTCCCCCGACAGCAGCAACAGCCAGGTGTGGGCGGAAAAATCCAGCCCGCCCTTTTCCCTTCCCCCGACAGCAGCAACAGCCAGGCGTGGGCGGGAAACTCAAGTCTGCCCTCCACCCCAGCAACAGCAGCCACCAATCCCTAAACCCTGCCCCTTCCCCCAGCAACAGCGACAGCCAATCCCTAACCACCACCCCTCCCCCGTCCAGTACCGCCCACTGACCTTTTGCCGGCAACCAATCAGAACAGGGCGTGGCTTCGACCAATCAGCCTTCCCCAGCCCCTATAAAACTGTTGCCTCTCCCTCAGTAAAGTGGACTTGCGTGTTTACCTTGTCTCCGCGGTAGTTCTTCTGCCGTGCGCCCTCCAGTCCTGAGAGCCCCCGACAAGGGCCTGGCCTCCCTTGTCCCCAGTTCGTTGCCTGCTTCTCCGGGTGACCCCTTCGTCGCCGGCTTCTCCGGGCGACCCCTTCGTCGCCGGCTTCGCCGGGCGACCCCGTCAGCCGAACCGCGCAACCCCTTGTGAGACCGATCCCTCGTCTGCTGCCGGACCGACCCCTCGTCCCAAGTGGGACCGACCCCTCGTCCTGAGCGGGACCGACCCCTCGTCCAGAGCTGGACCGACCCCTCGTCCGCAGCCAGACCCCACCTCTACCGACCGAGCAAGCCGCCGCACACGTGGTTTCTGATTCTAATTTTTTTTTCATCTATGTTGCCTTTTGCTTTCAAATAGTCAAGTCTCTGCTGTTGAACATCTGGGAGTACAATACAAAGATTTTGAGATTATCTCTTTTATTTGCTATAGACCAAAGTTGGCTAGCCTGCAAGCATACATAGTCCCATTTCAACTTGTAAAAAGTCATTTTCTAGATGGTGCAGGAGCATATACATCCTTTCCTACGGTTTATGCATCCCTTATGGTCTATTATATATGGTACTTGACATACATCAAGAAATCAAACCGGAAATATCTGGACATAAATCTTAATCACTTTATTCACATGGTATATGATAACAATAGTCTATGATCTCTTATTATGCTATTTGGGATTACATGTCATAGAAATGGTCTATCTAAATTAATATTAAAACTAATAATTATAATTATGACTAAAGATCATACAATTATTGACATAAATTGTAAATAAATGTACCTATACCCCAGTCGCGAGGCTGATAACATTTATCTCTGAATGGTGACATGAATGTAGATTGCGCAGTGGTTTAAAAATACAAACTCTAAGTTTACTAAACGTAGCTCCTAATACTTGTTCCGGTACTTAGGAGATGTACGAATTTGAGAAAGGTATTTGATCTCCCTATGACTCGATCTTCATATCTGCCAAATGGACATAGCACTAAAACGTGTAGTTCGATGAAAAAGTGATATGTGTAAGCCCACAATCTTGAATGGGGATCCTACATCCATCACTGGATCGTAGGGAGATCACTGCCCGTTGAAACAGCTTTGAATTTTCAATGGTAAAGTAGGATTAAAAGGTACAGGTGACCTGCTTGAAATAACTGGAACGGCTAATGCCTTCTTATAAAAACGTTGAAGAAATCGGACACCGGTCAAGGCTGACAGGGACAATTACGTTAAATATAAAACTCAAATTTACCTGAAATCTGGGGGTAACCTGAGATCAAAGGCAACATCCTAATCTCCTTCCCTTTGAAACCAGACTCAAACAATCTTTTGAAGAAAAATAATAAATCTCGAAGACTGTTTTTCCCTCTCTAAAAAAGAGCACTCCCATTCAAGTAGTATAATTCAGGAACACGTTTCAGCACCTGGCAAATGCGGTCAAACAATGAAACATGAGACACCGGTCTCTCTGAGCAATGAAAAGAGGGATATCCTTTCAGATGGAAGGGGTAGCATCTGTCTTAAATATGGGAATATTTACTATTCCATATTCCAAATAGTTGGACTCCATTTACAGAAACAACATGACAGGCACCAAGGATGTTCCATAGGGGATGAAAGAGAAGACATCCATTTCTTAGAAGATGCTAGTAGAAGCTCCAGCAGGAGGTCAGAACCTCTTCTTGAAGGACAAGGAGCATGTCCGATGGACTTCTTTGAGTAACATGGAGTCTTCATGCAGCACCTGATACCTCATCCACATTTTCTGATTGAAGTGCTCTGAGGGATTTTGAGGGGTGACGTGGACAAAGTGGAGGGCTGAGGAACCCAGAGGAGAAGGACATGGACAGGGAGAAAGGCCGACTGCTAACTCCAGAATTCTCCCTGAGTCCAACCTTGGGCGAATTGACCTGGGGTGGCCACCCTCGTCTTTGAGCCTTTTCCTGTAGGCAGGGACTGAACCTCTGTTGAGAACCTCTCTGTACTAGATCCATCTGACTAAACCCAAGTTCTGTCCTTGGTTCTATCAGAAGCAGCTATCAGGTGGTGCTCAGCAATCCTGAAGTAAAACAAGGACAGTGTCTACCTGTGATGCTTCCCCCTCTCTCATTGCAGCATGTGGCATGTTGAATGACATGGTAAAGTACATGCTAAGACATCTTTTTATGTCTTTGTGGCATGTTGAATGACATGGTAAGGTACACACTAAGACATCATTTTTGTCTTTGTGGTGTGTTGAATGACACCATAAGGTACATATGAAGACGTATTTTATGTCTTTATGGCATGCTGAATAACATGTTAAGACAGCTATTTGTATCTTTGTGGTGTGTTGAATGACATGGTTAAAACATTTTTTTATGTCTCTGTGGAGTGTTGAATGACATGGTAAGATACATGCTAACACATCTTTTTATGTCTTTGTGGCGTGTTGAAAGACATGTTAAGATATCATTTTAAGTCTTTGTGATGTATTAAATGACATGATGAGGTACATGCTAAGACATCTTTTCATGTCTTGTGGCATGTTTAATACCATGTTAAGACATCTTTTATGTCTTTGTCACATGTTGAATGACATGGCAAGGTTCACACTAAGACAACTTTTTATGTCTTGTGGCATGTTAAATAACATGCTACAATATCATTTTAAGTCTTTGTGGCATGTTTAATGACATGGTTAGGTACATGCTAAGACATCTTTTCATGTCTTTGTGGCATGTTGAATAATATGTTAAGGCATCTTTTTGCATCTCTGTGGCATGTTGAATAACATGCTAAGACATCTTTTTATGTCTTTTTGCGCTTTAGAACAAGGGAAACTATAGATTGTGCGTTCTTCCCCAAGTTTCCTTTTAAAAGCCACGGTTTGGTAATTGTGTAAGTGCAAAACAAAAAACAAATCGTTAATAACTGTATGAAAAGATACACAATTTTTTGAACAATTAAAGGATATTAAGCAATGATACACCATTTTTTTCCTGTTTGGAGAAAGCTGAAAGTCTGATAACATATTTTTAAAGGAAGTGAAGAAACAATGACTCAAATATTCTTGGTGTGAGTGAACATTGGTTTAATGTTGTTGTTTTTTCCTTTGTCAAATATTTTCAATTAGAGTTTAAACGTCTTTAACGGAAACATGGCTTATCTGTCAAAGTTTCATGTATATAACCTATCACCCAGCTATCCAACGTCTAATGTTGATTCTGCAAAATCAGAAGAGGTCCCATAACACATACCACATGGCATTATGGGTTGAATTGAGTCCTCCAAAAAGAACATATTCAAGTCCCACCACTTTGTCCTGTAAATGCAGCCCTATTTGGAGATAGGATGGGCAGGTCCCTCTGTAATTAATGTCTTAACAAGATGAGAAAAATGGAGGCACCCTCTGCAGGAAGCAAAGAGAAGACAACCACGTGATGGAGAGAGACATTGAGTCACATCCCAAATTCCAGCTCCTCTGCCCCTTTCTCATATCCTGCAGAATTCCTATACTTCTTCAGGATCAGGCTTAGGCACACGGACTCCACGGAGGTCCTTCTAGTGCTCCAAAGTCAAGATGATGTATACCCATTACCATACACGATGCAGCTGTAAACCCCGTATTTCTTCTAGAGAATGCCCAATGAAATCTCATCAAGTAAGTACAGCCTGGCCTAGCTGTGAGTACCAGGACAGCAACTGGCCACACCAAAACCTAACTGATAATCCCAGGCCAGGTCCTAGCTATTGGGAACTGCTCTTCTTCTATTTCTCAGGTTAATACTTACAGGATGAGGAGGCATCCCTACCAGGTTATTTCAAGTTTATCTACAGACGAAACTGTGCTAATACCAGAGGTTCCCAAACTTCATTCAGTCCCACATCATATTTACAATGTTTCCATACCCTGAGTACTCCCGATATAATTATTTACTTAACGTTTTAACTACTTCTTAATTTTTAATTAAATGAATATATTTTATGAGACTTCATATCATTACTGTAAATGGATATTAGAATTACTCATTCCATATAGGCGGTAAATTTTTAAAAAAAATAAATATAAAAGCAATATAATAAGTTCTAGGTGGATGACTTTGCCTGCTGAATGCTTTAAAAGTGAAGCCAGATTTCTCTTTGTTTTGAAAGGGGACTTGAAAGTGAAGAGAGATGTAAAAATTATAGCCAAGTTGAGACTTTGTACTTACTATAATCTGAAGGATTGGAAAAGAAATTAAAAGGAAATAAATTTACTATGATAAAAAAATAAAAGTGCCGCCCCTCTTTACCAAGTGCAGCCCTCTTTACAGGATTTCCTGATATGCATTTTGTGTACCCCCTTTCCCAAATCTCCCTAGTTTTCTAAAGTTATTTTCCTCTGTTTTATCTTTCTTTCTTACTGAAATTTCCATTTCTAGGGTCAATCCCACATTATCCCCTATGCCAAGGTACATTTCCTCAGAAACACTGGCATTTAAAATCCTGCACATTATAATTATAAGCTTCTTTGGTGCTTTCATTTTTTTAAAACTTGATTTCAACTTCAAAAAATAAAGCAGGCAAAAGACAGCTTAACAAATTATGGAAACACTCCTTTTTTAAAAATCCTATCCATGCACATTTATCTTATTTAATCCTAAAAAAATGAACTCAATTGTTTCTCCAGTGTTTCAAAAGATGAATAAATGAGCACAGATTAATTAAATCACATGAAAAAGTTCTCCTTGTTAATGAAGAAAGTGAAAAAAAATGCTTCATCATGTTAGCTAAATAACATAAAACTAAATCCTCTATTCCTTTTTTATTTTACCTTTAGCATTGATAAAGTAACTTTTTTGCCTTTCCCACAAAACCATTGCAATATTATTAACTATAGTCTACAAGTTACATTAGTTGTATTTTTCTCCTATACCTCCATATTCTTAACTCCTTGTAATAGAGGAACATTGTTATAAATGTATTATTATCCACAATCCTCATCTACCACCAAAATTGCTATATTACCCAGTCCCTAGATTATCCTCTAGGATAATTACATGAAACCGCTATAGCTTTTTTCAAGCCTCTATATTTAAAAGTTAGCCATTTTTACCATCATTTTGAAGATTACAATTAATTTATGTGTCCAACTTTTTCATGGAGTAGAGAACTCAATACCGAAAGAAAAAAAAAAATCCACAATATTGATGCTTTCTACAGCCTGTGAAAAATAGTAACTTGTTGACCTTTCCAGGAAGGTACATTTTGATTGCGCTAACATATTTCAAAGAGGCTGTTTGTGGCAAAGAATGGATTGCCTGTAATAGCCAACCTCTGGGAAGTTCCTGAATGTGTTGGTTTCACGTTTGGAATAAATGAAGGGTCCTGACAGTGAGGCGACAGGCTACTGAAAAGGTCAGAGACGTGCATTACAATATCACAAAACCAAGGGATTGCAGGTTTTCTGTTATAACCGGAGGACAACAAGCTTATTTATGACTCCAAACTGCCAACCTTGTGGCAGAGAATATAAAAATGTCCATCCAAATTTAATCACTTAAGTAAAGATCTCTCACATAGGACATGCCAAGGTTTGAGCTCAGAAGCACACAGCAAACTTGGAAATGATGCACTCAAGAGGTCATGGGTGGCAATTAGGTAGGAAGCTTGGATCAGACATTCTTTTTTTTCAGAGGTATCGGGGATTGAACCTGGGACTTTGTACATGGGAAGCAGGTGCTCAATCACTGAGCTACATCACTCCCTATGTCAGTCATTCTTTCCTTTTTCTTTGTTAAAGAGGTATTGGGGATTGAACCTGGGACTTTGTACATGGGAAGCAGGTGCTCAACCACTAAGGTATACACTCCCTGCGTCTGTCATTTCATTTTAAAGATTTATTTATTTATTTCTCTCCCCTTCCCCCCCACCCCGGTTGTCTGTTCTCTGTGTCTATTTGCTTCGTCTTCTTTGCCTGCGTCTGTTGTTGTCAGCGGCATGGGAATCTGTGTTTCTTTTTGTTGTGTCTTGCTGTTTGTGTTTTGTTGTGTCAGTTCTCTGTGTGTGCAGCGCCATTCCTGGGCAGGCTGCACTTTCTTTCGTGCTGGGCGGCTCTCCTTACGGGGCACACTCCTTGCACGTGGGGCTCTCCTATGTGGGGGACACCCCTGCGTGGCACAGCACTCCTTGCACACATCAGCACTGTGCATGGGCCAGCTCCACATGGGTCAAGGAGGGACGGGGTTTGAACCGCAGACCTCCCATGTGGTAGATGGACGCTCTAACCACTGAGCCAAGTCTGCCGCCTGTCATTCTTGAAGATGCCGATACCCTCAGATATCATCTACAGCAAGGGTTTGGTTCCCTGGAGAAGAAGAAACCCACTAGTCAGAGGCACTGCATTCTCACTCTGGGATCCAATAAAATAATGCAAATGATTGCAGACTGTATTAGCTGCTCACTGCTGCTGTAACAAATAGCCAAGAACTGGATGGCTTAAAAGAAGTATTAATTCTCACATAGTGCCAGAGCCCAGGCATCCGGAATTAAGGGGTTAAGTAGAGTTGGTTCCTCCAGGGAGCACTAGGAGAGGGTCCTTTCTTGCCTCTTCCAGGTTCTGGTGACTCCAAACCATCATTGGCTTGTGTCTGCATCACTGTAAGGTCCATGTTCACGAGGTCCTCTTCTCTCCATCCTCTTCTCTTCTGTCTCTTATTTGAATACTTGTCACTGGATTTATGGTCCACCCAGATAATTCAGAATGTCCCTTCATGAATTACATTTGCAAAGACCCCATTGCTGAACAAGTTTACATTGTATGGACATATCTTTTTCTTGGGGGAGGAAGGCAATTCCATCCACTACATGGACCAGGAAACAAATGCCAGATTAACTTCCTCTGCGAGTTTGAGCTTACCACTTCCACTTTCTCAAACAAGATGCTCAGAAAACCAATGCCCATGGTTCTTTCCAGGATTAATTTTTTTTTTCTCTTTTAACATTAACTTTGCAGTCTCTATGACTGGAGTGGGCATTAAAAATTTGTCATTGGAAGCAAGTTAAGATAAATCTAACTCTGTAATAGATGGAGTTCTATGATAACCTGTTCAGGTCAGAAAGAACACATCTGCAAACAGTTGTCAGTACAGATTCAACATAATTTAAAATCAATGCCACATCTTTCAAGGGAATATCTTTAGATTCTCCGAAAGATAAATCAATCAGTGATAAATGTAGAGTTTCTGTGTCTACATATTCATTGACATTTACTGCATGAATCTTTCATTTAAGTTCCTCTGCCTGCAAAATGAAGACACCTCTTCTGCCTTCTTTAACAGGAATGTTTTAGAGAGCAAGGTAGGATGTGCTTTGTAAAGTAGTATCATGTCTAATGGTATGCCTACTGCCTACACTTGTACATATATATCCATATTTACATCCATAATACTATTTTAACTTTAGATAGCCTTTTCTTTGACAATGCACTTTCACATGCCAATAATGGATATTTGAACAAGTCAATCCTGAAAGAATTCAAATAGTGCATTGGTAGAGAGTTTTTAAGATGATTAGAGAATAGGAAAGTAATGCTCTCATCACAGCTACGTAGCACATTATAGATGTCACTGCTGGGCCGATTATAAATGAGGATGGCATAGAAGAAACTTAGCCACTTGTGTGGTAAGTTGGAAGTGATTTGTTCCTAATCAACAATGTCAAGATCTGTGGATAATTTGTTACTTCCAATAAATTCCAGTGGGCTTAAGGTTATCCCCCTCGTTATGTCATTCCACTCACGTTCTTTCTGATGAGCTTTTCTGAATGAGTCAGGAAGCTCATTTTCAATGGTGCACGTGCACTGCAGCCCAATTCTGCCTTTATTATGGGCAGCAGAAAAATAAAGGTTAAGTCACACACTAGGAGCTGAGGATTGGGCAGTCAGTCCATGAATGAATTACAGAGTCATGAATCTGGGGAAACTAAAGTTTAAAGATTTATGGATCCTCAAAAAAAAAATTAAATTAAATTTTAAAAATTAAAAAAAGATTTATTATGGCTCAACTAAAAGTTTTAATAAAAGGGAGATCTCTGTTATCTTAACAGAATGAATTTATCATTAGGAAAATTTAAAATAAAAATTAAAGAACTCTTGGTCTCAACCTGTAGAAAATGACTCCTTGTTTTGGCTTGATTCCCTCATTCCAGTTCCATCATCATCTTCAACATCGTCATCATTGTCACCATCACCATCATCATCATCACCATCATCATCATCACCACCATCATACCCATCATCATTATCAACATCACCATCATCACCATCATCTTCATCACCACCCTCATACCCATCATCATCATCATCACCATCACCATCGTCATCATTACCACCATCATACCCATCATCATCATCAACATCACCATCATCACCATCGTCTTCATCACCACCATCATACCCATCATCATTATCAACATCACCATCACCATCATCATCATCACCACCATCATACCCATCATCATCATCACCATCACCATCATCACCATCATCTTCATCACCACCCTCATACCCATCACCATCGTCATCATTACCACCATCATACCCATCATCATCATCAACATCACCATCATCACCATCGTCTTCATCACCACCCTCATACCCATCATCATCATCATCACCATCACCATCGTCATCATTACCACCATCATACCCATCATCATCATCAACTCACCATCATCACCATCGTCTTCATCACCACCATCATACCCATCATCATCATCAACATCACCATCACCATCGTCATCATCACCACCTTCACTATCAACTTTACAACCATCGTCATCTTCACCACCACTATCACCATCAACGTCATCACCACCATTGTCATCACCATCATCTTCATCATGTTATTCCCATCATCATCATCATCTGTTATGATAACTATATATTGCCATAGTGTTACTGAGCTCTTACCATCACGACTTGTGTGACCAAGGAGATTTGAATGTAATAGTTGTGCCTTAGTAGTCAGGCTTGGCAATGCTTTGATTTGTGAGTGAACACTATCCCAACCAACCACCCTTTTATAGAAATGTTTCTTATAAGCACTAATTCCTGGTTTGTCCTTCCTTTTGCCTCTGCACTTTATGGTACTTAGATTTAACAGTACCAACATTGAGATCGATCGTCCTCTTAGCCTGTGATTCTAATGATATTAGGTAAGTAGATACATACACACAGGCACTTGTTTCTGTTTGATTCACTCATGGCCCAAGTGGTCTCTAAGACTTTTCATAGCATTCTACATCACTGAATGCATTGAGTTTTCAACGTGTCCTAACATCGTTGACATTAGCAAGAGTTTTGAAAGGGCTTCACACTGTTTGGACTTTTATCTTTTGATAACTTTCTATAGTTAAGTACCCCAAAGATTTGTTTTAAATAGAGAGACAGGAGTAAATAAGTTACATGGGTGCCTTGAAGATAGTGGAAATTAAAATATGATGATAACAATACATTATAAAATGATGAAGAACGTGGTATTCTCATTCAATTCAATGTGATTTTCTGAAAGAAGTGAGAAGTAATTGCCCTACCCCCCTGCTTCTTGCACTCCAACTAGTATTAAAGTACGCTGTTGAATGCCAACTATATAATTAAGGTAGCCTTATACTACACGATCCACACAAGGACAATTTGAGAGTGACAGTGAGTGAAATTAATAATTATCCCAGGGCAACAAACTCACCCAAGACTCTTTGGAACTCAGTCATTTGTGAAGCACTAACAGATGATCTCGCTCTCTCTTTCTGTCTCTCTCATGAGAAAGTTTTTCCTTCTTGACTCTAGGAAGATTCCAGCTGCCCCATTGTTTCCCTGGAACAAACGATGCCGATTCCAGGAAGTTCAGGGGCACTAGGACACGAAAACACTTCAAGAAGGTGAGATGGAGCATCTGGATCAGTCTTCTCTGAGGCTGTGCAAGATGAGGTGGACTGGGGCCCCTTCCAGTGGTCCCACTGAGGGCAATTGTTGTCATGGCCATGAGTGGGTGCAGGGTCGAAGGTGAAGAGAACTGGAGAGTTAAAGGATGAAAATTGGTCAGGTGGTCAGGGACACCCAAAAAATTCCATGTGGTCAGAACAGGAGTAGAGATGCTGAAAGAACCTGATGCATTCTCCAACCTCCCAACGAGAAGGCAATTTCAAAGCTCACAAGTTCGAGATGAGGTTATCTCCACCAGTTTAACACATCTGCATTGTGTTTCAAAAGCCTCTTGCATCCCTGGGTTTCATCTGCAGCACCGAAGTCTTGCTTTGTATTCTAGTCTGGTTATAAACACATATATATATATATTTATATTTTAATTTGCATCCATGATCAATATCCTGATTTTGATGATTTGGTTATTTAGGAGCATGTCCTTCTTAGGAAATATATACTAAGATATTTAAGTCTAAAAGGACACAATGTCTACAGAGTACTCTAAGATGGTTTTTGAAAAACTATATACGTGAAAGAGAGTCATAAATCATAAGGTGGAAAGAATCATTAAACAACATGGGCAAAATATAGATGACTGCTGAATATGTATAAAGGTATATGAAATTTCCCTATACTATCCTGGCAACTCACACTGTTATTTTAAGATTGTATCTAGATGTTAATATCAGACAAAAAGAAAAAAACAAACAACAAAGCATTATACTAAGCGAAGAGACCAGACACAGAATATGACATATTGTATGATTCCATTTGCAGAAAATGTAAATATAAGTCAATTTATAAAGATGAAAGGAGATTAGTGGTTATGGAGGACTGAGGAAGGAATGCTAAGGAGTATGGAGTCTTTCTTTTTGGAGTAATGAAATTGTTCTAAAATTTTTGAGATGATGAATGTACAACATTGTGATTATCCTAAAAACCATTGATTATGCGCTTGGGTAGAATAGTCAAAAACACCAGCTATGTAGTGGGAAAAGAACAGAGAGATTGAGAGGTGAGGAGTTTTCTTGTTTGTTTCTCTGTGGGTTTTTTTTGTTTGTTTATTATTATTACTGAAATAATAAAAATGCTCTAATAATCATTGAAACGATGAATGCCCAACTATGTGATTATACCAAATACCATTGATTGTACACTTTGGATGATTTGTATGCTTTATTACTATGTGTCAATAAAATTGATTTGGTTTAAAAAATTGTATCTAGAGAAATGGTTACAAACTTTATAGTGTTGTATTGGCATCTATCTCACTTGAAAGTATCAGTGCATTTTGTTTAATTGCAGCACAGGATTGGTGAGAAAGTACAGTGAGAAGGCTCACAAAGTGTGGGATATCTTAAAACCTGGCCATTCTGAACATGCCTCTCTAAAACCAAAGTGCACTTTCAGATTTGCCCCTAATGATGTCTTATTCTTTCAAATATCTGGAAGAATTGTTTCAGAAATATAGAGGGTTTAAACTCTAAAGAGTATTTAGCCCATACGTTAAAGCAATATACTCTTCCCAAAATTGGTAATATGCATTTCTGCAGTTCAGTAGTAAAAGTATGAAAAGGGAACATGAAATGTATTTGATTAAAATGCCCCATAATAATAAATGCTCTTCTACTAAATAGAGAAATTCCGTTTATGTTTTCATCAGGACCATTTAAATAGAAATCATTTTAAACGTAAACTTCTAATTTCCCCAAGGTTTGGCTTCCTCATTTTTCTCACCATGTGAAATAACCTTGTGCTACTTTTTGTTTGTATTTCTTTATATTCTGTGACCAGAGGTAACAGTTTTAACTCAGAAAAACTTATGGTTACATAATGAGCTCTTAGCTTTGACTACACCCCCAAAATATAGCCGATGGCTACTTTTCCTTTTTCCAAGTGCACTTCATTTTATTTTTAAAGCAATCAAAGATAAGTCTGGAAAGAGTCTCCAAGAGCATTTTAGGTAGATTAAAAAGTAAAATTTCAGAGCCAGCTCTTACACATTTTCATAACATATTTTTTAACACAGTCAATCATGCTGTCTTATTTTCTACAATGCCCACTCTGCCTGAAAAAGAGAAATACTTTTGATATTTAAATATCTAAGTTCCAGTAAATACAGTCCAGATTGCCAAACTTTGCTTCCTGGAGACAACTATTCCACACAGGGTTCAGCCTATGGAAAAACTAATGTTTTATGCCCTTTCTCACCTATAAAGCTTTAGAAATTAGCTTTTCTGGTAGGTTCCCAATATATCTGTCCAAGTTGTCACTGATAAAATATCCATCTGACTTGAAATTGAGCCCTAGGACCTGGAGTAACTGGGAGAGCTGAGGCATAATATGAAAAACCAGACACAGGCTGAATATCAGACGGGAAATTCTTGCCCAAGTCTCAATTTGCTGTCGGGGCCTGAAGCCAGCCAGTCTTTGCAAACTGACATCTGAGCGAAGGCTTTCATTTTCCTTCTTCCAATTCTTTAAAAAACCCAGCTGAGCCCTCATGTTTTCTTTTCCAACCTGTTGATGACATTTAGGTGATTTGAATTTGGGCGAACATGAGATGGGAAAGCTGAGATGGTCAAAGGAGTTGGAATCCAATCTGTCATGTTTCTTGAGTAAAACCCTTTCATCCCAGCTCTTCAGTACAGATGGGATTATTACAATGTATCATCAGCTTATTAAAAGATGGTGAAACAGTGTAACATAAACCGGAGCATTGCTTTGACTCTCAAGAAAGGAGCCGCAAGATCAGCAAAATGATCCCACAATTATTAAGAGACGGCGTAAAGCTACAGCTCTCCCACTCACCAGTGGACTAGCTAGAGCATCAGAACTGTTTTTAAAAGAGGTGGAGAAATGTATTTTTGCTTCTCCTAAGACTTCAGAGGCCAAGATCCCTCCACCTTGTCCTAAAATGTTCCAGTCTCTGAAGGTTGACTCCTGTGGGAATGTTCAGTGTTGCCCACAGTCTGTTAAGCAGATATTTCTCTCCAGATCTTCCGAAAAATAAAAATAAAAATACACAGCCAAAGAAAGCAAGTACCAAATCCCTGGAATCTTGGAACCCCTTTCTCCTTCTGCTTCAGCAAAATTCGCTTTGTGTAAAATTAAATGAGAAAATTCAAGTTTTAAGAGTGACATTGGGGTTTTAGTCATTCCTGGGAATGACTAAATATTAACAGATAGGTTGCAAGAAGCTATTAGAAAACGATTTTAGAAAGAGCAATCTACACTCGCTTTTGACATAATTAACAAATAGCAAACCCTCCATAGACTGTGATTGTGTATTCATCTCAAAGCCACCCACATTTTTAGACGGCAAACTTCATTGTCTTCATATTTTCACCAGAAATCATGACAAATGTTGCGGCTTCTAAAGCCATCTGGGGCACCCAATGGCCATCCCCTCCACTTACTACAACTCCCCCCCCCCTTCAAAAAACACTCTGCACTCCCCTCCCCCAACGTTAACCAAAAATGGGACGTCAAGTATTTTCATTTGTTTTCAAAGTGAATATTTAAATTACTTTAGAGTAAACGCCACTTTGTGCTCCTGTTTACTTTTAACTTTACGTGGGCATTTTTGGTGGCTTTGAGAGTCAAGCAGACTCGGGGATTTCACCGCAGACAGACGGGCTTTAGGCTGGTTGCAGCAGAAGCTTGCAATCTACCTTCCTCTGGCTTACCACCAGACAGATCTGTTTCCTAAGAAACCAGCCCCTCTCCTTTCCCCAAACTCCAGCCTGGAGAGACAGATCTTTTGTCCATTTTGCTCTCATTTGTTCCCAGGACTTATCACAGTGTTGGGAACACGGTGAGCTCTCCATCTGTATCTACTGAGGTGAACAAAAGGAACATCTTTCAGGCCAAATCAGAACGTGGCATCCAATTCAAAAAGCCAAGTTTTGCAGTAGGACTTTAAACACCTAGGGGTGCAAACCCTGTGCCGGTATGTGATGAAGGCTCAGAATTAAACTTTTGGAGTTATTTGAGCAAGAAACTGGAAGCAAAATGAAAGGAAATTGGCCTTCTGAGAAAAAAGTTAGAGGAGAAACAACAACAAAAAAAATGCCTTGATTGGATTATATTGACAATTAATACAGCTCTCTTTTAATTTGACTATGGAGACAGCCAGACTTTTTTTTTTTAATTTTCAGCTTTCTAAATGTAAATTTACACTCCCACGGAGGCATTCATAGCCAGCAGTGCGTAATATATACAATATGCTTTGGCTCTCTATTTGCAAAATCTGAACTGTAATTCCTTTTAATATTCTTGGAAAACTAATGAGAAGTAGCATACAGAGTTTACTGAAAGTGAAATTTTATGAACTGGCTCAAATTTCGGTCCCCACAGAAGACAGAGTCTGTGCTTAAGATTGTACTCTCTTTTTAATCTGGGGAACCATAATATCTGCTGGAGAAAGACAAGGAAAAATAAAACGGCATCTGCCTGCTTGAAGAAACCTGCCCAGAATACCTCTAGCCATCCTTTTCTTGAAACCTTTGGAATTATGATTGATCTGACCCCGTGGGCTGAATTCAAAAAACAATTCTGAGGTTTCCAAACCTGAGATCGAAGACTGAAGGCCGCTTTGAAACAGCACGTAAAAATCAAAGCCTCTTTACAATGTGTCACTTCACTGTTTTACACCCCAGTGTTGGGGTAAGGTGGGAATGGGGGAAACTGTTTTGCATCTGAGATATCCAGACTCTGATTGAAAGTAAGAATCATTCGCATTGTGCTTGTTTTCTTTGTAACTTTATTTGAACTTTAAAAGATAAAATAGACAAAAGCAGCTTAACAAATTATGGAAACATTATTTTAAAAAGAATCATTAACATTGTACGTGTTTTCTTTTTAACTTGATTACAACTTTAAAAAAAATAAAATAGACAAAAGGCAGTTTAACTAATTATGGAGACATTATTTAAAGAATTATTAGCATTGCGCTTGTTTTAATCCAAATTGTTTACACAGTTAGGTTGGTCTGTGGGTCTGAGCCCAAAATATATATATTTTTTTAATTAGAGAAGTTATAGGTTTACTGTAAAATCATGCCAAAAATACAGAGTCCCCACATACATATACCCTCCGAATTATTGGCATTTAACACTAACACGGTACATTTGTTACAATTGATTAAATATTATAAGTATTGCACTATTAACTATAGTCCATGGTTTATATCAAGGTTTTCTGTATTGTACGATCATGATTTTAAAATTTTTTATTCTAGTAATATCTATACAACTGAAAATTTCTACTTTTAGCCACTTTCAAATATGTAATTCAGGGTTAATTATACCCACAATGCTGTGCTACCATCAGCACCTTCCATCACCTCAAAAAGAAACTCTACCATTTGAGCCTTAACTCTTCCTTCCCTACCCACATAGGTTTCCTGGCCTTGAGATGTGCATTTCTGGACCACTTTCATCCAGTTCATCACGACCTGCCTCATTAGTCCCAAAATCCCTCCTCCAAAATTGGATTGGCCAGAGCTCGTGGAGCTGTTACTGTACTTCTGCAAACTCCCCTACTGGACCATCCCCTTCTGTCTTGTCCATTGTCCTTGGGTTCAGAGCTCCTGAAAAGGGCACTGGCCGCCTTGTCAACCAACCCAAGAACATGTCCAAGTCCTGGCAAACCTCAAATGCAGATGAAATCTTTAGAAAAGCAGGTGTGATGGTTAGGCTATCGTGTCAACTCGGCCAGGTCATTGTGCCCAGTTGGTTGGTCAAGCAAGCCCTGGGCTAAACTGTCATACAAGGGAATTTATGGACTTTAGTCACCATTGACTTTACTGCAGTGGTAAATCATAGATAGCTGGTTATAATTACATCAATCAGGGAGATTGCCATCAGCAATGAGGGATGCTTAAACCAATCAGATGAATGCCCTAAAAGCGGAAGTGATTCCAGCATTGAGAGAGAAATTTCCAGGTCATCTTTGGACAGCCAACATCTCCCAGAACTTGTCAAGAACCTTGACTGGGGAAGCGAACTTGGCCCAGTGGTTAGGGCGTCCGTCTACCACATGGGAGGTCCACGGTTCAAACCCTGGGCCTCCTTGACCCGTGTGGAGCTGGCCCGCGCAGTGCCGATGCACGCAAGGAGTGCCGTGCCACACAAGGGTGTCCCCCGCGTAGGGGAGCCCCACGCGCAAGGAGCGCACCCTGTAAGGAGAGCCGCCCAGCGCAAAAGAAAGTGCAGCCTGCCCAGGAATGGTGCCGCGCACACGAAGAGCTGACACGGCAAGGTGACACAACAAAAAGAAACACAGATTTCCATGCCGCTGACAACAACAGAAGTGGACAAAGAAGACGACATAGACACAGAGAACAGACAACCAGGGTAGGGGAAAGGAGAGAGAAATAAATAAATAAATAGATCTTAAAAAAAAAAAAAAAAAGAACCTTGATTGGACTTTCATTGGAGCTCCTGGTTGCAGCCTGCCTGTGGAACCTGTACTTGTGCATCCCCACAGCTGCATGAGAGACTCTGATAAATCTCTTAATATCGACAGATATCCCTTGTTGATTCTGTTTCCCTAGAAAACCCTGACTAATACAGCAGGTAAGCTTTTGCTACTTGCTATTTAACTTAGTGCATTTCATGCAGGTATATTCCCAAATCCCCCATGCCTGTGCACAATTGGCCTGCCTTTGAACAGACCATTGTATCTTACAGATGCATCTTCTCACCAAGAGCGTTAGAAGTTATCGTGACCATGTGCAGAAGAGAGTAGAGTCCGCTGGCTTGAGACTGCTCTTCTTAGAAACGCCTGCTTACGAGGTGGGGCCCTTGGTATTTTAGGAGGTTCCCAAACTGAGAAGAATGACTGGGCTTAGAGCTACATGTCCTAGAAAAACATGTTCTCAATCTTAATCCATTTCCATGCATGCAAACCCCATTGTAAATAAGACTTTTTGATGAGGTTCCTGCAGCTGAGTTGTGGCCCAGCTAAATCAGGTTGGGTCTAAACTCCACCACAGGAAGGCTTAGAGGGAGGCCACAGAGAAAGAAGCCATGGAAGGAGCAGCCAGAAGCTGACAATCAAAGGAACCCTGCAGACAAAGGAGCAGAGGGCGCCAGATGCATTGGCACGTGATGCAAAATGCAAGGACTATGGGGGGGGGGGGGGCAGGCAGCCAGCCCTAGAAAACCCTTCCGTTTTCTGGGAGAACGCATCTCCTTGCTGATGCCTCAACTTCAGACATAAAGCCATGAACCGATAAATTCTCATTGTTTAGGCCAATCCACTACAGTGTAATGGCATTTTTTTTTTTTACAAATTTTTAATTTATTTTAAGCTTGTTATTTAATTATTGCATTTAATTTTATTAAAGCATCACATTTATAAAATAATCTGTAACGGCATTCTGAAACATGAGTATGTTTGTCCTAACATACTCATTCCACTTAAATGTATTCTCCTTTTTATCGAGTTAAACATGTAAAAACCACACGCACACAAATACTCTTATTCCACAAGCTCACCTATTTAATTAGCTATATTAAGGGGGGGAAGTAGCACACCATATTTACTGTTGTGAATATATGTTCGGAGTCTCCTTGAAGTTGTTCATAATTTCCATCTAATGCTTCAAGGCGTTATCTACAGTTTAGTCCATATTTCCATCAAGTCAAAAATGATTGGAGTCATCTGTGACTCCAAAATTCTCAGTTTGGATGGTATGTGATGTCTTTCATAAATTTTATCTCAGTGTTCATTCAATGTTTCTCTCGTAAGTGAATTGTGAAGTAATATATTGTGTACACATGAGGGAGACAAGTGAAAAGAAAATGTATTCAGAAAATCACTCCAAAAAAGATGTGATCAGGGAGCAGACACAGCTCAGTGGTTGCCTTGGTACTTCCTAAAACTTTTTTTAAAATAAATTTAAAAGATGTGATCACCAAAGAATGATGGAACAGGCTGTAGGAATTATGTTCAAATCTCTATATGAACAATGAAAAATCTTAGTGTAACACAAATGGGTCAATGACTTGAGTACAGAGACTTTGACACATCCAAAAATTTTCATGAAGGAGGTTTTAACAAGTGGTATTTCACATATATGAATAGCTCTGGATGTATTTTTCTGCATTTGTGAATAAGTCAAAGAGGATGATAAAAGAGTGAGACTGAAGGAAATGGTGAATAAATATGATTGTATTGATTTAAAGCCAATAACACACATAAAAATGCACACACGTAATCCAGTGATTTTTAAAAATTACAGATTGGTATTGTCACACTCCCCTTTAGGCATTTACATTCAGCAACATGTTATATAAGCTTCAAGGGTTATATTATGTGAATCAGATAAAGTTTGTTCTTGTTTAACAATGTATATGCTACTTGGAAGAAACAATGTACATAAACAGTTTTAAATAAGAAATAAAAAGTGATTACTGGTCTGAGTTACACTCTCATATGTCTGAGAAATGAGAGTATATTCAAATTACACCCTGTTAGTGGAATCGGTGTGAATGCGTATCCACGACACATTGTACCCTTGTCTTCTCATGAAACAAGGTGAAAATCACGGTCACGTGTTCTTCCACAACAATTTCTCTGCCTGTTATTTTCAGCATCACCATCAAAGAGGTCCAGCTAAAAGAACGTTTAACACTATTGTGTTATGACGTTTAGGGGAGAGGGGCAGGGACTCTGTTTCCACCGAGACACCTGCTGAAGGGGATTAAAAATGCTTTCCTTGGCCATCTGCTGACTGAGGTGATGAGAAGGCAGCAGCTAGAGAAAGGGCCGGCATTTCCCATGGCATCCTCTTTAGCAACACTAGGAGCCAGTGTTTTGCAGCACATGCTGCTGAGACCAAAGCCTGACTAAGAATCACTCAAAAGAAGACTTGCGCTCAAAGACCCTACAATGAGCAATGCACAAACGAGTTCCAAGATGACACTCTCCTAAGCGTTTGAATGACTTGCTGCAACCTTATAAATGGTGCAAAGCAGACTTCAAAAGAAGATGGTCATGACAGATGGATTTGGAGTTCTGTGCCATGTCAGAGGGCCCTACTTTGGAATTTGTGCTCCTGAGTGTGATGGAGCTGAACTTAGATGTGCCTTTTCTACACATGCCTCTTCTGTCACTTTTGCTGAACCTGTGGTTGGCACTAGGGATGGTCCATACTCAGGAGACCTGAATCTCTGGACAGCCGATGTCCCAGCTGGGCACTGAGCTTCAACAGAGTGGCGACTCCTATTCTTTTATTCATTGGTCTCACCCAGGCAGGCTAACAAGGAGGTGAAGAAGGTCAACCACCACACCAGGGAGCCAAGAGTGCCTACACCTGCAAGCAGGAGAATTGCAGCCAACATTCATGTGGAATCTAAGCCCCCTCTTGAGGTGGAGTGGACATCATCATCCCAGGGTCCACAGGATGGAGGAAAAAAATATGGACTAGAATGGACTTACTGGTATTCTACTATAAAACTATTGTGTCGAGTAATAGAAGAAACTTTAGCATCGAGGTGAAGAAAGTAGCCTCGGTAGTTGCTGAGGGAAGAAGAGATGTGATGTGGGAGCATTTTTGGGACTTGAAGTCATCCTAAACGGTATTGTAGGGACAGATGCTGGAGTTTATATATCCTGCCATAACCCACTGTAGGTACTGGGGGAGAGTGTGAACTACAGGGTAAACTACTATCTATGTAGTGCAGCAGTGTCCCAAAGTGTGTTCAATGATTGCAACGAATGTGCCACAATGATGGAGGAGGTTGTTGGTGTGGGAGGAGTGGGATGGGGGGTGGGGGATATATGGGAACCTCTTATGTTTTTTAGTGTAACATCTTTGTTTTGTGATGTATGTATCTTAAAAAAATACAATTTACAAAAATGATGTGGTGGAGTGGGGAGTGGTTTATATGGGAACCTCTCATGTGTTTTGTTCTCGTTATGTTTTTTAATGTAAAGTTCCTTGTGATCTAGTAACTCTAATTTAATATATATGTGTGTGTGTGTGTATATAGATAGATAGATAGATATAGATACATAAAGACCACCTGTCTCCTTTATCCGCTTTCTTCAAAAGGCCTGAGCATGTCCCAGCCTGGACCATCAAGCGGAGGCTGCTTGCAGCCGCATGCTCACAACTGGACAGCCAGAAGTCAATTTACGGAACCCTGAAGAGGGAGGTAGATCCAAGAGCGGGGTCCCGGCCCTTGGCCAGTGACAGAACCTGTTGGAACCAGTACAAAACAAGAATGCGGGCCCCTTGCTCAAAAAAAAAGCAGGGACTAAGCTGTTTCCTTTCTTCTAAGGTCGCCCTGCCACCCTGCTGGAATGATTTCACTTGCTTTTGAACGATGAGTTCCCTCCACCTCACGTTCCTCTTAGGAGAGCGCAGCCAGAATTGTACCTGCTGCAGGCTGTGCACGTTCCACCCGCCACCCTCCCCATGTCCCTGCCCAGACTCCCACCGGAGCTGGAGGATGGCATCAGCTGCTGGGCAGGGCCCGTGGAGCCTGCAGTCTAGCCCATTCCAGAAAGTGGGAAAGAGGCAGCTCTTGGCACACGCTCCAAGACCCATCAGCCTCCACTCAAAGATGACGCAGAGTCTCAGGTCTGCAAGCGCAAAGCAAGCGTGGGGCTCCTCCAGGTACCTGGAGAAATATTTGCAGCTCCCACCTGTGATTTCCACCAAGGCAGTGCTTCCGTCACCATCTTGGCAAGTCACCCCCAGATCAAAACGCAAGCGTGAAACGTCCTTGGCCAGTCAAGCGATAGGCACTCAGAGCCACCGACAATCTCATGAGTTAGCGTGTCTCATGCTTACTTGATTAGAATCTGCAGTAACCACCTGTCATTCCTCAGCCTTGTTCACCAATGACAGTAATAAAAACAATGGCCAACATCATAGCTGCCACTGGGTCTACATTCGCTGGGTTCCCGGCACTGCGCTGGAGGCTTAAAAACGTGCCTTTATTTAATGTTCATCAATTCCTGTGTGATCATTTGCCCTGTCAGTCACTGAAGGATAAATGTGGGGAGAGGTTGACACCTTGGACAACTCATACGTGGCCAAGCTGTGGTTTGAGCTGAGCTCAAGTTTAAATAAATGCTGTACCGGCTTTCTCTAGAAAATGCCTTCCTTGCTCATCATCCTCCCAGGGAACGCATTTGAACAGCAAACCTAACACGAGCCAGGACAGCTTTCACAAAGCCACGAGAACCCTAACACAAGTTTTATTTTCCTACAAGATTTTCTTCAAACCTTACGCAATTCCGTAAAGAAATTGGAAGGATATCTACAATACAAAAAAAAAAAAAAATACAAACATAACTACAAAAATAAATACATAGAATATGAAATGGAAATTGAAGGAAGAAGGAGGGTGGAAGGACCTAAAAAATCTAGGAACACAAAGAGCATACGAAACAATGACATAAGCATGATCTATTCATTCAGTTGTTAAACAAATGTATTTTAAGTGTGGAGTAAGGACATCTCAGGACTTTTCTGGGACCCAAATATAACTTTCCTTCTGGTCTTCTAGTACAGGGGGGAGACCAAAGATAAACAAACATGTGAACAAGAAAATACATAATAAGCCAGGTGGGAGATGAGAGTTATAGAGAAAAGTAAAGCATGGTGAGAGGTCAGGAAGCAGTATTTGAAGAAGACCAAGGAAGACTTTTTTCAGGAGATGTTAGCTGAGCTGAGACATTTTTTAAAGAAACAGAGAGAAAGTGAGTGTCAAAGGCATGTCTCCTAGGGAAAAGTTCCAAAAATTTGGAGTAATTGCAAATGTGCATCCCAGCAAAGAAAGAAAAATCATTAATGAAGGAAAGGAAGGAAAGGGAAGGGAAAGTGATGTTCAACACACCTAAGTTTAGATGGATTTGGCAGCAAATAATCAGATAAAATCATTGTTGAGCCTGATTTGGGGCATGAAATCACCATGATGGTTATCCATGGCGATTACGCCAGTCCCAGAGTAATAAACAAAAATGTAGCAGCCTTTCTTGTCCATTATTCTGGATCTGCTAGTTGATATTCAAGGAAAAAAAAAAAACACAGGCAAGAAAAAAAAGTCATTATGCAAGTGATATAGATAAATAAGGTTATTTTAATTCAAAGGAAATCTGAATGGCATGAAATCGTGGTGAGGGATTTAATCTCTATTTAGCTATTTGCCTGAAATCCCCCTCATACTATTTCTAGGAAATCCGAGACAATAAAAAGAAGAATAAATTCTTTTCAGCAGGAAGGCATTCGGTTTTTAGAACCAAATTTTAGGGAATTTTAGAACCGAATTTTAGGGAAAATGAGTCTAACTTCACTAAATTATTACGAAAACTAAAATTTTCAAAACATGGGAAATGTCTTTTATTATGGCCACTATAGTTCTTGCCCCTAAGTTCATGAATTAATGGATGGTTTTACTTTCTCCTCAACCCAATAAGCAATTTAGTCATCTCTTTCGAGGACGTGGATAACTTACCTAACTCCAAGCATGTACTTAATTGAAAGATGAGAAAACACTGCAAAAATTATTTACCAATTTTCCTACCACCTGTCCATTGGTAGGCTATGTAAAACTTATTATCTCAATGTACTGTTTTTTTAACTGATTTTCTGAAATGCGCAGGAAATGCGTGTCCTATGTCGGAAACTTCTCTTTGGTCAGACAGCTAAGAACTCTGTGATTTTAATGATTACTGGGCAGAGGAGAAAACCTTGATAAGCCAAGATACAGGTTCATGAATTATTCATGGTTTTGACTAAAAAAGCATCGTATGTGCCATTGAAAAGATATGTTGAGGGAGATAGCATTAAAAAAACAACAACAGTAGGATATAGATGTTTTACTTACTGGCCATAAAAGGGTCAAGTTTTTATTTATAAGTAGTAAATACTTGTATCATAAATTGGGAGTTTCACTGTCAAATGGTGCTGAATTCGAATCCTAGCACTACCACAGAACAGAGAACTGAAAGCAATAGTCAGAAGCTTTTTGCAACATAAAATAAAAATAATAACAACCCTGCTATGACTCTGACACAAATTAGCTGAGGTAATTTGAACTGTTAATGCTGAAGCAGCAACTCCCTTGGCACAAAGCAGATTTGAGCTTTGTTTTGTATTTTCCTTTCCTCCTTATGGTAATCCTGCTAACACATTGAGTCACGCTGAACTCAACAAATTTTAATCCATGTTGTTAGAGGTTGTCGTTGTTATTGTTGTTTGAAGAGTTAATGTACCATGAACAAAAAAGCAAGCTTTTTCAACTGTGATGGTATTATGCATTTAGACATTATCCCAAATAAACAAGAACTCAGAAAAATCTTCCCACTAAGAGGTAATTCCACTCTACAGAGCCATGGATATTAATTTTCCTGAACGTTTCTCACCAATATTTCGTTGCCATGAAGGAGCCAAGAGGATCAGAACTAAAATCTCATGAAGTCAAGAGAGTCACAGAGGAAAACATCTTAATAAAGCTTTAAAGTTTAACAGCTAGTTGCAGATGCTTCGTAAAAGTCATTCTCAGGTACTGGCAGTTGCAAAGCACAAGGGTTATTTTTATTTTTATTTTTTTTTCTCTCCCCCCCCCCCCACCCCAACCCCGGTTATCTGTTCTCTGTCTCTATTTGCTGCGTAGTCTTCTTTGTCCGCTTCTGTTGTCAGTGGCATGGGAATCTGTGTCTCTTTTTGTTGCGTCATCTTGTGTCAGCTCTCTGTGTGTGCAGCACCATTCCTGGGCAGGCTGCACTTTCTTTTGTGCTGGGCGGCTCTCCTCACAGGGCACACTTCTTGCACGTGGGGCTCCCCTATGCGGGGGACACCCCCGTGTGACAGGGCACCCCTTGCCCGCATCAGCACTGTGCATGGTCCAGCTGCACATGGGTCAAGGAGGCCCGGGGTTTGAACCACGGACCTCCCATGTGGTAGACGGATGCCCTAACCACTGGGCCAAGTCCGCTTCCCATCATAAGGGTTTTTCAGGCATCCCGTGAAGCCAAGTGCATGAGGCTATGCGTTGGATTGCTTTTTTATGTCAGAACCTGCCTCCAATTTGCTGGGCTCTCCTCCATTTAAAAAATGCAAAATGAGCCCATGTCATCATTTCTCCCCAACAGATCCTGTACCTGCTCATTTTAGAAAAAGTAAATTCACATCAAAAGGGATTCTAGGTCAAACTTGAACTTTTCATTTATCATCAGTACTCACCTGATAAAAATTCTGGAGTTTAAGTGTGTTAATAGACACCTGAGAAACCATTTTCTTAAGTCTCAGAACCACTTACAGATGTTAGACAAGAACTGGTATCAATAGAAAGGACTGTTATCTTTATAATATATAGTTACAGACATGGGTCTTTTTCTACTCCATCCTTCAGGCTTTCATATAAGTATGAATATATGAGCTTTCACCCAACTTCCTAAACAGAAAAGGTTTCCGCCCCCCGCCCCCCAGAATATCTCCCCTTAGCTAATACCTTCTGTGTCAATTTTATATCTGTAGAGAACTTATTTTTATGATAGGAAATAGAAGGCTACATAAAAGCAATAATCAGGAAGTAGATTACATATTTATATTTATAGGAATAAATGTTTCAAATCCATTGGCACTTGGCATTTTTCCTCTTTCACAAGGTATCATCTTTTGGGCTGACTTTAACCTCTGTGTTTATACAAAAAAGACTCGCCTTTGCTATTTCCTTGACATCGCTTCACTTCCCAGCTCATGAATATTTTGTTTTGCTTCTGCCCTCACATCACTGATCTCAAAGTTTCATTTATTCTTTAATAAACCTCTCTAAGAGCTTTATTTATTGGGAGAAAAATAAACTACCTCCCCTTATTAGTCAGCCAAAGGGGTGCTGATGCAAAATACCAGAAATTGGTTGGTTTTTATAAAGGGTATTTATTTGGAGCAGGAGCTTACAGACACCAGGACACAAAGGATAAGTGACTTCCCTCACCAAAGTCTATTTCCATGTGTTGGAGCAAGATGGCTGCCAACGTCTGAAGGTTCAGGCTTCCTGGGTTCCTCCCTTCCAGGGTCTTGCTTCTCTCTGGGTTCAGGGTTCCTCACATCCCAGGGCTCCAGTTTCAGCATCAAACTCCAACATCAAAACTCCAACATTAAATGCCCTCCAACTCTGTCCTTTGCCACGCCCTACTGGCAAAAGAGGTTTATATAATTAATCAAGTAAACCTATGAATCCAATATAATCTAATATGCCCAGAGGAAAAGATCAGTTTACAAACATAACCCCATATTTCTTTTTGGAATTCATCAATAATATCAAACTGCTAACTCCCCCCCCCAAAATTTTCACTTTCTTTCATGAAAGCTCCTTATACAATCCTTCAGTCTTGTCCATTATTAGAAACATTAAAGTGGCTAGCCATAGAATCCTAAGTACATCCATCTATGTTCTTATTTAAATTCTTCAAACCACTGTAAAAAGTATATGATTTGAAAACTGATTCTTAAAGGAGCAGAAATCCCTATGCCATTTGAGTGGTTATTGGGAAGAAGTAACAATGTATTAGAAAGAGCTGGCAGACGTAGCCTAGTGGTTAGGGCATCCATCTACCACATGGGAGGTCCCCAGTTCAAACCCCGGGCCTCCTTGACCCATGTGGAGCTGGCCCATGTGCAGTGCTGATGCGCGCAAGGAGTGCCGTGCCACGCAGGGGTGTGCCCCACGTAGGGGAGCCCCACGCGCAAGGAGTGTGCCCCGTAAAGAGAACCGCCCACGGGAAAGAAAGTGCAGCCTGCCCAGGAATGGCGCTGCCCACACAGAGAGCTGACGCAACAAGATGACGCAACAAAAATAAACACAGATTCCCGTGCCGCTGACAAAAACAGAAGCGGACAAAGAAGACGCAGCAAATAGACACAGAGAACAGACAACCGGGGTGGGGTGGGGAAATAAATAAATAAATAAATCTTAAAAAATAAAAAAGAAAGAAAGAGCTATCCATGAGAACATTCTTAATTGGCTGTTAGTTTTGGGCTGGCAGACACATTTCACTGCCTTCCTAAACATACACATATGCAATGCCTGGACAAAGAACCCAATATCCTTCCCTCATGTGTCAATCTCCAGAGATTCTGTGGCACCTAAGAAAGGCATTAGCAGGGATTATTGGCAACAGAGCAAGTCTTTATCTTAGAATAGATTTGCTCAGCTAGACGCCTGGATAGTCAGGAATTCTTGGACAAATATTTCAAGAAGAAAATCATGCAGAGCTGATGGGCCCTTTTCTAATACCTAATTAGTGTCATTTCACTGGTTTTCTTTTTCGTGATTCCACAAATAACGATGTCCTAAAGCACAACTCCAACTCCCTGTACCTCGGCTAGAAGAAATGTTTGCCCTACACGAAGGGCCCGCACTGAATAGATGTCTGTGATTTCCTTTAAGTTCTGTCAAGCTTTTGGGGAGAGTCTCCTTTTTGGAGTAAATGTTGCTATTATCCTGGACTGCCCTCTCACTTCTATCCCCTTGTCCTGCAGAAGCAGCACAAAAAAATCCCCTGAGCCCAAAACCGTGTTAATTATGAAATTATTGACACTGTTTGAACTGAAGCGTCAGCAGTATCAAGTATTGTAACAGTCTGTAGCCCCACAGCAATCAGAAACTTCAAGTTTGTAACATGCTGGCTTTAATCCGGCTGTGCAAGCCTGCTGGAAGCAAACACTGCCTGGTCCCTCAACTGCTATGTACCTAAAACATTACTGTCTACGCTTGCTACACTATGAAGCATTTAAAAGATAAAGATTTATTTTAAAAGCCTGATTTGGGTCACTGCAATTTTTAAAATGTGGGAAAGTACTATGGGGATGGCTTCGCTGGGCTAAAGCAACTCATTCTGTGTTTGCTTCAAGCCTCCACTTCTTATTTCTTCAGTCACTAGAATTGCAATATCCCTCTGCCTCCATAAAACTGCCTGATTGTGTTTATTTTCCCTGATGGGATGTGAAAAGAGAAGTCATTTTTCTCCACCAGCTCGCCCCTCTCCATTCTAACCATCTGCATGCATTGAATCCCAATTACAGGTTACCGGCCTGATGAATCTACTTCAAGAATATTGATTTAATGCTTGAAATGTCAGCAAATAGAGCCAGGTCTTATTTCAGTTCTGGCTTCTTGAAGTTCCCATTTGATACACTGTAGTTCAGGCAAGCTATAAATGGAAACCCCCTCTTAGTAACTTATAACAAAGCCAGTTGGGGAAATGCAACCTTTGAAAGAAAGCTCAAAGCGGATGCTAGCTGACTGCCTAAGTGATCTCATCCTCAAGCTAATGATGGAACTAGCTGGACACTGGACAATGCCACTGGGCATCTTCCTTTTTTCGGGAAGCTTTGATCAAAATGAGCTGGGCTTTTCATTTGAGACCACTGAGCTATGCTCCAATGCCAAAGATGCTTCACACCCATGCAAATCATGTGCATTGGCAACTCCCCAATCTCCAGTCTTTAGCTTGGACCTTTGTGTTGGTCGGTTTATTCTGCCTGACATAGCCTTCCTCAGAAGCTTCCTCTCCCACCTGCTAACTTTGACATTGAGATGTCCTCTCTCTGACTCCTCCTCTGGCTCCCCTTTTTGGCACTGTCTGAAATAACTTCGGAGCCCCCTTGGCCCCTCTGTCAATTCCCCAAGACATGGGCTGCACCTAGATTACCAGAGGACCTGACCCCTGCACCTGAACCCTATTATCTGAAACACAGAAGTACCCTATAGGCATTTTGGGGATGTTGGAATTGTCCTGCATGACATTGCAAAGACGGATACAGGCCAAGATACATTGCATCAAAACCTATAAAATCGTGCGAGACAACGTGTGAACTATAGACCGTGGTTAGCAGCAATGTTTCAACATGAGCTCATCAATTGTAACAAATGTACCACTCATGAAAGAAATTGTTAATGGGGGAAAGTGTTGGATGGTGAGATATAGGGAAATCCCTTATATTTTCATTATAACAGTCATGTAAACTAAAGCGTCCTGAAAAAAAAAAATTAGAAAAGCCCCCTCATGCAGAACAGTCCATTCAACGAATGGTGCTGAAAGAAGTGGATATCCAAAGCTCAAAGAAGGAAAGAGAACCCCTATCTCACACCTTAGCCAAAAATTAACTCAAAATGGATCAAAAGCCTCAAAGTGAAAACAAGAACCAGAAAGCTTCTAGAAGAAATCGTAGGAAAATATCTTCAAGACCTGGTGATAGGTGGTGGATTCTTCAAGGAGATAAGAGGAGGACTGAGATGGACATCTGATGTTTAATGCATGTAGAAGTTTTAATTAGCATCACTATAAAACTGTGGAAATGTATAGAGTGGATGGTAACATATAGTGAGTAATAGCTGGTTTATAAATGGGGATGTGGCTGAAAATGGTAGTCTAGGGGCATAAATGCCAATTGACAGAATGCTAGAGAATAATCTAGGAACTGAATAGCAGCACAATAAACCAAGAGGTGGATGAGAATTGTAGTTGATGGTACAGATGCAAGAGTGTCCTTTGTGAGCTAGAGCAAATATACATCACTACTGCACAGTGGTGGGAATATAGAGAAGCATGGGAAAAATACAACTGGAGTGACCTATGGACTGTGGTTATCAGTAATAATATAATATTCTTGCATCTATTTCAAAGAGGTACTGTGTTGATAATGGGGCAGTAGGGAAAATGTGAGCCAAATGTGCACTATGGATGTGGTAACAATCAGATGATATTCTCTTATCTGTAGCAATTGTTCCACCACATTGTGGTGTGTTGATAGAGGGATGTTGTTTGGGAATCCTGCACATGTGCATGATTGTTTTATAAGCTTACAACTTCTGTCATAAAAATATATCTAAAAAATAATAATAGGGTGGGTTGGGGGAAAATACTTTGTTTAGTAGTAATAGATGGTAGGGTGAGTTATAAGAGCCAGTATGATGTTATATATGTTTGTTTTGTAAATTCACAACTATTACTATATATGTATTGTTTATGTATGTTTATGTATGAATGATATATTTCAATAATTTTTTTAATTAAAAAAAAGAAGTGCCCCATAAATTGCACCAATTTATAAAGGCTTGGACCTGCTCTGGCAGCTGAGTTCTGTCAACTGAAGGCTCTCCTGGTGCTTTCTCCCTGATACAAAATAACTTTCAGTTTTCTAAATATATTTACCATCAGTATACCTTGGTTCTATTTTATCTACTTCAGTTTACTGCTACAAGCATGCTTTACCTTGGAAACGTGACTGTTGAAAGTATTTCACGCTAATTAACATAATCTACAAGGATTGTTCTTGCCACTTTTTTTAAAATTAGATGTATGCACAAAGAATCATCTTCTATTCTCTTTTTTTTTTGTCTTTATTTTTTTAATGTTACATTAAAAAAATAGGAGGTCCCCATCTACCCCCCACCCCCCTCACCCCACTCCTCCCCCCATAACAACCACCTCCTCCATCATCATGGGACATTCATTGCACTTGGTGAATCTTCTACTCTCTTTATGTTCCACTTGGGCATCCCAGAAGTTTTCCCATTATGGGAGCAGTTCTTTGGCATGCTACATGGGAGGTCCCCAAAAACCACTCTCAGGGTCAGTGATTCACTAGAAAAGCTGCCAGGCTCCAGGATATAGTTACAGCAATCATTATCAGCAAAGGCATCTTCATAGTAAATGAATACAGACCAAAATCAGCAAACGAAAAAGCATCCTGGAGCAGGGTCCAGGAGAGAACAGAGAAGAAAGAACATCCAGTTGTCCTCTCCCAATGGAGTTGGAGAGAAAACACTTCACACTCCCAGGAAAAAAAATATGACAACACAGAGTATGGCCCAGCAGAGAAGCTCACCTTAGCCTTGGCATCCAGGGTGCTTATTAGAGGTTAGTCAGGTCCTCCCTGAGGACCAAGCACCTTGGTTATCAGTCTCCCATGTACCCCAACTTCCAGAAGACAAACTGATACAATGTAACGTATCAGTTGAACAAAACCAGGTATCACCATAAAGCACATTGTTACCATATGCTTTCTGACATGGGCCAAAGCCTCAAGTATACAAAGACTCTTTTCAGGCAAGGCATTGGGAGGGCTTACAGGTGACCACCCAGGAGCTGGCTAAGCGCCATTCCTTCCCTTGGAAGGTGCAAGGATTCACTGCGGAAGCTTGCCGAGTTAACCCTTGAGTACTCACATGCCTACTCACAAGCTCTACCCAAGGGTGTGGACACCATCAAATCAATAGGTGCCCATAGAGAACTACAGAGGTTTCCAGCATTCACTCCATTTCTGAGCAGTTGGGCTACATGAATGGCCCAAAGATCATTTAATCTCATCTATGCTTTTCCCATGAGATTTTTTTTTTTTTGGTTGCCTCAGGATTCTCATTATAAAGCAGTACCCGTACTACCACTATTGGAAGATAAGTTTTTATTGCAACTGATTGGATGTTTTATTTATGTGTCCAAGTGATGTTAATTCAGGGCTAATCTGCCCCTTTGAGATGATCAGGGCTACAGCCGCAATGACTGTCTTATTCAAAATAGCTGTTGAGAAAACCCAGTCATAAAACCATGTTGTTTACAAGAGTTTATTATATCAATTTGATGGCTTTCACTATTTTAATGACTTCCCCTGGTCCTCAGAAGAGGCTCTTCTCCATAGAGCACAAAGGACGACTGCTTTCTCGGGGACTTATCTCCCTACAAACTATGGAGGCAATCAAAGCTAGTGATGCATTTTATTGCATTGCTGCTTCCTGAGGACACACATGTTTTATTGTCATATTTCATAAAGATCCCCTTCCGGCGATATTTAAAATAAGTATCTAATAAAACTTAGCAGTGAACCTTTCTAAAAATGATAATTAGAGAGCAGGAAGGTGACATTCATTTTGACTTTCTGACGTAGCATTTAAAGTCAGACTCAAAGAAGGAAAATGACAATAAATATGTTCTCACCTCCTCTCTTCTAATGAAACCCAAAGGCGTCCCGGGAACTCTTCCCTGGGTGAAACCAGTATGTGTGACTCTGTGGCAGATGATGGGCAGAACATAATGTCAGAAGCTCAGAAGAGGAATTGGAAAAGTTCCACAGTATTGGGAGAGTATTCACTTAACAAACACTTATTCTGAGTCGAGCACTGGCCCAAAATAGAAACAGACTGACCCTGAGGATAATTTTAATAAAAACAACTTGGGTAGTCCCATCAGCAGACAATATGTTTTGTTTATCGGTACTTCTTCAGTTCTTTCTTTGCTGCACTGTGCTGAGAAGAATGAGAAAGAGAGTCCCGTAGTAGGTCTTAATAGAGGAACTCATTTTTAGGTAAGGACAGAGTTGTGTTCATGTTTGTATCTACTGCAGTTGTATCTACCCTGGAACGTCCTTGCTCATTCATTCAGCTGCGTCCACTCAACACCCAAGAACTGTGGATAGCAAATAGACATGCCATTTCTGCTTCCTTGGGGTTAATAAGCCAGAGGGGCAAGTAGACTTTTAGGATCAAATCACACAAGCAAATGGTTACAAATGATGAGGGATGCTAGAAAGGAAAATTCCTACCTCGCTGTAAGCATAGCAAGGAAGACATGTCCTGTTTGCAGGGTCAGGGTATCTTCCCTAAGAAATTGGAATCTGTGTTGAGATGTACAGGAGGAGTAAAAATCAACTCAGCAAAAGGAGGAGGGAAGGAGCATTTGGGCAGAGGAAAAACCTCCTGTTCAGATGTCCTGGGCAAAGAGAGAGAACGTCAAAGAAGGAGAGCAGACCGACTGGAGGGTGAGAGCAAGGTGACACTCAGGAACTGGCCAAATCCAAGATTTTCTCCAAGCCTTGTACCTTGGCAGTGGAAGGGAGGACTTGGAGATGTTTATCTGCTGAATCGATTGTTCTTGCTCCAAAAATCTTCCACCTACACAGCAGAAATGGACATCCCATGTACGATGTGTTCATTCCCTGTCCAAAGGACAGCTTCTGAGTTTAAAAGGAAAATGAAGTTCACTAGATAAGTTTGTGTTACGGGGTCACATTTTAGAAGCATGTTCAATGTTGCCTTTATAGAGATCTGTGCCAGTCACTGAATTTCTCTCTCGCTAAGCAATTTTCAAAATAATACGGACAGTTCATTTAAATATGCATCTGAACCTCATATATATATATTTTTAATGTAATATTATTACAAAGTCAATAAAAAAAAGAGGCAAAAAAATAAAAAAATAAAAAATAAAAAAATGCGTCTGGATTTCACCATCGAATTCGAATTTGCCATCGTCAGAGAAGCCAAAATGTACTGCAGTTGGGAAAGAGTGTTTCCTTGTATAATGTACTTGCTATTTATATCTATAGCAGTATGAGAAGAGAATCTTGAAAAATATATGATCTTTTATATATATAAAGACATATATAATATATATAAAATATATTATATATATTCTGAGAATTATTCAGCTAATAGGATCTGCAAAGGTACTTACAGTGCAATTGAAAATGATATTTGTGTATCAACATCAGCCTGATCACTTGAGAATGAAGAGCTAAGGGAGGGTGCACTGGAGGAGACCTTAGAAAATCCTGTTTCTGTACTGCCATGAGTTGTCCTTATGATGTTGGGAACCTGGCCTCTTGACTTGAGTGTTCCTATTTTAACCCAGTGGTTCTCATCCAGGGAGGGAGGGGATTCTGCCCCTCTGGGGACACTTGGTGATACCTGAGGACATTTTGGTTGTCACACCTAGAAGGGGGACTGCTCCTGGCATCCAGTACGTGGAGTTTAGGAAACGTGCTCAACATCCTAGAATGCACAGTGTGGCCCCCACCGCAGAGAGTATCTGACCCCAAATGAGGGTGGAACAGAAGTTGGGAAACCTTGCCTTTGCATGAGACACCCTGTTTGTCTGTTATCTATTATCTGCCTATCTATCTAACTTATATCCATCTCTCTGTATCACCTATTAACCTTTGCTTGTATTATCTATCATGTTTATCTAATCTCTCATCTATCTATCTTCTATCACTCAGTCTCTCCAGCCACCTGTCATCTATCTAGCCATCATCCATCTATTTAGCCATCATCATCTGTTTATCTACTATCATCTATGTCCATCTGTCTATCTCATCTATCATCTATCAATCTATCCATCCACCTATATATCATCTATCCACCTATATCTATCTACCATCTATCTATCTATCATCTATCAGTCTATCTGTCCATTATCTATTATCCCACTATCTAATCTATCATCTATCTCTATTTATCATCTATTTATCTATCAGTCATCTATTATCTATCTCCATTTATCAATCATTCATCAACCAATCTATTTAATCTATCCATCTATCGTATCTATCTCTATTTATTAATCAACCGTCTACATCTATCGATGTATCTGTCTATCTGTAGATCTGTTATCTATCTGTCGTCTACCTGTGTATATATTTACTCCATTATCTATCTCTATTTATTTATCTATCCATCCATCCATTTATCTATCATCATCTAGTTATCTACTATCACCATGTCTATCTCTCTACCTATCATCTATCTATCTCTATCATTTATCAGTCTATCCATCTGTCATCTACCCATCCATCAATTCTATCTCACTATCTAATCTATCATCTATCTTTACTTATCATCTATTTATCTATTAATCAATCATCTATTATCTATCTCCATCTATCAATCATCCATCTATCTAATCTATCCATCCATTGTATCTAACTCTATCACCTATCTCTATTTATTTATTAATCAACTATCTATCTATCTATCTATCTATCTATCTATCTATCTATCTATCTATCTATCCATCCATCTATTCTTCCATCCCTCCAGTCAGTGGTTCTCAATTTGGGAAGACTCTGCTCCCTGGAGGACACTTGACAATAGGCAGAGACATTTGGTTGCTGCCCCCAGGGGTGTGGGGGTGCTGCTGGCATCCACTGATTGGAGACCAGAGATGCTACAAAACATCCTACGATGCACAGGATGACCAGAGATGCTGCCAAACATCCTACAATGCACAGACCGGCCCCCTCCCCATGAGCAAAATCTACCTGGCCCCAAATGTCAACAGCACTAGGTTAAGAAACTGTGTTCAGTAATCAAGGGCAGTCTACCTGCCTCTTCTGCCCACAGAGATGTGAGGTAAACAAACACAAAGGCTATGCAAAAATATGTTGCAAAATTCAAGGTACTATAGGACATTTTGTACAGTTTTTTTGAAGCCACTTGAGATATACTAAATCACTAATACACCGTATTTCCTTTGATATATAACTTAACTTGTCACTCTGGTCTCACTTGTCCATTTACAAAGTAAATGAATTAATCTTGCCCTCTCTGCCTCCTAGGAATGAAACTGTAGGGTGGGGTGCTACTGTCATCTAGTGGATAGCGGTATCTATAAATGTTGAAAGAATTTGTAAATTTAAAATAGTATTTTAATTATTGTAGCCAGCATCGACATTATCATAAAGAGAAAAGATTGCATTGGCTCTTATTTGCTTCTTTGCTAATATAATCCTTTTAAAAAGTTGAGAATTGAAAGCAAATCTCTAAAAGGTCAGCCATGAAAGTTGACTGATTCGCAGGGCAACTGATTAAAGAAATTAGCTGAGAAGTGAAGGGAATGGAGAAGTTAGAGTCTCAGCCCCAGGCTGCAGCCTGCCTGGGCTCATATCCCTGCTATGCCCTGTCCCAGCTGTGTGACCATGGCCAAGTTACTCAGTCTCTCTGGGTTCATGTCCCTCCTCTGTAAAATGAGAATCCTAGAAATGCTTATTTCCTAGGGTTCCTGAGAAAACCCAATTGACTGACTAAGCCGAGCATAAAGTATTTAGAACTATATGTAGAATAGTAAGCATTCGATATGGTCTTGCAGTTGTTATTAAGTAGCAAGTGGAAAGTGATTCTTGTTAAGAATAATTCTGTGCAAATGACTTATTAAAAGGGATTCTATTATAATAATATAGAATGGTAAAATAATTAAATCGTATAGTATGTCAACATGTAACAATAATATCCTTTGTAAGTTGCTTACTAAGATTAAGTGATACTTATGATAATATAGAATATGTAATGCAAAAATACATATTAGATAGTATATTATAACAGTATGCTAAAAATTCAATGCACAGACTTACTAAGAGTAAGTGATAGTTATAATAATATAGAATTATATAATAAAACAGTAAAATACATAGCATAATAACCTATAAAATATATACTATATTCTATCAAATAATCAACATAATATATATGATATAATAATTTAATATAAGGTAATTCTGTGTAACTGATTTATTAAAATAAGTTAGACATTTTACTAGACTTACATTATGGTAATATATAACATGTAATGGTAATCTCTATAATACCAAAAATTATGTAATCTATATCTATATAATACATAATATAATAATATATATAATATAGTAATTATGTGCAATACAATTATTAAAAGCAAGTGATCCTTAAAGTAATAATATAAAACACTTTACTAAAATATTGTACATGCATTTCATTAATAAATATATAATATATAAATAATATAATTAGGATTTGGAACTGACTTAGTAAGAGTAAGTCTGCCCAGCTGTGGTCAAGTTTAAAAGAAGACTCTTCTCCTCTGTCTTTACATTTTCCATGGGTGTTTTTGTGTGTATTTGAGAACAGCTTCAAAACATTATCCAAGGTACACAGCAAAAGCAGTCTATAACATGTCTAAAAATATATTGGTGACAAGATCATACTGTCTTAGTCCCCTGCCTCCTAAAACAAAAGCCACACGATGGGTCAGCTGAAAGAACGGGGATTTGTTGGCTCGTGGTTTTGAGGCTAGGAGAAGTCCAAGATCAAGATGCCAACAAGGATATGCTTTATCCCTGAAGCAATGGTCAAGTGACGATGGGCATGGCAGCGTCCTCTTTCTACTCCAGTTTCGCTCACTTCTGGCTTCCACCCGTGGCTCCCTCTCTCTGTGCCTGAGTTTCATTCTGCTTTTAAAGGACTCGAGTAATCCAGATTAAGACCCAGCCTCATTCATGTGAGCCTCGCCTTAACTGAGATCCTCCTTCCGGTAAGTCCACATCACCAGAATGCAAACCAAGAGAACATGCAAATGGCCATGCACGACTCGGTCCACCACAGATATGTAAAACATCCCAACAGCAGCACAGCGAACCTGTTTCCCTTCCTTTCAGGAGAAACTAATCTGAACGGATTGCTACAGAGAACCATGCCGGCCTGCCATTTAGTAAATAACCTCTTAAGATGCATCAAGAGGCTACAAGGTTAGATGGACTTCACAAGAAACATACCCAACTACAGTGTTTTGGACTGCTGAGCTGCTGGACATGTCACTGTAAAACGATAATGATCTATTAAGTACTTTCTCCAGAAACCACCCAAATATGCAGGGAGATGCTGACATACGAATCTGCTTAAGGCAGGCTTGCTAAGAATAAAAATTATATGGCAGATGAGATTTGGAGGTTCCTATGTTTGCATATCAAAGCAAGGTCTTCCTTTACTGGCCCACCACCTTCTTAGTCTCTGCCAAAACCTTCTGAAGAATCTGATACTTTTACTCCCTTTCTTTGGGAGATTATCTAATCTCAACAGGGCATTTTTGGAAACAGCTCAGTCTCAGAATTGCTCCAATCCCTCAAAGATCAATATTGGGAAAATGATTGTGGCTTGAGTGATTGAGTTCCTGCCTACCACGTAGGAGGTCTCAGGTTTGGTTCCCAGTGTCTCCTAAAGAAGATGAACAAGACAGCAAGCTGATGCAACAGGATGATGCAACAAGAGACACAAGGAGGAAAAACATAATGAGATCACAACAAAACAGGGCGTGGAGGTGGCTCAAGTGATTAGGTGCCTCCCTCCCACATGGGAGATCCCAGATTTGGTTCCCAGTCCCTCCTAGAAAGGAAGATGAGCACACAATGAACAGATACAGTAAACGCAAACAACAAGGGAGTGAGGATAATTAAATAAGTAAAATAAATGTTGTTGTTTTTTTAAATCAATATCTCCATGCACCCAAAGCTGTATTGGCAAGGGGTCCCGGAAGAGCTGGATTTGGACAGACTGCAGCAGTTTGCATCTCCAGTTGCTGAGAGGATACTGATGGAGCATCACCCCAAGATACAGGACTTATAATTGTTCCAATTCTTCTGCTATGCCTGGCCACTCAGCCCTGCTCACTTCCTCCATCATCTGCAGAGACAAGGCCATGTCCAGATTATAATCTGTAATCTGTTCCTTTTTCAAAGCAATCAAGGGGAAGAGCAATTGATTGCTGTTTGCTCTCTGAAGCTGTGCTCTCTACGGTGTCATGCAAGGCAAACCCCAAGTTTGAACTGTCTTTCCAAACAGCATGCAAAGCCTCCATGGCGTGTAGATGAGCGAGATTTTGGTTCCAGCTCAAGGAAGCAATGGCTTCTCAGTTTGCACATCAATCCAATACATCCTTTCTTTTTGCCCTTCCTTTTCTTTTTCTCCCGTGACTTTTTTTTTTACTTAGTACAGAGGGAAAGATAGTGTATTCTTCCACACACCTTGCTAAGACGAGCATGTTTTCAGACGAGTAAGTTAAATGTATGGCTAAGCTGAGAGTCCATCTATCATTTGATCCCTTAATGCTCTGCCTTTGAGCTCTTCCCTTCCCACAGGCATCCCTCACTTTTGTGACTGTCATTTTATTAAAACGAAGTCCTTAATATGACTAGCTCATTTACTTGGTCCTGAACATTGGAAGCTTATCTGCTTATAAACAAAAACAACTACAATAACAACAAAAAAACCCCACTACTCTTAAAGTGCTGTGTCTGGAGTTCCACAGGAGGGAATGAAAAATGAAAATACGGTTCTAAATTGAAGTAGGAAAAATGACACATAGTTCAAAGTGCCAGAAAAAGGTTAATGTGCCTTTCTCTTCTAAGATTTAACCTTTCTGGGAAACATGAAGCCTGGTGAAATTTCCTCTCTTATCTGCAAGGGGGAAGATGTCAACAACTCAAATAGATCATTTCGACAAGCTCATATATTCCATAACTTTATAAGAAGGACCAAAGTCTTCAAAAAGAATAATATTAGAAAACAAAGTTGAAGAGCAAAGGAGCGATCTACTGCTTCATTTGACTTTCAAAAGGCATTGCCATTGAAATCCCCTGACTTTTAGTTCTGATAGGTGATTCTCCACCACGTCAAACACCAAGGAGTATTAGACGTTGGTTGCAGTGATACAAGTTCATGTCTTAACCGCTTTACTAAGATGATTCTATGCTTGGCAAGTCTCCCAATACCACATATTCAGACTTTAAACTCATGTCTTAGGATCCCAGACCCCTGAAAGACGGAAGGCAAATTATAAATGTTCTAGTCAACTCTGAGATGTGTCCTCAACAAGATAACTCCATATTATAGAGCAGACATTGCAAACTGGACTTCCTGGGGTATAGTTCAGACCACACAGCATTGTGTACCCTTTTTTGTGCTTGGTAGATGGCTGGTTATTGAAGGGGGCAAGCCCTGCTCCCAACAGACCCCATCGAATCTTATTTTCTTTTAAATATTTTATTTTTATTTATTTCTCTCCCCTCCCCCCACCCGGTTGTCTGTTCTCTGTGTCCATTTGCTGCGTGTTCTTCTTTGACTGCTTCTGTTGTTGTCAGTGGCACATGTCAGCTCTCTATGTGTGAGGCACAATTCCTGGGCAAGCTGCACTTTCTTTCGCGCTGGGCGGCTCTCCTTACGGGGTGCACTCCTTGCGCATGGGGCTCCCCTACGCGGGGGACACCCCTGCATGGCACGGCACTCCTTGCATGCATCAGCACTGCGCATGGGCCAGCTCTACACAGGTCAAGGAGGCCCGGGGTTTGAACCACGGACCTCCCATGTGGTAGACGGACACCTTAACCACAGGGCCAAGTCTGCTTCCCCAAATCTTATTTTCAAGTTCAAATATTTATATCATTTGCCTGGTTCCTGTAAGTTTTTGGGTATCTGAGCCCTGCAATGCTGTATGACCCCTAAATTTCATGGTTTAAGTGCATTTTGAAATGTGAAAGAGCCATAAGGAATTCTCTGGCAAATACGAAATAAATGGAATAATGTTTAAGAAAACCAGTCTATAAAATGGTAAGAACCTCATAGAATTATAATAAATTGAATAGAGTTCAAAAAAATTTGTTCTGATTCATGTATTTTAATGTGCGAGCAAACTAGAAAAGTTTTCCAAAAATCACAAAGCATATTAATATGCATATCAACCAAGTCAATGTTCAATGTTTTTTCCAATACATCTTCTCATTTCCTTTAAATGCTAAATAAACCTTGTGTACATCTATTGTTCTATATTTCCCAACAATTAAAAGGTTTGTTTATATGAATCTACACTGCTGAGTTCAAAACTATGTCTTCTAAAGTAATAAAGATAGAATGCTCAAATTTTCATTATTCCTCATAATATCTATCAGTATCATAAATTCATATAAATTAGTATTATAAACTCAATTGTCAACGTGAACCAGGTGAAATATGAAACTCAAAGTTATAGCGTCAGAATAATAACCTGTTGGGCTTCTCCCATATACGAGGTACTGATGTTCTATTTTATTTGCACAGCACCATGGGTTTGGAATTTTATCATTTCCATTTTTGGTGGGATACTAGGTGTGGAAAGATTTCATAAAACGCCTAGATTTACATAGCTTGTATAAGCCATAGTGGAAGTTACCCAGGTCTTTTGTCTTTTAAACACCATTCAATTCACTAATGATTATCCATAATACCTGTAGATCTCACACAGGTAATGTCTTAACCACGGTAGTTGTCTGTATTACAGATAACACAAGACCCAGAGAAAAGTGACTTTATTTGGGCCACAGAGTAATCTTCTAGACCACACATTCTCAGTAGAGGTGATACCTCCCACAAAGAGGTAAAAAATTGGTGCTTGGGGGAGGAGAGAAGCAAAAAACTAGAGCTGACTCCTTTTATGTACAAACACAGATATACACATAGCACATAAACAACTATATCAGTTTATCTTTGGTATTGACATTTAATGAGGAGGGGGAAATTTTTCTAAAAAGGAACGTCTAAAAAGGCACCAGGTAAGAGTGATAATGTGGGGAATGGATGCAGCTCAAGTGGTTGAGCACCTGCTTCCCATGTATGAGGTCCCACATTCAGTCCCCAGTACCTCCCAAAAACAAACAAAAAATCCAACTCTCTTTGGGTAGCAGATATAGCTCAATGGTTGAGCACCTGCTTCCCATATAGAAGGTCATGGGTTCAATCCCCGGTACCTCCAAAAATACAAAAATGATCATGGGAAAAAGTTTGAGAAGCAGTGTACTAGACAGAATCAATGTAGCAAGTCCCATCTGCCATGACCGTACCATGCCAACCCGAAATCAATGGTTCTCTTCCAAGTACTTTGAAGAATGAAGACTTTCCACTATTGCTAGCATGTGATTGGATAAAAATAGTTGCAGAGCATTAGATATTGATAAAGTAGATGAAATGCCTGCCATAGCCTATCCATGTGGTTCGTGGAATCGTTGTAGGTTGTGATAGTTAAATAGACTCCAAAAGAAATCTAGCAGGAAGAGTCCCACCTTACACAGTCTACATGTACGTAAGTTTGCATTTTTCAACCCAAAAGCGTACTGTGCTCATGCTGGAGGAATATAGATTTGTGGAATCTTTTCATATTTCCTTTATAATTATGATCATGGAAGAGCTACATCATCATTTAAGGCATCATTTACTATGTAAATTGTTTTTCGCAGGGGACTGTTTGCTATGACCTTCCTCGGAGCTGTTTGGAATGCCTCCTCACTTTGAATCTCCACCTTGGGCAAACCCATTTCTTAATGAAGGATGTGACAACATTAAAGTACCTTGAGTAGCAGATTTCATGAAAATAACCACAGCGAGGAGTATTCCTCCGACCAAATCTTTTTAAACCTTTCCCTCATTATTCGGTGTCAAGTTCAAAGAAGGCAGGAAGTAATACTCCCTAGGGGAGAGCAGGACGTTGGTGGGAGCACTTCTTTCTGTGCTGTGTACTAATCTAGATCTGTGGTTTCTAAGCCTTTTGATCACAAACTCTTCCAAAATTTGAGCATGCACCCCAATATCCAGATATCATTTTACATGAGTGTCTGTTCCAATAATTACGCATGTGATAAAACACGCTATCAAACCAGGAGTTTAAAAGACTTAAACGAGGATGAAATGAGCACCATTTTAAAATTGCTTATTGTGGTGAGCCAGCCTACACACTGGGCCTAACGTGAGCCTAATGGTAATTATATAAATTTTTTAAATCAATTTAGATGCATATGTAAAGAGACTTAGATGCATTAATAATTGTCATTTTTCCCTCTGTGGACTGTCCATGGACCCTGACCCCAGAATATATTAAGTCAGAACCTGTAACATGTTGGTGGATACCTTAGTTTCCTGATCTGCTATAACAAATGGCTACAAACTGGGTAAGTTGGAACAACAGAAATTCATTCTCTCACGGTTGTGAAGGTTAGAAGTCCAAAATCCAGGTGTTCCCAGTGAAGGTTGGAGAGTCATTCCTTACCTCTTCTAGCTTCTGCATCCGCCCACAATCTTTGGTATTCTTTGGCTACATCACCCCACTCTCTTTCTCCATCTTCACATGCCATCCTTTCCTCTGTGAACCTTCTTATAAGAACATCAGTCATTGCACTTAAGATCCACCCTGCTCCTGCCTGACCACATCATAAATTCATCATCAATATATACATACCTGCCTTTCTCTGGTATTTTAAAGAAAGTAAGCATTGATTTTGAGTATTATGATTTCCTTATATATTATCCAAAAGTGTGTAAACCTTCCCTTTGGCTCTGGTGGGAAAACTCACACTTGTATAATACTTTACAGTTTGCAAAGCGCTTTTTTCTCAGCTCATGTTTGTACTTTGTGACAACTTCCAGGAGCTTAAAGTGGGTATACGTTCATTCATCTAATCGTTTTGGTAGACTTTGGTACAAAATACAGTACTGTTAGAGTAGATGAGAAAACAAAGCTTGCCCGGGATTACGACTCAAATTTATTTAGTCCATACTTATTTAGGAATATTCCCCATTACTCCAACTGTCATCTCTATTTCCATTCACTCACAACACAGATTCAACAAATTCCTTGTTTGCAACCTTCACTTCCTGCATACTCTCATACTCTGCTGTGCACAAACCTAAAACTGAACCTGCAAACACACTTCTCCAGTAAGTCTCTTTGCCTTGTTTTGTTCCTTCACAAACTTCCCACACCCTCTCCCTAATCCCCCAGTCTCACCTGAAGGCTTTGCCACAAATTTGATGAGAAGAAAAAAAGCCATGTTTGCAAAATTTCAACCTACACTATTACCTTTCTCTTGGCTTCCTGACCTAGAAGTAAATTCTGGACACCATTCCCTGACAAGTACCTGCAAATGTGGACTGGAAACCCACCCTTTCTCAACACCTCAAGGGCTTCTCTCCTTCCAATAATTCCTCTCACTTGAATATCACACTCTGCCTCCTGGGTCATTGCCATCTGCTTAAACACACTCACACACATTTCCCTTTTCAAAAAAACCACAAAACCACAGCAAAAGTCCCAGGATGCCACACCTCATTTCTTTGCTTTTCTTCTCATGAAACATCATAGACATAGACATGGTCATACACATAGACATAGAGGTAGATGTAAATGTAAATGTAGACATAGTCATAGACACAGATGCAGAAATAGACATAGTCATAGACATAGACATAGACACAGATGTAGTCATAGACATAGACGGAGACGGAGATGTAGTCATAGACGTAGACGTAAACATAGATGTAGTCATAGACATAGACATAGACATAGATGTAGACATAGTTGTAGACATAGACATAGATGTAAACATAGACATAGACATAGATGTAGATGTAGACCTAGTTATAGATGTAGATGTAGTCATAGACATAGTTATAGATGTAGATATGGACAAAGACATAGAAGTAAATGTAGATGTAGATGTAAACATAGTAATAGACCCAGACACAGACTCAGAAATAGACATAGGTATAGACATAGAATAGACGTAGTCATAGATGTGGACATAGAAATAGACATAGTCATAGACATAGACATAGATGTAGATATGGAAAAAGACATAGAAGTAAATGTAGACATAGATGTAGACATAATAATAGACACAGACACAGAAAAAGACATAGAGATAGACATAGATAGAGATATAGTCATAGACATAGACATAGACATAGTCATTGTAGCAGTTTGATATGGTTATGAATTCCAAAAATTGATATGGGATTATGTTTGTAATCTGGCCTGTACCTGGCCATGATTAAGTCACGATTAGGGCTTTGATTGGGCCACGTCATTAGGGTGTTGAATGCCCGCCCCTTGGTGGGCGGGGACTCACAGATAAACGGCAGCAAAGGACAGAGTTGAAGGTTTTGGATGTTGTCATTTTGATGTTAGAGTTTGATGCTGAAGCCTTAAGTTGGAGCCCCAGGAAGCAAGCACACAGAGGAAAGAGAAGGAAGACCCTGGAAGGGAGGAAACCAGGAAGCCTGAATCCTCGCAGAAGTCAGCAGCCATCTTGCTCCACGTGAAAATAGACTTTGGTGAAGGAAGTAACTTATGCTTTATGGCCTGGTATCTGTAAGCTCCTACCCCAAATAAATGCCCTTTATAAAAACCAACTAATCTCTGGTATTCTGTATCAACACCCCTTTGGCTGACTAATACAGTCATCAAAATACTCATAGACATAGACATAGCCATAGGCATGGACAAAGACATAGACATGGACATGGACATGGACATAGACATAGACCTAGACATGGTCACAGACATAGTCATAGACATGGACATGGACATGGACATGGACATAGTCATGGATATGGACATAGTAATAGTCATGGACATGAACATGGACATGGACATAGACATAGTAATGGACATGGACATAGACATAGACAAAGTCATAGACACAGATATAGACATAGACATAGACATGGACATGGACATGGACATGGATATGGACATGGACATGGACATGGAAATGGACATGGACAAGGACATGGAAATGGACATGGACATGGACATAGATATAGACATAGACATAGACAAAGTCATAGACACAGATATAGACATAGAACTAGACATGGACATGGACATGGACATAGACATGGACATAGACATAGACATGGAATTGGACATAGACCTAGACATAGACATGGACATAGACATAGACATGGAATTGGACATAGACCTAGACATAGACATGGACATGGACATGGATATGGACATGGACATGGACATGGACATGGACAAGGACATGGAAATGGACATGGACATGGACATAGATATAGATAAAGTCATAGACACAGATATAGACATAGACATAGTCATGGACATGGACATAGACATAGACATAGATATAGACATGGACATGAACATGGACATGGACATGGACAGGAACAAGGACATGGAAATGAACAAAGCTATCCGTTTTACTTGAAGTAAACAAGCAGGTTTGACACCACCTGGGAAATTGCTAGAAATGGAGAATCTTAGTCTCCATCTCAGACCTACTGAATCAGAATTTGCATTTATAACCAGCTCCTCAAGAGTTTCACACACAAAACAAAGTAGGAAATGCATTGTTATAAGTCACATTCTTTGACCATAATGTACTCATGTTAGAAATCAATGTGAAAAGCCAATAAAGTGAAACAAAATATAGGATGGGTTTGGAAGGTAAAATTGCATTCCTTAGGAACTCATCTGATGACAGATCATCAGCAAACTCTCCATGTCAAAAGTTGAAGGATACAGAAATTGCAATTCCTAGAAGCTAATCTATAGACTAAAATGGGTGTCTTAAAAATGAAAATAAATTACTTGAGAATTTAAATCAACAGGCTGAAAGCTACAAGAAGCGTACAAGAAAACAAACTCCAAATTCAATTCTATTTATTCACAAAATAGCTCGCTACACAGCAATGAAAACAATGAACTGCTGCACAGAGCACAGCGTGAATGAATGTCACAGATGTAACGTTGAGTGAGAGGAATCAGATACAAGCGTATAAAGCATGGGATTCTGTTAATAGAAATTTCAGAAACTGGCAAAACTAAGCTCAGAAGATAGATGTCTAATTAGTGATGACCCTTGAGAAGAAGGCTGCTGGAGAACAGCCAAGAAGGAGATTTCGGCGCTGCATAACAATAGAAAAGTTCATTATATTGCGCACTTAAATTGAGCACTTCATTGTAGGGAAGTTATACCTCAAAAGTAATGGTCTTTCAGAGTTACAGTTGTAGTTATGATATATGTGTATGATTCTGAATTTAGTACATATTATGAAATACATATATATGTAGAAAATCTCCAGAGTTAGATATCCAAAAAAGAGAGAGAACTAAAAAAGCCAAAATTTAATTCTTTGGGGAAATAAATCATGAACAAGACAAACAACTTAGGAGAGTGGGAAGAAGGTGAAATGAAAAGGGATATTTAGAAAGAGATAATACTAGATACAGAAAAGGGACCACCACAGATTCCCGTGGAGATTCCAAAAGTCATATAAGAATATTATGAAATGTTTTGGTGTTGGATGATGGTGATGGTGGCACAACATTGTGAACATAATTAATAATACTGAAATAAATATCTGAGCATGATTAAAAGAGGAATTAGATTGTATGTAGAGTAGCAGAAGAAATGTTTTTTAAAACTCTATGGAGCTTCACTACACACAAAGTGAAAACTAAGTTAAACCATGGACTATTATTAATAGTACAATGATAAAAATGTGCTATCATCAATTAAAACAAATGTTCCACACCAATGCAAGTTGTTAATAAAAGGGTGGCATATGGGAATTCTTGTATTTTATGCATGATTGTTCTATAAACCCATAACTTCTCCAATAAAGAATACTATGAACATCATTTGAAATTTTATGTTGTATTAATTTCAGAAATATGTAAATCACCAGAGTACATTCAAAATCAAATTAATTATGACCAAATATGAAATATGAAGCTAAAATATTAAAATTTCCCCCTTAGAAATAAAAAGAGGGGGTTCAATATCAGAAAACATAATGATATAGGCTAACTTGATAACATTTTTAAACAGGGGGAAATATCCATTTGATGGATTTATAAAAATATAATCCAGTATTCATGCATGAAAAATTATCTTAGCCAAGCATAAGTAGAAGGAAATTTATTTTCCCTGTTAATAATTTCTATAAAATATCATACTTAGAGAAATATCATACCTTTTGGTAGAACTTTAAAGCATTCTTTTTGAGCTAAAGAATAAGAGTTTGTATAAGGAGTACTAGGGAATACAATAAGGCCAGAAAAATAATGGGAAAGAAAAGACAAAAGTCTTTATTTGCAGATGACATGGTTTATAACATAAAAAAAAAAGAATACAGACAAATGGAGGAATGAACTTAGCAAAATCCAGGGGTGGCTAAAAGAATTTTTAAAAATAAGAATAAAATATGCCAAGGCATCTTACTAGACGTGATTGCTAATTATAAAGCTATAGTAATTACAACAGAGGGGAAAAATAAATCCACAGTGGCCATAACAAGAACCATTTGCAGACATTACAGAGGTGTCATGAATCATTGGCAAAGCAGTGTGGTGTCAAATACACCATGCTGATACCTTTAGGAAAAAATTAATTTATACACCTAATTTTCTCACTAGCTAAGATACAAATTCCAGGTGGATTAAAAATCTAAATTTAAAAAGCAAAAAAATAAAAAGTATTACTTTAAATTTTTAGAAGAACGTATAAGATATATCTTTAGGCATTCATGGTAAGATCAGATACCCTAATCAAGAAAATAATATCACAAATCATAATTTAAAATATTGATTAAATATACACAGCAAAAGACATCTAAAAAACACAAACTTGGAGAAGGTACCTGCAGTGCCTATGTGTAATACAGATTGCTTATCACAGAATATAAACGGTACTACAAACAATAAATCAATAAGGAAAAGACAATGTTATAATAAATACAACAAGGGTGAAAAGACAATGCTATAATGCATACAGCAAAGGTACAAATATTCTAACAGGCAGGGGTCTCCAGAGAAACAGAATCAAGAGGATGTGTGTATGTATGTGTTTGTGTGTGTGAGAGTGTGTACACATACTTTTATATTTGTATATATGTATACATACGGAGATTTATGTTACGGAATTCACTCATGTGGAGGTGGAGCTGACAAGTCTGGAATTTGTAGTTTTAAAACTCAGGAATTGATCATGTAGGCTTAAGGCAAAATTTCTTCTTCATCAGGAGACTTCAGGTTTGCTCTTAAGTCTTTCAATTGATTGGGTGAGGCTCTCCGACATTATCGACGGTGATCTCCTTAAATCCAACTGATGGAAGATGTCACAAATACACAATACCTCCACAGTGGCATCTAGACCAGTGTTTCACCAAACAACTGCACATCCTAGCCTAACCAAATTGACACAGGAAATTAGCCATCCCATGCAATTAGCCATATATACTGCAAAAGCAAAGAAGAGGACCCCAAAATGATAGCATATATATGAAACAATGCTCTCCTTCACCAGTGACTAGTGAAATGCAAATTTAAACCACAGTGGAAAACCATTTTATACCCCCATGAGACAGACAAAATTGACATATATCTTGCTAATGGGTAATACCAATTGCTGGCAAAAATTGGAGCCATGAGAATGCTGTGGTGCGAGGGTATATTGGTGCAAATACTAGAATGTATTTTGTCCACACACTAGAGAAACCACAGGTTTCTCCTGTATGAGGAGATAAATTCAAGGGGTTCATTGCTGTCTTTCTGTCATGAGAAAAACTTGAAACTAACCTCAAAGTAAAATGAAATGAAAAAAGAATTTTAAAAAGTGAAAAGGGGTAAGAGAATTGCTGGACATTAATGCAATGTTTTTCCAAGAAGCAGGAGCTGTAGATGCATAAAACAGGAACAGCAAGACTTAGCAACAGAGATCAGTGAGGAAATATAAATTTGAACATTCAAAAAAGCAAATTGCAGAGTATTTTAGTTTCCTCGTTGCTGAATCAAATACCATGCAGTGAGTGGTTGACTTAAACAATGGGAATTTACTGGCTCACAGTTTTGAGGCTAGGAGAAGAACAAAATCAAGGTGTCTTTCTCCCAGAAGACTGTGGCACTCTGGGGCTGGCTGCTGGTGATCCTTGGTGTTTGGCTTTCCAGTCATATGGAAATGCATATGGCGGCCTCCCCTGGCTTCTCCTTTCTCTTCAGGGCTTTGTTGACTTCCAGATTCTGTCATCTCCCCTTCCCTCTAATGTCTTCACTAACAGAATTGAGACCCATCCTGATTGAGATAGGTCCCACCTGAACTAAAGTGCCCCCATAAAAAGGTCCTCTTTACAAGGGTTCACACCCACAGGAATGGATTAAGTTGAAGAACATGTTTTTCCAGGGCACGGACAGCTCCAAGCCTGTATGTGGGACTTCCAGTTAGAAGGAAAGGAAGAGAGTATAGGGAGCTCTTTGCAATTGCTTCTGGTTCTTCAACCATGGGTACATGGAAGGCAGAGTTTCCTCTCCTCCCCATCTTCTGACTTCTGAGTGAGTTCTGTCAATCTTCAGGGGACACATCCTGAAGCCTCTTCCACCCTAAACACCAATTCCAATCATGGCAGCTGCTGGAGATCATCTTATGAGACTGACTCCAGGCTAAATATTAGGATGTCCATGGACAAGAGACTTCTGGTGCAGAGATATGGTGATGTAGACATAGACTACTACTCGCTTCAAGAAATGTTACTGCTTTGGAGTTTAGGAGTTTAGCTAATCTAGAAAGTACAAGCAAGGGGGGCAGTGTTCTCTACTTTTTTCCATCTGGGCAGGTGGAGATAAATATTTGAAAAAAAACACAATATTTTCCACACTTCTAGGCTTACTGATGTGCGGCGGCTTGCTCAGTCGGTAGAGGTGGGGTCTGGCTGCGGACGAGGGGTCGGTCCAGCTCTAGACGAGGGGTCGGTCCCGCTTGGGACGAGGGGTCAGTCCCACTTGGGACGAGGGGTCGGTCCGGCAGCAGACGAGGGATCGGTCTCACAAGGGGTTGCGCGGTTCGGCTGACGGGGTCGCCCGGCGAAGCCGGCGACGAAGGGGTCGCCCGGCGAAGCTGGCGACGAAGGGGTCGCCCGGAGAAGCAGGCGACGAACTGGGGACAAGGGAGGCCAGGCCCTTGTCGGGGGCTCTCAGGACTGGAGGGCGCACGGCAGAAGAACTACCGCGGAGACAAGGTAAACACGCAAGTCCACTTTACTGAGGGAGAGGCAACAGTTTTATAGGGGCTGGGGAAGGCTGATTGGTCGAAGCCATGCCCTGTTCTGATTGGTTGCCGGCGAAAGGTCAGTGGGCGGTACTGGACGGGGGAGGGGTGGTGGTTAGGGATTGGCTGTTGCTGTTGCTGGGGGAAGGGGCAGGGTTTAGGGATTGGTGGCTGCTGTTGCTGGGGTGGAGGGCAGACTTGAGTTTCCCGCCCACGCCTGGCTGTTGCTGCTGTCGGGGGAAGGGAAAAGGGCGGGCTGGATTTTTCCGCCCACACCTGGCTGTTGCTGCTGTCGGGGGAGGGGAAAAGGGCGGGCTGGATTTTTCCGCCCACACCTGGCTGTTGCTGCTGTCGGGGGAGGGGAAAAGGGCAGACTGGAATTTTCTGCCCTGCGCCTGCGCAGGGAGAAGGAAGAAGAAGGGTGCCGCCCCACAAGGCATCGGGTGGCGCCATCTGGGAGGAGGGGCGGCCGCGGAAGCATGGCTGCCGAGAAGGGGAGACCCGAGGGCACTCTGCGCCCATGCCGAGCTTCCTTCAGGGGTGGCGGTGGGCCCGACCAACCACCCTATTATGGGGGCAGCGGAATTAGGCCTACCGCGGCCGCTCCCCTGCCAGGCCAGCAAACCACACTTCAGCCGGAGGGGTGACCGCATTTCCCCCTTCTTTTCAAATAAGGACTAGGATGGCAGCAGCAACAAGTAGCTGAGGCCCAAGAGGCAGTAAGCAATGAGGGAAGCGGGGCTGAAGAGGGAGGTGAGTATGACGGGGATATAAATGTACAATTTAGGGGGTGGTATCTTGCCGTTGCAAGCAAGGGTGGCCAATGTCTAATTTTTGTTGATCTCGGCGGCTATAAGATCTATCTGTTGTTAAAAGTCCAGGATGATAGCGCGTTACAGGTGGTTGATCTCTTCTTGGCGGCGAAGAGCGGTAGAGGCAGACTGTGTGATGGTCTGGAGGATCGCAGCGGTGAGGACAAGTCGCGTCAGGGCACCAGCGACGGTGGTGGCAGCAGCGTCAGGAGTGGTGGAGACATAGGCGAGGGCAACAAGAAGGCCAAAGTCTCTATGGGTGCGAGAGAGGCCGATGTTAACGGGGCGGGCCGACATGGGGCGGCCCAATCTGCAACGCAGTAGGGGTTCAAGCGAAAAAAGGAGGGGGGCGGGGGACGAGAAAGGACGCTTTGGATGGCTGAGAAGAGGAGTGAGGTCGAGACAGGAGGAAGCTCCGCAGAAGTATGGGGAGCTGTTAAAAGCAGAAACGTTATTAGATGCTAGAAAGCAGGCCGCAGGCCGGGGAAAGCAGGTTGCGGGCCGTTTCGCGGGGCTGGAGCTGCTTGAGAGCGATGGCGGCATGGGGGGCCGTGGTTACAATCTTCTGGGGTGGTAGTGGCTAGACAGATGGCGGAAAATATTATCAAGAAAGCAAAGGTTATGAGGAAGAAATAGAGTATTAAAGGCTGTGGGGGAAGTGAGAAGATCATTTAGAGGATAGGGTTGAGAATGGTATGTTTAAGACAGAAGCTTTGTGGTTTGTAGGAGACTGCTTTATAAACGAAGGAGAATGAGGGCAGTAAATATAGTAACGATAGATAGGAAGATGACAGTGAGGAGGAGTCTTTGTTTAAGGTTCCAATCGTCTGGCGCAACAGTGGCTAGGCCCATAGCGAGGGGTGTTGCTAAATAGACAATGGCTGCAAAGACAAAACCATTTTTTGTTTCCTTAAGAATAACTTTTCTTTAAATACTTAGTAGCATGCAATATTAGAAACCGTTTCCTAAAAGCAAGTTGGTAGGGGAGCTTGGTTGCTGTTAATCTTTCCTGTTATAAAATTACCTTTTATTATTATTATCATCAATTTAGTTTTATATATATATTTAAGAATGACCTTTTGGAATTAGCCATTTAATACCTTAATGTAAACTATTGAAGATAAATTTTATCTTTACAGAACACATTCCCCCACGTAAAGTTATCACAATACCTTTTACACTTGCCGCATGCAAATTAAGTTTCAAGAGTTTATGAAAAATTAGCCATCTTACTTTAGGACAAAATACGTCTTTTTGCAAAACTTATTACATTTCCGTTAGCATTTTTACAAACTTTTAACCTTTTTAATATTCATATAAGTTTTACATTCTTCATATTATCCTGTGAAGAAAAATAAGTTATTCATTTTAATCTAGGCAAGAACAACTTTTTATGAAGACGTACAGTTAATTTTGTTAATTAAGACTTACAATTTTTTTTAATTGTAGGTATCTTATTAACATTTAAACTTATGTATTAATATAATAAACTTAAGTATTAATATAAGCGCTTATTTAATTTTTGGCCATTTGAATAGAGCTCTTTTAAAGATTTCTAGTAATTTATATTTACCATCCGGAGGTATCACAATATACGTTGACATTGAACGAACAGACAGACAAACACAGAACAATTACAACACATTAACAGAAATATATAATTTATTTACAGTTGACTCATAATTCTTACTTTCTTGGTATAGCTGCTTTTAAATCCTTTTTTATATAGCATATCATAGATTATACCCTTCAAGATTTCTTCTGGACTTCATGTTGCCTGTAATAAGCCAGGAGGGAATCTTTTACCTTCCTGCTCCACAGCAAAAGTGACCCTATCTATAAGGCGAGTATAGGTGTCCAGGTCCCAAAGCTGACACGTGGTAAGCCACGGATTAAAGGGGAGAAGAAGGTCCCAATATACTTTAAACTGTTTGAAAGAGATCTTACACCGGTGAGTGTCTAGGAGACCGGCGAGGGCCCGAACTTGTGGGGCTTGCTTAGCAGATAGGATGTTACCCATTGCTAATGGCCTTTTGGAGCCGATAAGAAAAGGGGCCCTTACCTTGAGAGCGCGGCGATGGGAGCCGAGGTGCGCGGTGAGACGAGGGGTCGGAGCCGGTGGGGCTCCGACGGTGGTCGCGGGCCAAGAGAAGGCCCTGACGAGGGGAGGGCGGGACCACGAGCAGTGGAGCAAGGCAAAGGGGAGCAAGTGCAGAGGGGAGGAGGCAGAGGTGAAGGCAGGGGTGGAGGTGCTCAGGCACGCGCTCCTGAGAGTTTTATTGGCGCCTCTTAATCATAGCGGGTCAGTATAAGCCCCCGACATGGAAGGAGAAAGCCATCCAGCGATTCTCCCAGACCGCTGTGGATCGTATGAGGTCGCCAAGGTTCAGGAGCAGCAATGCAGAGCGAAAAGATAGAGGTGAGAAGAGAGGAGAGCGTAGGGCTATGGTAGGGTTACTTCAGACGTGCAAGCGCGTGCTCCCGAGAAATCCAAGGCTCCTCTTAATCATAGCGGGTCGGTATAAGCCCCCGACATGGAAGGAGAAAGCCATCCAGCGATTCTCCCAGACCGCCGTGGACCGTATGAGGTAGCCAAGGCTCAGGTAGCAGCAATGTTGCATGAGAGAAGTCCCAAGGTGAGAAGAGAGGAGGGGGTAGGGCTGTGGTGGGGTTGCCTTGCCCCACGTTGTGCTGTGGTGGGGTTGCTTTGCCCCACGTTGGGCGCCAACTGCGGCGGCTTGCTCAGTCGGTAGAGGTGGGGTCTGGCTGCGGACGAGGGGTCGGTCCAGCTCTGGACGAGGGGTCGGTCCCGCTTGGGACGAGGGGTCAGTCCCACTTGGGACGAGGGGTCGGTCCGGCAGCAGACGAGGGATCGGTCTCACAAGGGGTTGCGCGGTTCGGCTGACGGGGTCGCCCGGCGAAGCCGGCGACGAAGGGGTCGCCCAGAGAAGCAGGCGACGAACTGGGGACAAGGGAGGCCAGGCCCTTGTCGGGGGCTCTCAGGACTGGAGGGCGCACGGCAGAAGAACTACCGTGGAGACAAGGTAAACACGCAAGTCCACTTTACTGAGGGAGAGGCAACAGTTTTATAGGGGCTGGGGAAGGCTGATTGGTCGAAGCCATGCCCTGTTCTGATTGGTTGCCGGCGAAAGGTCAGTGGGCGGTACTGGACGGGGGAGGGGTGGTGGTTAGGGATTGGCTGTCGCTGTTGCTGGGGGAAGGGGCAGGGTTTAGGGATTGGTGGCTGCTGTTGCTGGGGTGGAGGGCAGACTTGAGTTTCCCGCCCACGCCTGGCTGTTGCTGCTGTCGGGGGAAGGGAAAAGGGCGGGCTGGATTTTTCCGCCCACACCTGGCTGTTGCTGCTGTCGGGGGAGGGGAAAAGGGCGGGCTGGATTTTTCCGCCCACACCTGGCTGTTGCTGCTGTCGGGGGAGGGGAAAAGGGCAGACTGGAATTTTCTGCCCTGCGCCTGCGCAGGGAGAAGGAAGAAGAAGGGTGCCGCCCCACAAGGCATCGGGTGGCGCCATCTGGGAGGAGGGGCGGCCGCGGAAGCATGGCTGCCGAGAAGGGGAGACCCGAGGGCACTCTGCGCCCATGCCGAGCTTCCTTCAGGGGTGGCGGTGGGCCCGACCAACCACCCTATTATGGGGGCAGCGGAATTAGGCCTACCGCAGCCGCTCCCCCGCCAGGCCAGCAAACCACACTTCAGCCGGAGGGGTGACCGCACTGATGTGTATGCCAATAGCTCACTGAATTGATACAGAAAAGACCTTCAGGGGTTGTATAAAATTGTACAGTTATAAATTCACACTTTACTACCCCAAAAACTTTTGGGGAGAAACCAAATATATTCAATTGTATTTCTGCTATTTCACAGTTTTGCTCCCAATGGAAATGTTTAAGGTTTAAGGTAAAAAACTGATTTTGAGTAGTTAATAATAATTTCCCTGTAAATCCATAGGTAGCAACTAAATTCTCAAGGAGCAAGTAATACAGTATTGATAAAAAACATAGGGCAGGTAGGTTTTCCCAGATATTTGTCTGATAGACAAATTCTTCTAAACAAGGTGAAGAAATCTGAGATGAATGATAATACAGGTATTTGCATGGCCTCAAAATTCATGGATTAATTTAAAGCTGCTTGGTACACTTTGAGGACTTTTTTTTCAGACAATCGCTTTGACAGTATGTTCATCAAATTCTCAGATAACATAAAATTAAATGGATTCATTAATATGGCAACCAGGTTACAAAGTTATAACTGCCCGTGTTTTACATTCTTGGAGCACATTTTCAGTTCTTCCCTGAAGTTAAAAATTGTTTTATTCATCTTGTTTGTCCCTGATGTCAAGAGCATGTCAAGCACAGAGTGGAAGTTGGAAGGATGACATGAGATAGGGAGGAAGAGATGGAGGGAGGGAAGGATGGAATGAGAGAGGGGAAAGGAAGGAAGGATGGAAGGAGGGAGAGAGGAAAAGAATAGGAAAGTTATCTGTTGTCTAAGCTTGTTATTTGCCAGTTTTTCATAGATTTCCCATTAATTCCCGTCACTGCGATGGTAGTAAAATTTATCACAGCAACTCAAAATCATTTTATTGGTCGACGCATGAATGAATTACAGGTAATATCTGTATGGTATGATAATAATTTCCTCTATTTTTATGTTTCCCCAAAAATCTAAATCAAGAGGTACACAATGGTAAAATATGATACCCTCCATCATTCAACCTGGCAGAAAATATTTCTAGAAGCAAGAACAAAACCTCCTGGAAATTTATGCTTTCTGCAGTACTTCATCAGCAGCAGAATATTTGCAACCCTGTTTGGAGTATAATTTACAAAGAAAGAGGGAAACACCATTGAAATATTAAATTCAAAATAAATAGCTGTTCCAGCCCCATTCCAGAGCTCCAGCTGCTTCACGCAGCATCATTATAATGGATTTATTAATTATCATTTCCCTCTGCATATTAATTGCTACCATGGAAATGTTTCCATTGCAAATGGCTTGTTTACAAAAATCAGCCGTATCTTGTGGCTATACTTAAAAAGAAGGAGGACTTTCCTAAGCTCAGAAAATCCAAAAAGTGGGTAAGGAATCAGTCTAACCATGGGTTCAGAGAAAACAGAATAAAAGGTACCCCTGATAGACAGGCTAGCTTTCAAGACATGCTGGACTATAAAGTAGCAGCTTCCTTATTGCAATAAGGTGAACAGTCTTCTCAGGTTATTAAAAGTTTGAGGTATGGGGAACCTCCTATATTTTTTAATGTAACATTTTTTTTGTGATCTATGTACCATAAAAAAAGACAATTTAATTTTAAAAATTAAGTATTAGAGTGAATGTTGAACATTGTATATTTGCAGTCGCCACTTAAAAATTGTTTTAATTCTTCGCCTTTTTTAAAAAAGATACACAGATCACAAAAAATATTACATAAAAAGAAAGAGATTCTCATATACCCCACACCCCACCCCACCCCACTCCTCCCACATCAACAACCTCTTTCATTATTGTGGCACATTCATTGCATTTGGTGAATACGTTTTGGAGCACTGCTGCACCGCATGGATTATAGTTTACATTGTATTTTACACTCTCCCACAGTCCATCCAGTGGATTATGGCAGGATATATAATGTCCAGCATTTGTCCCTGCAATATCACTTAGGACAACTCCAAGTCCCAAAAAAGCAGTAGTCTTTTAAGAGGACAAATGGCATTTGTGCAATCTTAATAGCTTTAAATTATACAATGTATCATTATAATAATATTATACAACATGTAATAATTTATAGTAAATTAATTAATAACTAGGTTTAATTTTAAAACAGAGTTTGAAGATTTCCTACATTTCTGAGCATGATTTTATTTTTCCGGAGGACTTTAGAAACCAGGAAACTGTACTTGTGTGGAATAGGATGTTCTTCTCTTGAAAAGCTGATCTACTTTGGTACTGGAGGCCATTGGAAAATTAGAGATTAAACCCATTCTAAAGGGTTTGGTGGGTGTCTTTAGAAGAGATTTACCTGGGGCTAATATTGTGCAAATCTTTTCTCTGATTCACATTCTTTGCTTGGGCACCATGTGGGTATTTTCAAAGTAGAGTCTTGCAGTTGGATGTGTAGAAATTGCAAAAAAAAAAAAAATTTATATATATATATATCTTTCAAGTGAATCCCAAATTTTTGGTTTATGGTATAAGGCAGTGATCTCCAACTAGAAGTGATTTTGCCCCTCATGGAACATTTGATGATGTCTGGTTTCCACTATGGGATGGTATCAATCAGTAGGAAGTGGCGAAGGATGTTGCTAAACACTCTGCAATACCCATCACAGCACTCCGTTACAATGAATTCTCCAGCCCAAAGGGTCAACGGTGTTGAGATAAGGAAATCCTGGTAAAAAATCGCCATTCCTATTGGAGAGTGGTAAATTCTCTCTTATTTTTACACTACATTTTGGTATATTTATTGGGGACTGGGTGTCTATTTTAAGCTCCTAAGTTGGTGGCATTTTGTTATGCAGCATAGGAAACTAATACATATCCAATATAACTAGCAAATGTATCTGAAATACACTTTGGAGTTAGTGCTAGATTTGTTCAGAAATCACCAATTAGGTAAAATGACCAAAATGCCACCAAATCACCAGGAAAATAGATCTGAACTGACAGTCTGAATTCACCGAACCAATGTCAGCGGTCCACTTTGCCAATTCTGCATGTTTAAAATCACAGTTGTTTGCACACTTAGCATTCCCTCTATTGGTGTCAATGTCAGCAAAAATTACTTATTCTTCTAAAAATGCACTAAATGTTTAGGTATTCCCTTGAGTTCATTCACTGTGATAATCACAGTGGCCATAGCTGAACAAGTGGAAAAAACTTCATTAGTAATTATTAAGCGTTTCGAGGTAATGTTTCCATGATACAAACAGTATTCAGTGAGCAGAGACAAAGCTCTAGCAGCAAGTGCTTTCATAAATCAAACAAATCCCACGAGTTGGTGGAGTGGTAATGGGAAACCAATGTGAATTACTGCTTAACAGGAATATTGAATCCTTAAATGAACTGTACACTCTCATTTTTAATGGAAGCAAGCAGTAGCCAGGCACAATAAAAATAATTGAAATGAGGGTTTGAATCCATTAATCTACCAAGAAGTGCTTTGAAGAGTAAGGGGAGTGGAAAAACAGCCGAATGTATATGACAGTCACCGATTGATGTCATTGATGTCTAATCGTCTCAGAGACCATCAATAAAATACTGGGGAATAAAAGTTTAAGACAAATTCTTCCCTGGAAGAAAGAGAATGGGGAAGAGAAAGAGTAATCAATAGAGTAGATGTACCTCCTCATTCATTACTTCGTAAAAAAAGAATGCAATCATCATATCTCATATTACATGAGTAATGAAGTAACACAAGTTCTATTGAATAGAAAAAACTCATTTTATTCTCCCTCTTGGAGTTACATCATGTGGAATAATAGGTGGAAGAGTCTTGAAAAAAATCACCTGTAATTGACACAGTTGTCACCTGAACCCTTGTCCTAGAAAGTGACGACTTACCCACCCACCATGTTGACAGATTTCCCAGGCTGCCAAGAAGAAGGATGAGTTCACCTTCATCTGCAACTTGTCTGGAGAGAGATTAAGTAGCAACAGGTCATGGACATCTCTTGTGTTTCTAGACCTGGATTTGCCAAAGAGGAGCCCATGTTGAATTGTTGTATTGGGATCAATATCATTGGAAATGATGCAATGAATCAAGTCATTGGATCTGTATTATTAGGTCCTTGATTTACCTACAATGGTGTCTGATAAACTGTTGATAGCTGTGCATGGAATACATGACAACATGATTTTTTAAATTTAATTATGATGATCTCTGTGTGTTAATGTGTGTGATCATTGAGTAGTTTTCTCCAATTATTCCTTACATGTATACATTGAGGCCATCCTATGACAGTTCTCAGGAAATAAATTGTCACCAGGATCACCTTGAAAAGCTCAGAACAGGTACATTGTTGGTTTCCAGTAGATGGAGAAATGGGGAATGGACAGTTACTACTTAATGGGGATGGGATTTCCTTTTGGGGGAGATGAAATCAGTTTGGAACTGGAGAAGGAAGGTGGTTGCAGGACCTTGTGAATGTACTAAATACTGCTGAATCATTCACTTTAAAATGGTTAGGTTTCAATTATGTGGCTCTCACCTTGATAATGGCACATATTACAAATGAATGAACCTTGGAAACAGCAGGCTAAGTGTAAGAAGCTAATCACAAAAGACCATATGTTGTGCAATTCCATTTTACGAATTGTAATAGGCAAATCCATAGAAACAGAAGCAAGACTAGTGTTTGCCAGGGGCTTGGAGGAGGGGGGTGGCCTGGAGAGCCACTGCTAATGGATACAGGATTTCCTTTTGGTGTGATAGGAAAAGATGTGGAATTAGATAGCGGTTATTGTCACCCAACCTTGTGCCTTGACTAAGAGCCACTGCAGTTTATACCTAAAAATGGTGAATGATATGGAGTCTGTGAATTATATGTCAATACACCTGTTTAAAAAATTAGTTTAGGCCCCAATCCCTCACACAGTTCAGAGAAAACAAATCTCAGTATTTTTGGAAATACTTGGTCAATGGGAGACACCAGGTCTGAAATTTCCCAGACTTTCCAAATCACTCTGGAACCTTATAAGAAGAGGATAAAATAGAGTGTTGGGAGTATGGGACAGTTACATTGGGCTTGTCATGTGAATTACATGCAAATCTGATTTCACATTCCACTAGTGAACTCGACTATTGGCAATTTGTGGAAAGGACGTTTTCTTTCACCCAACCCCTCTCTCATTCATGCGTTTCTTCTTTGGGGAACACCTACAAATATCCGATCTCTGAGCTGGGGACTGGTGGCACCATTTCATCAAATTATAAATCCGTTGGTGCTGCAGGGGCAATCACTGGACATTGTAAATCCTCCCAGGGCCCACTGGATGGAATGTGGGAGAGTATGGGCCATGATGTGGACCATTGACCATGAGATGCAGAGATGCCCAGAGATGTACTTACCAAATGCAATGGATGTATCATGATGATGGGAGTGAGTGTTGCTGGGGGGGGAGTGGTGGGGTGGGGGTGGTGGGGTTGAATGGGACCTCATATTTTTTTTAATGTAATATTAAAAAAAAAAACAGTAGAGACAAACTAATTTAAAAAAAATTATAAATCCATATTGAGGGTCATTCATGTGCCAGAAACTCTGGTCTGGTTAGTTATCTCTTTCTGAGTAGAGAAGAGAGAACATAAGCAAAGTATAACATAAAAACTTCAACATGTGTAAAATGATACAGTAGGATAGCTTACAGATCAAGATGCCAAAATAACACAAAATATTCAAAGTTTGATGAGCTAATTCTCTCGTTTCAAAACATCATTGTCAGATAGGAGAAGCTGATATGCAAGTTAAGGGTTAATCTAAAAATGATAAAAGACAAAACATACAATCAGTATTCATTATTCATAGACTTCATATTTGCAAGTTGCTTGCTTGCTAATGGCAGTTCTTAACATTTTTTGTTCTACAGACCCCTATGTCAGTCAGGTGAAAACCACAGATCCCTTATTAAGTCCATACTATAGTGTATATTATTTCATAAATATATCACACCCACACCAATGTGTTCCCACAAGAATGATGTAATTTTTTTGAATTTCAATTCAAGTTCATAGACCCCTTGTTAGGAATCCCTGCACTAAAATACATTCATAACACCAAAATTAATAAGCGTGGTGCCTTCATGGGTGAAAAATTGAGTCATCCAAAGGGCGCTGTACTAGTCGGGCAAAAGGGGTGCTGATGCAAAGTACCAGAAATCTGTTGGCTTTGATAAAGGGTATTTATCTGGGATAAAGCTTATAGCTACATGGTCCTAAAGAGTTCAACTCAAGGCTGCTTTCTCACCCAACTCAGTTGCCACGTGTTGAAGCAAGAAGGTTGCCTATCTCTGCAAGGGTTCAGCCTTCCCCTCACTCTCATCGCTCTTCCCAGGACTATAGTATCAAAGTCCTCTCCTCTGGCATTTAGGGACCTCTCTCTTTTCCTGTGTGCCTTCTTGACTGTCCATTTATTACAGCCCACCAAGGGAGGCAGGGACTCAACCCTGAGTCATGCCTTACTGATGTGGTCAAATCAAAGCCCTAATCTTTCATCAAATAAACTTAAAACTCTTAAATTTAATATAATCAAAGGGTATCACACCCAGAGGAACAGACCAGTTTACAAACATAATTTTCTTTTGGGGGGTTCAGAAATAATATCAAACTGCCACAGGTACAATCTCAGCTAAGGTGAGATAAGGCAAGCTCTACCTCCTCATTTCACTCTACTGTAAACCAGTCCTTTTGTGGTCTATTTGTGCCACGATCTTTTGCATTTTAGTGTTACTTGTTGATGAGTTCACTGTATAAAATGGTCCTCAAGAGCACTGCTGATGTATAGTCTAGTGTTCCCGAGCACAGGAAGGCTGTGATGTGCCTTACAGAAAAAATACATGTGGAAGATAAGCGTAATTCAAGCATGAGATAAAGAGCTGCTGCCATGAGTTTGAAGTTAATGAATCAATAAAACACACAACGACAAGTGTCTTTAAACAGGAACACACATAAAACAAGGTTATGTGTTGCTCAGTTGATGAAAACAATGTGAAAAGAGGCTCTCAGGAACCCAACCCTGTATTTTCTCGTAGGAGCAATGGTTCAGGATTTGCCAAGTCTGTGTTCACAGACATTCCATAGCACATAACCACCAAGAATAACCAGAATTGACTATGTGTGCACTAGCTGTGAGGAGAGCTGGCAGGACTCCTCCACCTCTCAACAAGTTTCCTGGAAGAAGAAGCCATTTTATTGGTGACAAAGCAGGAAAAGTCATTCAAAGTAGTAAAAACAGCCAAAAGACTCAGATGCTAAAGTATGGCAAACACAAGAATTTTAATCCTTGAAGCAAAATGAATACATGAAGGAATGTCATGCCAGAGACAGAGCCAAAATTGGCCTGAAATTTGTGTAACCATGTGATCTGTAGGCTTCCAGACAGAGGGGTGGTAGGGTGACTGACACATCCCAGTTCTCCCTCTGAAATCCCCCTGGTTTTAGTACCGCAAACACCACATCCCAGGAAATCCTTTAGTCCTGGACAAACCGGGACAGCTGGTCAACCTAGATGTGAGAGGCAAGCCGCTCAGTCTTAGAAAAGTTTCCAAATAGCAGCCTGGAGAACAGATTGAGGGGACTGGCATGCAGGAATGCCCCTGAGGTTCTATGGTAGCAATCAATGACCAAAATGTTAGCATTCACACCCAAGTAATGACTGTGGGAATATAAAAAAGATGGGAAAAACTCAAGAAAAGATTATAAAGACAGACCCAACAAGAATTGGAGTCTAAATAAACTGAGTTGACAGAGAAGGTGGAAAATGTCAAGGATGGCTATCTTTCTGGTTTGGGTTGCATTCATCAAGACAGGGTTCACCTCTGTTCCCGAGATGGAAGAGCTTCAGGTAGTTGGAGGGGGGCGGAGGTGGGCACATAAAGATAATATATTAGGGGATACAAACCCAGGAGCTGGAGCGAAGGGCAAGAGGAGGGAGGCAAAGAAGTCTTGAGGCTCTTTGTGAGCTGATGGCCATTGGGGGTGGTGGTTATCCAATCTGCAAATGGATTTTGGACCAAATGTCAACTCTGTCCCTTGAGTGGCAGAGGAAGGAGGAGGAACTCATCCATTGGTTCCTTCTCCTTCAGTCAAAGACTGACCCCACAAAGCACTAACTTCTCAAATATCTAGGTTGCACACAACAGGGTGTGGGCTCTAAACTGGGATCACTGTGTGCTCACCTGGAAATAGTCTCCTTCAACTTTAGAACAAGAATGGCCTCACAAGCTCACAAGACTCAAACCAGTATGAAAAGAAAACTAAAATGACAATTCTTCTCAACATGCGCTTATGAGATGAATCACACCAGCAACCAGAGACTGCTTGAATTACATGGTCATCTGTTTCCAGCATTGGATTCCATGTTGCTTACAGATTCCCAATAACTGCTATTGCAGTGAATGACAATCTGCTCTGCAAGTATTTTCTCTTGCTAAGGCTCCAGGGCTCTGCAACTTTTTAAAGACTATCGGAGCTCCCAATGCATCTTCCAACCTGGGACTGGTGTAGGAGGAAGAAATGTAGGTAGGTCCTACCCAGATAATTTGAGTTATTGTGCAGAAGCAAGCTATAATTTAGGAGTCTTCTTTCAAACTTGGGAAGACAAGCTTTTAGATTCAAGGTCTGACACCCTTATCATGTAAATTACCTGCTTCAGAATTGCAGTTGATAGAAGCCATCAAGCAAAAGGAACTCTGGTTAATTTAAGGTGAAAGGGAATAAAAGAAAATAATAGAGGGCAGGGTTTCTCAATATTGGCACTGGTGGCATTTGAGGCCAGGTAATTCTTTGCTATGGGGACTGACCTGTGCATTTAGTATACTGAGTAGCATCCCTGTGCCCACTAGATGCCAGTTATATACATTCCTGGTTGTGAGGGGCCAAATCACCTCCAGTTGAGAACCACTGATACAGCTTAACTTACAGAATTATTATGAGAAGGGGCAGGAATGCAGAGAAGCAAGCAGCTAAGCCACACCCAAGCTCATGCTAGAACCATCTGGTTAGGATGGTACTCCAGAAGCCACCACTGATTTCCAAATGCCATGGGTTGCAGCACTGCCACTACCACTGGCCCTTGCCACTTCTTTCTTGTTACTGTGAGCCTGGAGGCTTGGCTGCCTTGGGACAGCTTCACCACGACCTGTCAAGTTCCTCCTACAACCCTACATCTTTGAATTATCCGGAGATGTAAGAAAATATGGGAGAACTGGTTTAAGTAGAGAGCTTGATGGGTAGAGAATTAAGACATTTGGTTCCACGTCCATAGGCAGAGTGTGTATGTATGTGTCAGGAAGGAAGATGGGTGAGAAAACAAGTATTACTGATGGATACACTAAGGGAAGAAAAGAAAGCAGAAAAGAATGCAGAGGAGCAGCTCAGGAAAGGTTGTATCCCAGAATCATAAAATCTGATCATTTTACAGGTGGAAGTTTCTGACACGATTTCCTCTTCCATGGTGGACACCCTTTGGTAGATGTCAACATGTGACACAAAGTTCTTTGCAACTTATGCCCAATCCTATATGCCTCCACCCCAGACATTCTTATCTGTCCCCCCTTCTAGTCTTTTTCCCTCCAGGACCCTGAGGGACCCACCAGGTCCTTCTCCACTGCCCATAAGTCCAGTCTCATCTCATTATGGGTGGATTCAATGTTCACAATTCCTCCTATTTGCTTAAAATACAATCTGAGATTTTAAGAACATCCAAGGACTTTTGCATGCACAAAAATTTCTAGCTGAGGTCACAGAAGACTGGTTCAGTTTTGGCTAACTCAGTATGCAAGGGACTTTACAGAATGTCACTGCCATGAACACAAGAACAGAAGAATCTACTTGCCAAGTGCATATTAAGTGACTTGCATGAAACCTCTGCTAGTTAAGAGAGCTTTCTCTCTCCACAGTTCTTCAAAGCCACCCTTGCCTGAGGCCAGAGTGCATCTGCTGTCCCTTTTTGCCTTGCATTCACCAATCTAAAGGATATATCCGTGAAATGTACTTGGGCTTTTTTCCTCTTTCATTTGATCTTATAGGGTATCACATGCTGGGAGCTGAGAAAGGAATGTTGGTACAATAGTTGTAGACCATACAACATGAAGATCTGAGCTACCTTTTCATGCAGCTTGCTGATACTCTCTGGCCCTGATTTGCATGATCTCAGGAGGCCCACTTACATCTTAGAATGGATTCCAGCTTATGACTCAGTACATCTGACAGGCTCCAACATATGATAAGTCTGGACACATGGCCATTTGATGCCCAGTGGTGAGGTTTCCCACCTCTACCAGGGCTTTCTAGCATACCAAGAGTTCTTTTCTGAATGGTGTATATTTCTCTTATACATGGAAGAACACTCTTATATTTCTACTATTAACTACATTCATTGTCCAAAATAGAGTTTGCTAGGCTATACAGTCCCATGTTTCATCCCTTAGCTTTTCTTCTAGTAATAAACATGTGGCAGTTTTGACATTATTTATGAATTCCAAAAAGAGATATAGATTATGTCAGTAAACTGGTCTCTTCCTCTAGGCATGATACACTTGAAAGATTTAATTTCCAAATTCATGTTTACTTGATTAAATCAATATTAGGCTCTGATTCCACCATGTCATTAGGGCATGCAGAGTTGAGTCCCTGCCTCCTTGGTGGGATATACAAATGGACACTCACTCAACAAGACAGACAAAGAAAGATACACAGAGGAAGACAGAGAACTCCACAGACACAGAAAAGGAGAAAACTTCGATCCTCTAGCCCCAGGAAGAGAGATGAGCCATTCGCTTGATAGTCTGCAATTGCCCTTGTGAAGAGAACAGAGCAGCTAAGCCCAAAAAGAAACAAGCCCTCCCAGACTACACCTGAGATTGGAAGAAGCTGGGCCCACGGAAAGAGGAAAGATGAAGTCTGAACCCTCACAGACGTCACCTACCATCTTGATTCAACACATGGCAACTGATTTTGGTGAGGAAGTACCTCTTATGGTACCTTGAGTCAGACTCATTAGGGCCTTGTAACTGTAAGCTTCTACCCCACATGAATACCCTTTATAAAAGGTAACAGAGTTGCGGTACTTTGCATCAGCACCCCTTTGGTGGACTAATACATGTACACGACCCTAAAGTTTCCCTTTCAACCACTTTCGACGCTTCTAATTTCATTCACTCTATTACTGCTAAGTGGGTCCATTTGTCCACAGCACACAGAAGCCAACACTGAGTCAGCAGGATTTAGAAAAAAGAGTTTATTGCGTAACTAACCAGCAAGGAGACCGGAGGCAAACCTCAGACCAGCCTCCCTGAACAAAATGGGCACTGGGGTTATATCCCTCTAGGGAAGACAGTCTTAAGGTAGAGGCTGAGGGTGAAGTGAAGTGATGTGGGCCAATCCAGTTTGGGGAAAGCAGCTGAGTAGCATGGCTAATGATGATGTGGGCCAATCCTGTTAGGGAAAGGTGGGGTTAACAGAATATGCTCAGTTGCAAGGTATGCTTGGTCTTAAAATAGCAGCCTAAAATGGCTCAATGAGCAGAACTGGTCAGAGCTGGCTTTAGCTGGTGCTGCAAGGGGAAGTAGAAACAATAACTTATCTCATGAGGAGGTGGGCCTTTAGCAAAAGTGAAGTAGAAACTTCTAGAGACCTTCACAAACTAGCAAAGGATGGGCTATTCTGAAAAGTGGGCTAGTAATTGATAGTTTCAACCCTAATGTGTTATGTATGGGTTTCTTTTGTTTTTAATTTTTATTCTAGTAACAAATCTACAAACTAAACTTTCCCCTTTTAACCACATTCAAATGTACAATTCATTGTTGTTAATTATATCCAGACTATGGTGCTACCATTACCACCTCCATTATCAAAACTTTGTCATCGTGGGCACTTCTTAAAAGGTTGAATTAATGGGAGAGCAAACAAAGTTATAAAATTTATTCTGGAGTGCTATTTTCAGAGTGATCATTCTGTAGTAGCTATAGTTTTCCTTTGTTTCTGTAAGATTTTACAGGCAGTTAAGCTAAGTATTGTTATGTGTTTCAATTTGTTCCACTATCTAGTCTCAGTACGACTCATTAAATATTGTGCATGGAGCAAAACCTCACGTACAGCAGTATGCTAAAAAAGTTAATTCAGAGAACTGTCGATAAAAAACCAGTGGTGCATTTTTTAAGGCATTTTGTTTAACAAATACACATATTGCTGAGAAATCAACCTTGCCATTTATTTTCATTCTCAATTTAAACAAAAAGGACATCATAAGTTTCCAGTGCCTTTTGTTGTCATTTGTCCTTGAGCATTTGTTCATTTAACCAGCGCAGTGGCTTGAACATTTCCTCTGTAATCTTCATTTATCTCCTGAACATGCAAACAAATAAGATCTGAGGAGTTTATTTTCTTTTATTTATTTTCTTTCCAAGAAGGGTCCTAAGACTGGCCTCAATAAAACTTAAATCTTGGCTTCTTTTTTTTTCAAAAGATTTTATTTATTTATTTTCCCAACCCCTCCCCATCCTCCTCTCCCCCTGCCCTGCTGTTTTTGCTGTCTGTGTCCAATTGCTGAGTGCTCATCTGTATCTATTTTTCTTTTTGCCTTCTCTTCTCAGTTTATTTTCTCCTCTAGGATTTACCTGGGATTTGATCCTGGGGACCTCTGATGTGGAGAGAGGTTCCCTGTCAATAGCACCACCTCAGTTCCTGGTCTCTACTGCGTTTCACCTTGACTCTCCCCTTCGTCTTTCTTTTGTTGCATCATCATGTTGCTGCATGACTCACTTGCACAGGCACTGGCTCACTGCACAGGCACTTGGCTCACTGGGCAGGCACTTGGGTGTGCACTCAGCTTGCCACGTGGGCACTCAGTTTGCCATGTGGGCATTCACATGGGCCCTTGACTTGCCATGTGGACCCTCAGTTCACCATGTGAGTACTCGGCTCACCGAGCAGATATTGGCTTACTGTGCAGGCATGCTTTCTCCTCTTCTTTTCCACCAGGAGGCTGCCGAGAGAGAATCCAGGCCCTCCCATAGGGTGGGTGGAGGCCCCATCATTTGAGCCACATCTGCTTCCCAGAATTTTGGCTTTTAAGAGCAGGTCTTTGATAATACCTCTTAGTTGACCACAGTGCCCTGAAGATGCATGCATTTTCCCTGCCTATCAAAGCAGTTTCTGGAAACTCAGAAAAAAATGATGGCTGTAATGGTGCTTACTAAAATTTAGCAGCTACCAAAATGGGAAGCATTGATGTGGAGGAAAATGGTGGAATTCTGGTTATCACTCATCTCCAAATAGCTGGATCAAATTCCCAAGCTTTCCAGCTCACTCTCCTTTTAGGAGCTGAATCTTAAAGATCTCCCATGGTTTGGTTTGAGCTTAGAAATTCTGGGCTCTCAGTCATCATCTCCAGATTTGTCCAGTCATAACCGGGATCTTTGTAATGAAAGCTCACAGGAAAATCACATGACAAGCAACAAAAACCACCATCAAGAAACTGCCTCATGGCACTGCAGGAACAGATGCTGGACCTTGTATGTCCTGCCATGGCCCACTGGGTAGACTGGGGGAGAGTGTAAACTACAGTGTAAGCCATTATCTATGTGGTGCAGCAGTGCTCCAAAATGTATTCACCAAATGCAATGAATTTGTGCCAAGATGATGAAAGAGGCTGTTGATGTGGGAGGAATGGGGTGAGGGGGGTGGGGGGTATACAGGGACCTTATTTTTTTTAAGGTAACATTAAAAAAGAGAGAAAAAAAATATTTTTTTAAAAACTGCCTCAATCTTTTTCTGAGAGCATGGTACAGCCCCATGTACTTGAATTTGTCTGATTACCAAATTCAGTATTATATATATACTCATATACACTTTACATATATAAATATAAATTTGAATGTACAAATATATGTGTATGTATACATTTTATACACACATGTATGTATTTATATATGCACATACACATATAATCACTGAATTTGGTAAGGGATATAAAGGTACAAAAAAACCCACAACAACACCCTGGCTAAGTAGACACATCATTTGTTTAAATTAATTAATTTTTTATTGTTGTCTTTTTTTAAGATAAATAGATCACAGAAAATGTTACATTAAAAAACATAAGAGGTCCCATATACCCCACTCCCCACCCCACCCCACTCCTCCCACATCAACATCCCCTTTCCTCAGTAAGGCACATTCATTGCATTTGGTGAATACATTTTGGAGCACTGCTGCACTGCATGGACCATAGTTTACATTGTAGTTCACACTCTCCCCCAGTCCATGCTGTGGGTTATGGCAGGATAAACAATATCTGATACATCATTTCTTAGCATTTTCCATCAATATGATCTATCAGCTTAACACAACTCTTTGAGATGGTCCATTAAACTTTTGGGATAGGAAGGAATCATTTTTATCTTATTCCAGGCTCTACTTTTAAATACCACTTGACTCTGCAGTTCTCAGTGTTCAGTAAAGAATCTTTGTATACTAAAGTTGTAGTGAAATGGCCAGAATTATTGCTGTAATACATGGTTAAACCCTTTTGCGTTGCATTTTCTGATCTGACAGGAACTTTCAATTTGTTATATACTTGTGTTGCAATCCCTATAATTTCCCTTCTTTTGATCTGAGTCAGTTCTTCAGATTTGCAATGCTAACGTATAATTCTCACTCTCCGAAGCAGGTTGCTTACACATCTTGTGTTATGGATTGAACTGTGTCTGCCCCAAAAATACACGTGCAAGTCCAAATCCTGATCCCATGCCCCGTGACCCCATTTGTAAACAGGAAATTTGAAGAAGCTATGAATTTTGATGAACCAGTCTTGGTTAAAGTGCTTTCTTCATCACATAGGATGGGTGTTCCATTAAGCAGGGGAAATTTGGACAGTTAGTAATAAAAACACAGGAGAAAAACAGCTCTGAAGAGGAAGCAGAGCTTGAGTGATAGATTGTGAGTAGGCACTAGGTGTAGAGGCAGTATCTACACCTTTCACCACCTTCATATCAGAGCCCTGTCCTCCAGAACAATGAGATACTAAGTTTCAGTGGTTTAAGCCAATGAGTCCATGTGATTCAGTGAAACCAAACGCAGGTACAAGACAGAAATAAGTGAGACTAGTGAAACAAAACAAACGAGCCAAACCAATCTACCAGCGCGCTGGAATGCTCCCTTGGAGGAGAGGAACCATGATCCCAAGACCTTTATCAGACAACCATGTGTAGAAATCAGGAAGAAGACTGGGAGCTAAGGCAAGGAGGCTGACAGAAGTGAAAACTTATGGCTACAAAAAGAGGAGGCACAGGGGACATAGCCACCCCAGGAATGATGACGACAGAGAGTTCTGGAAGCATTCGGCAAGGTGGCACAGAAAACCATTCATCAAACATTGCAAATATGACCAGGGACAGAATCCAGATAAACAATGTGGCTGCTTTCATTTTCTTTCTTTACCCACGAAACCATGCTCATTCATAGTAGGTTTTCCAAATGAGAATAGAATATGAATGTGTGTGTGTGTTTTACTGTCAGGAACCACAAATCTCACTTTCCTCATGGTAGGTGGCCTGCATTCTTGCATTTGTTGTTTGTCTGCTGCTCTATTTTTATTTTTTAATTTTACTATTTTATCGTATTTTATTTTACTTTACTACATTTATCTTATCTTATCTTATCACAGGATCTCCTGCTTGGGAGCCAGGAGCTCAATCACTGAGTGACATCCGTTCCCCAGCACTATTTTTAAGACTGTAGACAAGGAAGGACACACTGACACCTAGAAGGAGCTCCCGGGGTTCAAACCTAGGGCAAGAAATAGGAAAATAAATGATAATCATGGATTTTACCCAAAGAAAAATTAATAGCCGTGATCCCATACTGATAGAAACAAGTAACTGGGTTAATAAATCAATGGGACCTAAGGGACAGCTTTTTGATACAGTGGGAATTCAATTCTTACATGGAAGAAGAGTCATCAAAATAGCCATTCACAATAATTACTGTAGGTGAGAGTTATTGACAGGTGCTAAAATAAGTGGTCAAAAGAGAAACAAGATACTTGCCCAGTTTCAAAGCACCTACCCACAAGATACTTTTTCATTGCAAAGGGAAACATAGTGACTTTGCCAGGGAGCAATGGTAAGACAACACCTTAACCAAACAATTGAAGTTAGCATCCCTGGAAAAGAGACACAATATCACTCACCTTTGATATCATACACTGAGAAAGACACACAATCATTTCTATGGAATCAGGCCAGACATGCAAAATCCCATCCTGATCATGAGAAAATAAGAGAGAAGCACAGACCGAGGGTACTCCACAAAATCACTGGCTGTGCCCTTCAAGAGTGCTAAGGTCACAAAAGACAAAGAAAGACTGAGAATCTGTCACAGGTCAGAGGAGCCGGATGAAGCAATGAAATGCAATGTGGGATCCTAGAGTAGACACTGGAGTCAAAAAAAGTCCCAAATGGAGTAGCTGGAGAAATTTGAATAAAATCTGGTGCTTCACGGACAATTACGGGACATTGTAGATCCCCCCAGGGCCCACTGGATGGAACGTGGGAGAGTGTGGGCTATGATGTGGACCATTGACTATGGGGTGCAGTGATGCTCAGAGATGTACTTACCAGGTGCAATGGATGTGTCACGATGATGGGAGAGAATGTTGCTGTGGGGGGAGTGGGGGGTGGGGGCGGTGGGGTTGAATGGGACCTCATATTTTTTTAATGTAATTTTTAAAAATAAATAAATAATTTTAAAAAAACTGTAGATTTGTATTGATGTTAATGTCCTACTTTAAAAGATTTTGCTATGGTTATTTGAGGTGCTAACATTTGGGGAACCTGAGTGAAATAAACAAAATTATCTGTGCTATTTTTTTAACTTTTTTATAAGTCAAATTATTTCAAAAGAGAAAGTTAAAAAAATAATACATAAACTTATATGACAATAATATAATAATAATTAAAAGTGCAGAGAAGGAAGTAATGCATTTTTAGATAGCCCCATGGCATTTTAGATCCATGATAAAGATTCAAAAAAAATTTTTTTCTTCATTAAAAAATGATATGGAAGTATATCACTCATACATGAACATACATAAACAAGTATATAGGAAAATTTGTGAACTTACAAAACAAACATGTACATCATCCTACAAGGCTGCCATACATCACCCCACCACAACCTTGCATTATCATGAAACATTTGTTATAAACTATGAAAGAGGGTCATCAAAATAGTCATACTATCAGTATTATATAGTTGTTATGGTTCATGAGAGAACATTCTCGTATTTGTTTTGTTAACCACATCCCCCACTGAAATCCCTGTCATACAAACCCATGCTTTGTACAATCCATTCAACGTGTACCCTCAGCAGCTCTCATTTTCATCAAAGAGTTGTGCTTGTCACTGCTTCAGTCAATTTTAGAAGGTTTTCATTTCTCCAAAAGGAAAAATCCTATACCCCCTCTATTAGTCAGGGTTCTCTAGGGAAACAGAACCAACAAGTGATATCTGTAAACAGTATGAGATTTTATAAAACTGTCTAATGTGACTGTGGGGATGCACAAATCGAAACTCTACAGGGCAGACTGCAAGCAAGGGACTCCAACGAAGGTCCTTTGATGAGTTCCCAGGAGATGCTGGCTGTCTGAAGTAGAGATGGCTCTGTCTGAATGCTGAAACCACTTACCCTCTTAAGGTCTTCAAATGATTGGATGAGACGTCACTCACTGCTAAAGGCAATCTTCTCAGTTGATGGTAGATATACCCAGCCATCTATGAAATCAAGCCACTGATGATTAAAGTCCATGAAATGTCTTTGTATTGCATTAATCCAGCGCTTGTTTGACCAGACAACCTGGCACCATTACCTGACCAAGCTGACACAACAGCCTAACCATCACACCCACCTATGCCCCTTATTTTTGTCCGTTAGAATTGATTTAATATCTTCTTTGCCATCTGTATTAGTCAAGTCAGAGGAGTGCTGATAAAAAGTACCAGAACTTTGTTGGCTTTTATAAAGAGTATTTATTTGGGGTAGAAGCTTACGGTTACCAGGTCATAAAATGTAAGTTACTTCCCTCACCAAAGTCTGTGGCCACGTGTTGATGCAAGATGTTGGGTGATATCTGCAAGGGTTCAGCCTTCCTCTTCCTCCGAAGGCTCCGTGGTCCCAGCTTCTTCCAATCTCAGCTCTAGGCTGGGATAAGTCCATCTCTCTCCTGGGGCTCATTTCTCTCCAGGCTCAGCTGCTCTGTCCTCTCCACAAAGTCAGCTGTAGACTATCAGGCTTTCCCTTCCCATGGGCTCTGCCAGGTCTATGAGCTGTCTGTATTTCTCTTTGTTCTTCTCCTGTGTGTTCTCTTCCCAGGATTCCAGCATACAAAAACTCCAACCTCCCTTTTCTGCCATGTTGTTTTCTCTACGTCCTCATTCACCAAGGAGGCAGGGATTCAATGTCCTAGTGACATGTCCCAATCAAAGCCTTAATCATTATTTAATGAAGTAAAATGGAAACCTCTGAATCCAATATAATCTAATATGCCCAGAGGAACAGGCCAAATTTACAAACATAATCCAATATCTCTTTTTGGAATTCATACACAATGTCAAACTGCTATACCGCTGCTGCAAAAATATTACAATCTTACTGTTAAATAGCATCCATAAGTTATATTAGTTGTAATTTTCCCATGTATCACCCTATTCTTAACATTTTGTAGAAAGAAGAACATTCTTGTATTTACACTAGTAACCACAATTTTCATCCACCACCAAAATCACCATGTTATACAGTCCCTAGGTTATCCTCTAGCTTCCTTTCAATAGACAATAAATGTTGTTTTTAAGGAAAAAAAAATTATTTGGAGACTAAAAATGCCCTACTAATACTATTATGTATTCACACTGTAATCTAATTTAGCAACTCTTTACTTGGCTTATTTCTTACTCTTCCAGACACATATTTACTTATTTATTAGTCAAAACTTTAACCACAGAGAAGCAGACATGGCTCAACTGATAGAGCATCTGTCTACCATATGGAGGGTCCAGGGTTCCATCCCCAGGACCTCCTGACCCGTGTGGTGAGTTGGCCCAAGTGCAGTGCTGCCATGTGCAAGGAGTGCCGTGTCACACAGGGGTGTCCCCTGCATAGGGGTGCCCCATGTGCAAGGAGTGCGCCCGTAAGGAGAGCAGCTCCACATGAGAAAAGCGCAGCCTGCCCAGGAGTGGTGCCATACACATGGACAGCTGACACAGCAAGATGATGCAACAAAAAAGAGCTTCAGTTTCCCAGCAGCACTGGATAATGCAAGTGGACACAGAAGAATACGCAGCAAATGGATAGAGGACACACAATGGGGGAAGGGGAGAGAAATAAATAAAAAATAAATCTAAAAAAAAAAAACTTAACCATACCTACATGCCCATTTAAAGTGCTAAGTCCTTCTTGAAATCCTCCCTACTTTCCGCAGCAAATACAGCATTTTGCCTTTTAAAACTCTGAAATGCTACATTATAGTCTGTGACACAGTTGCCTTATTCCAACTCAGCATCCTGGGATAGAAGCAAGCTGTGTGGGTTTTACAAATGCCAGTGTACTCCTGAGTTTCTTTCTTTCTTTATTTTTTTTTTTTTTTAGGAGATACCAGGAATCAAACCCAGGACCTTGTATATGGGAAGCAGGTGCTCAACCACGGAGCTACATCCTCTCCCCAGTGAGAGCTGGTTTTCTATTTTTTGTTTTTTTTCCTCTCCCCTTCCCCACCCTTCCTACCCCCCAGTTGTCTGCTCTCTGTGTCCGTTCACTGTGTGTTCTTCTGTGTCCACTTAAATTCTTGTCAGTAGCACCGGGAATCTGTGTCTCTTTCTGGTGCATCATTTTGCTGTGTCAGCTCTCTGTGTGTGCAATGCCACCCTGGACAGGCTGTACTTTTTTCATGCAGGGTGGCTCTCCTTACAGGACACACTCCTCATGCATGGGGCTCCCCTATGCAGGGGACACCCCTGCGTGGCAGGGCACTCCTTGCACACATCAGCACTGTGCATGGGCCAGCTCACCACATGGGTCAGGAGACCCTGGGTTTGAACCCTGGACCTCCCATTGGTAGGCAGATGCTTCGATCTGTTGACCCAAATCCGCTTCCCAAGAGTTGATTTTCTCATTTGTTTGTTTTAGGAGGTAACCTGGGCTCAAACCCAGGACCTCATACCTGGGAAGCAGGTGCTCGACCACTGAGCTGCATCTGCTCCCCACTTCTGAGTTTCTAATGGAAGTCTTCACCTGGTTTCTCTTCTCCTGTGAATGTATTGGAGATGCTGGGAGTGTCTAACAATGTAGAACGGGTACCAGGAAGAGTTACACAAAGAGAACTCTGGCTGATGCTCCAGCAATTCCTTAAACATCATCTACATCATCTCCTTTTCCAGGAATCACACCAAGGTCAAGGCACAGGCTTGCCACCACCCTTTCCCTAAGAGAGAGCAAGAAAGCCCAGAGCTCTCTTTCGGCAGGGCAGCTGGAGTAGCAGATGTGGCATTAGCATTGGGGAAGCAAAGTGAGGATGCTACATCCAGGGACTAAAGTCTGGGAACCTTTGTTCTAGAATAAACACATGTAGGTGCTTGATGCGTGTATTTACAGGCAGTATGAACGGTATTCTCCAAGAAAGCACAACAAGGAAATGATCCTTAGCCAAATGGCAAGGAAAAAGGTCTTCTTTCTTTCCAAGAGCTAAAGGACCGAAAGAACACACTAGGAGGCTAACCGCCTAACTCACCTGGGAGGTAACTTGCCATTTGACTTCTTCAATTAACTCTTCACTGTTTCTGCTCAGTCTGGACTCATGGAAATCACTGGAAATTGAAAGAAGTGAGAAAGTCAAGAGAAGAAACTCTCCAGCTTCCAAACTGGGAGGAGAGAAGAAGAAACCACCACATAGCCACATGACAGTGCCCTGCTCTGTGGGGAGGTGGGAGTTGGGAATTTCATGGATGAGAAATGCAGCACATTATGTGGAGGTGGAGGGTAGCAAAGATGCCTTATCTGCTAATAAATGGGGACAATCCCACTTCCCAAGGGGTCAGGCTGCAAATGGATGCCACAACTAACCCACCTCACCCTTGATTCCCCAGCCATCGGGCAAATCACACTAAACATATGCAATGTGGAAGGTGTGAAGAAAGCAAATCATGCTTACGGCATTATGATCCCATGTGGCTGTGCGAGCAGGTAAAAGCTCCAACTCCATTGAGGGGGCAATCTCCATGTGGCTGCACGTCTCCCTTTTCATCAAAATCATACCAAAATTGGGGCACCCTGGCGGGGCTCTGCTCCATCTTTTTTTTTTTTTCTTTTCTAAATTTTATTGAAGAATATCATTCATACTTGAACACACATAAACAAAAGGTACATATTAAAAGTTATGAACTTACAAAACTAGCATGCGTAACACATACAAGGCTCCCATACATCACTCTACCAACAACAACTTGCATTGTCGTGAAACATTTGTTAAAACCTATGTAAGAGCATGATCAAAATATTACTATTAACTATAACCCATATCTTGCATTTGGTATGTTTTCCCCCAACCTACTCAATTATTACTTTTTTTAACTTTGTTTTTAAAGTTGATTATAGAAAAGTTACATTGAAAATATAGGGGAGTCCCATATATTCCACCTCTTTATCCTCCCCTATTAACAACACCTTTCATTACAGTGGTACGTTTGTTACAATTGATGACCACATATTGAAACCTTGTTACTAACCATAGTCTGTAGTTTACATTGTGGTTTACACTTTGCACTGCACAATTTTACAGGTTTTGACAAAATATATAACGGCCTGTATCTGTCATTGCAATGTCTTGAGGACAATTCCAATGTCCCCAAAATGCCCCATGTTACACCCATTCTTCTCTCTCCCTCCCCTCAGAACCTTTGGTACCAATGTTTTTGTATCAGTGATACAAGTTCTTCTATTACTAGAATAATAATACATCTACTTTGGTCCATGATTGCATTCCTCCCTTATGTTTGCTCATTCCTCAATCTTGAGGATTTGGGGATGGTGATGCACACTCTGCTTCAGATTGAGAGGGGGCTTAGTCCCATGGGGCAGAGGGATGGAACTGTCTTGCTTGCAATTGTAGATACTCTGTTTTTTGGGGTGGATGTTGTCCATCTCATTACTCAATCTTTAAAGTTGTCAGCGTGTGTGCCTGCTTGACACATGGAATTCAAAGTTCTAAGTGGTGCTGAAAATTAAATCAGCTCTTTTATGCCCAATCCAGTGCAGACACATGTGTGATAACTGAGAATGATCATGCCTTGTGCATTACTCAGCCAAAAGGGGTGCTGATGCAAATACCAGAAATGAGTTGGTTTCTATAGGGGAGGTTTATTTGGGGTAAGCGCTTACAGATCCCAGGCCATAAAGCATAAGTGACTTCCCTCACCAAAGTCTATTTTCACGTGTTGGAGCAAGATGGCTGCCGATGTCTGCGAGGGTTCTGGATTCCTGGGCTCCTCCCTTCCAGGGTCTTGCTTCTCTCTGGGTTCAAGGTACCTTTCTTCCCAGAACTTGCTTCTTTCTGGAGCTGGCTTCTCTTTCCTCTGTGAGCTTACTTCCCAGGGCTCCAGCTTAAGGCTTCAGCATCAAACTCCAACAGCAAAACTTCAATATCAAAAACCCCTCAACTCTATTCTTTGCCATGCCTTTTATTTGTGAGTCCCCACCCCTTGGTGGGTGGGGACACAATGCCCCAATCATAACTCAAGCATGCCCAGGTACAGACTAGATTACAAGCATACCAATATCAATTTTTGGAATTCATAACCATATCAGACTGCTACATCTTGTATTCTGCAAGTCTGAACTCAAAGATGAATTCCCCAGTGTCCTGTGGTGACTTGGGAGCTGATGGAGAAAGACAGATACCCTAAATTTCCAGGTAAAACAATGTTAGTGAAAGCATACAGGAAGAAAAATGTCTCAGTAAAGAAAATAAGGATGCAGACAAAATAAAGGTGTTTTTCCTTGCCACTTAAGGACTTGATTCTATACAAGCAGCAGGAAACACTTATCATCACTTCCCAGATCAAGCAGAAAGGGAATCTCCATCTTCCCAAGGGTACAAAACACTGGGAAAGCTCTCAGTACAAAGGAGAAGAGAAACCACATGGGAAAATTTGATCATCGAGATGCCAAGTGGTAAATGCTGCCCATAAATGTCTCAGTTTGGGTTTCCCCAGAAGAATAGTCTGAGATGAGAATTCTAGAACATATTGTTATGTTAGAGGGACACCACGAGGAGGGGAGTGAGAGAGGGATAGGTAAGGGAAAGCACCTAATGCAAGGCACATAATCAAGAAACTGTCTAGTGTGGGCAACCAGAGCTTAATTCCACTGGGGCATGCTAGGAACTTGTGTAGACTCACACCCAAGAAATCCCGCTCACAGTGGCAATGACCAAGTACCACAAACCCTGTAGATGAAAGCAACAGAAACTTACGGTTTCATAGTTACGGAGGCTTGAAATGTGAATGTGAGGACAGGGCTGTACTCTCTCCAAAGACTTAATGAGAGAACTCTTCGTTACGTCTTCCTGCTTACTGAGATCAGCCAGTCCCCAGCCTATTTACCAGCGGACCACAGAGGAACAAGTAGCCAAGTCAAACACACACAGCTGACCCCTGGACTGTGATTTTAAGCTGCTAAATTTTGCAGTGTTTGTTACACAGGAGTAGCTGACTGATACACTGACCAATCTCCCTGAGTTTCTTCATTTCTAAACTGAGGATAATATTAGACTTTTGTTGTTTTTGTTTTACTGATCCCCAGGCTGTTAATTAAAACAGATGGGGAAGTCCCTTATAACTATTTGAAAGATTTCTGTGAGTTTTCAATTATTCTTATGCCTGAGACCCTGTGTTTCTATTGCAGTCTGTTGGAGGAAAAGCAGAGCAGGATCCATTTGCTTTTTCCTGTCTTTCCATCTTATTCCCTCTTATACCTGTCACCCCTCAAATTCAACCAGCTCCCTGTACATAATTGATGCACAAATGAAATAGTATATAGAAAAGTAAATTATTTTGTAATGTACTACCAGATTGATGCAAAGCCAATAAACAGGTAACATAAATAGTGCTTTTTATTGTTCTTTATGATGTTAATTGTTCCCACATTGCTGGACTGTCTGCAGTTTCTTACAAAAGTTTTATCATCTCAGTTACATTTTGACTTCTAATTATTTGTATACTGCTATTTTCCACAGTTCCTGCCAGAGGGCTAGAACACAAAAATGCTGCATAGATATTTCTTGTAGTAAATGGAACATATAATGTTTAATAGTATATGAAATACCAAATGTAGATGGGAAGCAGCTTACTTGTGTTCAGTTACTATTTCAAATTAGAAAACAGTGGGTTCCTATGTTTGTTTTATCTGTAAAATGACAAAAGCAGGCATGGAGAGGTGTTGACAAATAAATAATAAAATGGAATAAAAAGCAGAGGAGTGCAGTGGGAGTTGGTTATAAAACGGCTACCTCAGGAAACCTTCTGATAGAAAATCTGTGCATCTAAATCATGCAGTCACTACACAACCTTGCATGTGCAATAAAGTTGTAAAGAAATAAACACACGTAAATGCATAAAACTGGTGAAATCTGAATGAGGTCAGTGAGTTGCAGCATGTTTCAGCTTCTTTTACATCTGAAATCATAGCACAGTGTCTCCTCAACAAAAAGGTACTGACATGCATGTCGTAGCAGCGTTATTTGTGATGGCCAAAATTTGGAGTCAACCCAGGTGCCCATCAACTGACAAACGGATAAACAAACTGTGGTGTAAACACACAATGGAATATTTTGCAGCACTGAGACAAAATGAAGTCGTGAAGCAAATGACAGCATGGAGGAAACTGGAGGACATTATGTTGAGTGAAGCAAGCCAGACACAAAAGAACGAATACTGTAGGATTGTGTTACTATGAACTAAATATATTATGTAGACTCATGAAATTAATAACTAGAATATAGGTCACCAGAAAATAGAATGAGGGTAGAATGGAAAGCTGATGGGAAGTCTGTGCAGAATTAGTTAAAAGGTTGTTTGTAAATCTTTGGAAATGAATGGAAATGGTGAGAGCACGGCATAGTGTTTGTAACTAGCCATGGCTATATATGGTATGACAATGTAAAAGGGAAAGTCTAAGGACTAAAGACATGTATATTACTAGAAGGAAAACTAAAAAAAGTAACATGGGACTGTATATATAGTGAAATACAAATATGGGTGATATTGCATATGTAAGACTTTTTTTACAAAATATAAATAAACTAAAGAGAAGGAAACAGAATAGCAGCTATGTACAGCAGGGGAAGCACAGAGAGATTAAGATGAGTTTAGTTTGCTTGGTTGGGTTTTGTTTTTTAATATTAATAATATTACTACTGGAATAATGAAAATGCTCTAAATTTATTGAAGTGTTGAATGCACAGCTATGTGATCATAGTGAGTACCATTGATTGCATACTTTCAATGGATTTATACTTTATTAATATGTAACAAAAATTGATTTATTTAAAAAAAGTGCTGAACCAGGGAATTCTGAATTATGGTAACCTTACTATATAAGACTGTCTGTATAGGTACAATTACATCCTTACCTTTGGAGGGCATTATGTAATTTTTAACTGAATCTGTCTTTATGTAATTTGTTTTCTTTTTTTTTTTCATTAGGGAAGTTGTGAGCTTACAAAACAATCGTGAATAATATGCAGAATTCCCATAGATCACCTACACCTTATGTTGTTGTCGAACATTTGTTAGAGATTATGAAAGCACATTATCAGATCATTACCACTAATTATGGTCCATGCATACACTTGGCATATTTTTTCCAAACACCCCCTGTTATTATACTGTACATTTGTTATGGTTTGTGAGAGAACACTCTCATATTCATGCTGTTAACCACAGTCCATAGTCCATCACATGGTTCACTATGTTATACAGCTCCATGTCTTGTACATTCTATCCAAAGTGTACACCCAGTAATTCTCATTTTCATCACAAAATTGTGCAGTCATCGCCCAGTAAACCTTTTTTTAAAAATTTTAATTATATTTTTTTGAAGATACATAGATCACAAAAAATAGTTACATTAAAAAAATATAAGCTGATCGCACATATCCCACACCCCACCCCACTCCTCCCACATCAACAGCCTCCTTCATCATTGCGGCACATTCATTGCCTTTGGTGAATACATTTTGGAGCACTGCTGCACCACATGGATTGTAGTTTACATTGTAGTTGACACTCTCCCCCAGTCCATTCAGTAGGCTATGGCGGGATATATAATGTCCAGCCTCTGTTCCTGCAATCTCATTTAGGACAACTCCACATCCCGAAAATGCCCCCACATTATTTGGATGCTTTCTTTAGTCCAAAAGAAAATCCTATACCCCCTGTTAATGACCCTTCGTGCTGATATAGTATCTTCTTGGACATTGACGCAAGAATATTACAATATTGCTGCCAACTGTAGTCCATAAGTTACATTGATCATATTTATTTTTCCAAGCATCACCCTATTCTTACCACCTTGTAATAGTGACATACATTTGTTCTAGTTCCTAGAACATTCTTGTATTTGTACTCTTTTTTTTTTTAATTATTTTTTTTTATTGACTTTGTAATAATATTACATCAAAAATATATATGTGAGGTCCCATTCAACCCCGCTCCCCCACCCCCCTCTCCCCCCCCAACAACACTCGTTCCCATCATCATGACACATCCATTGGATTTGGTAAGTACATCTTTGGGCACCTCTGCACCTCATAGTCAATGGTCCACATCATGGCCCATACTCTCCTCCATTCCATCCAGTGGGCCCTGTGAGGATTTACAATGTCCGGTGATTGCCTCTGAAGCACCATCCAGGACAGCTCCATGTCCCAAAGACACCTCCACCTCTCATTTCTTCCTGCCTTTCCCCATACCCATCGTCCACCATGTCCACTTTTCTCAATCCAATACCACCTCTTCTATGTGGACATTGGATTGGTTGTGTCCATTGCACCTCTATGTCAAGAGGAGGCTCAGATTCCACATGGATGCTGGATGCAATCCTCCCATTTTCAGTTGTAATCACTCTAGGCTCCATGGTGTGGTGATTGTCCTTCTTCAACTCCATCTTAGCTGAGTGTGGTAAGTCCAATAAATCAGATTGTAGGTGCTGGAGTCTGTTGAGGCTCAGGACCTGGCTATCACATTGTCAGTCCAGAGATTCAAATCCCCTAAATATATCTTAAATCCCAACGTTAACTGCACCTCCAGCACATTAGCATGAAAGTCTTATGAAGGGAGATCCCATCTGAGTCCAGATTCATCACACATAAACACCATTTCCAAAGAGGGGCCATCTGCCCTGGTAGTTAACCCCATCGGCCATGGCCATAACTCTCATGGGTGTATTTGTACTCTTGACCACAATCCTCTTCCACCTCTGGTTCACTATTATATCCTCTACAGATCATTCCCTAGCTTTCTTGCAGTTGACATTTACATCCCTCAACTACCCCTTTTCAGCCACAATTCCATTTATAAACCAGCCATGTTCGTTCTACCCACTGTAAAGTGCTGCCATCAACTCTATCCATTCCCACACTTCCACAGCTAATTGAAAATCCTACGTACAAGAAGCATCAATAGTCCTTCTCAGTCCTCACCCTATCTCCCACTAACCGCCAGTCTAGGCTGTGTCCTTTTTCACTGACTTTGTCTTTATGTAAAACTTTGATCTTTTGTTCCTTGGGGCTCCATTTTAATTGTTTCAGGTTTGCATTCTGGTATCCTTTCTCTTTGTGGAGGAGTGTTTTGTGCCCCAGGGCAAGTGCCTGTCATCTCACCCTGGTTCCAGCAGCCCCCTGTCCCCCCCCCCCCCCCACACACACACACCCTCCGCTCACCTTGAGAAAGACCTCAAGCTTTGGAGGACGCTGCCCTGCAGGCTTTCTGCAGCCAGGTGAACCTGTCGGGGCCGCACTGAGACACGCCGCAGGTGTCTGGAATCTCCCCGAGAACACTCTCCAGCAGCCAGAGAGGAGCGGCTGAAGCTTCTTTTCCCTGCGGAGGGACCATTCTCAGGTGTGTCCTACCAGTTCCCCAGAGGACTCTCAGCTGGACAACAGCCATCACCTTTCATGCCCCTTCTTTTTATTTTATTTTATTTTACTTTATTTATTCATTTTTTTAAAAATATTACATTCAAAAAATATGAGGTCCCCATTCACCCCCACCGCCCCCACCCCACCACTCCCCCCACAGTAACACTCTCCCCCATCATCATGTCACATCCATTGCATCTGGTGAGTACATCTCTGGGCATCGCTGCACCCCATGGCCTGTGGTCCACACCATAGCCCACACTCTCCCACGTTCCACCCAGTGGGCCATGGGAGGACATACAATGTCCGGCAATTGTCCCTGCAGCACCACCCAGGACAACTCCAAGTCCCAAAAATGCCCCCACATCTCATCTCTTCCTCCCATTCCCCACCCCCAGCAGCCACCATGGCCACTTTCTCCACACCAAGGCCACATTTTCTTCAATTACTAATCATAATAGTTCATGAATAGAATATCATTAAGTCCACTCTAATCCATATGCTATTCCTCCTTCCTGTGGACCTTGGAATGGTTGTGTCCATTCATGCCCTTTCTGTACCCACCCTTTTTTCCTCCACTCACTTCCTTTTGGGCCCCACATTTCGTGGACTCCTCTCCCCAGGTAGCCACTTTCACCCTGCTCTTACCAGGATCTGTTTGGAAGGACCAAATGAAGACAATGACTCTTACCCTTACAAAGTTAGGTGCCCCCCCCACCCCCAAATGCACAAAAGCAAACTGAGTGTTGCAAATATTAAGTGCATTCCCCGAGATTAGAGAGGAGGTAGTAATTGATAGAAAATACCTCTCAGAAGCTGCTAGCTCTCTCCCAAGAATAGATTCTCTCACCATCCCACACCGAAACATTTAAGCCATTCACATAAGATATCCCACTTATGTGTGGTAATAACTCATGAGGTTTGCTGTACGATTTCTATTTTAAAGATTAAGTAATTAAGAAGCAAACATTTTACACAATGTGCTGAGAGGCAAAACCAGACTGTCTGAGCATGCATTGTAACATATTTTATTGCATAAACGTACATGCAATATTGTTTCTCAGGCCAAACCTTCATCCAGCTACAGCTTTTCCACAGTCAATTTTTGATGCCCAAATGTTTTCCCCTACCCCTTACTGCACGACAAGTACGTATGCCCTTTCCTTCACTGGTAGATGTTTTCTCATGGGATGGAAAAAATCCTAATTACAAAGTAAAATTAATATATTCAATAGTGAAAGATTTCATGTGGAACAAATCATGAATTGCAGCATTAATAAAGATAAAAGCAGAGTAAATTTTAATTAACCCCTCAGTAGTTGTTCTACAGATACATTCTTCTTCACGAATATAAAGAGATGTCAACATTTATGTATCTGTTTTAACTATTGAAAATTGACCCACAAAGATGAGAGCCTATAATTTAAAATGACAATAATAATAAATCACCTAAACTTATTAAATATTCTAGACTATTCATAATAGTCATAATAGTCATATTATGGTTATTGCCATAAATTGATATCGAATTACCCACATCACTTTTTCTCTGCCTAAATAGCCATCCTGCTGTGAGTTTCTTCAGGATGTTATTTACTCAGAAAAGTATTCAGAGTAGATGCAATTAAAACTAAAAAGAGTTGGCTTATTTACAGTATGGGTGAAAGAACTGCACGTAGTATTGGTAAGTTCACTAACAAAGAAATGGTGGGGGAAGTAGAGTTGGCTCAACAGATAGAACATCCGCCTACCACATGGGAGGTCCAGGGTTCAAACCCAGGGCCTCCTGGCCCACGCGGTGAGCTGGCCCATGTGCAGTGCTGATGCGTGCAAGGAGTGCCCTGCCTCACAAGGGTGTCCCACACGTAGGGGAGCCCCATGCGCAAGGAGTGCACCCCGTAAGAAGAGCCACCAAGCATGAAAGAGAGTGCAGCCTGCCCAGGAGTGGCGCCACACACACAGAGAGCTGACACAGCAAGATGACACAACAAAAAGAGACACAGATTCCCGGTGCCACTGACAAGACACAGAAGCACACACAGCGAATGAACACAGAGAGCAGACAACTGGGGGGGAGGGGGAGAAATAAATAAAAAAGAAATCTTAAAAAAGAAATAAGAGAGTTCCATGGCAAAGCATTCTGGAAAGGAAACCCGTGACTAACAAAGTGAAGAAAGAGATTCCCCAGAAAGTGGAGAGAGCATGCAAAAAGCACAAGAGATGGAGAAACAATGTAATGAGATCTCAAAACCTCCAGGAAACTGGTCACACCAGGTGATAAAGTGAGAAATACTCCTAGAAATCAAGAGAGCAGCTAGAAGCAGATTTCCCAACCCTTGTGGCTCCCAGCAGGGAGCTAGGATGCTTGTGGTATAGCCCTGAATTCTTGAAGTTTTAACAAAGATCACCCTGCCTTCCCACGTAATGGGCTTTGGAAGCTCTGCCAAAGTCAGGATACAAGGAACTCCTTGTTTTGTGTGTGTGTGTGGGTTTGTTTGTTTGTTTGTGTGTGTGTGTAGAAATTTTTTTGTCTTTATTTATTTTTTAATATTACAGTCAAAATATATGAGGTCCCCATATATCCCCCACCTCCCTCACCCCACTCCTCCTCCCAAAACAACAATCTCCTCCATCACCATGAGACATTCATGGCATTTGGTGACTACATGACTCCTTGTTTAAGAAAGGATTATGTTCCATAAATTCAGCTGTGATTCTTGGGGCCACAGCAAGCACTTCCTCATAGAAAACCGTATTTCATATGGCAATTGCCCTCTCATGAAAGTCTGTTAAACTCATATGTAGCTCAAGTGTAAGACTGAAATGGAGAATGCAAGTGGACACAGAAGCACACACAGCGAAAGGACACAGAGAGCAGACAACTGGGGGGAGGGGGGAGAGAAATACATAAATAAAATAAATGTTTAAAAAAATACTGACAGGTGGTTTAGCCGCAAGGTTCTCACACAAAGTAAGGAAGAAACCGCTATTGAATCTTTCGAAGGAGTATGGCGTGAACATTCTGAGCCATCAGTCTAATTTTTTGTTTGTTTTTTTAATATCCAGAACAACTATTTTTTTCCTCATTAATATATTTTATTTTTATGACATGTTAGATGATAATATTTTGAATATCTAAATTCAAGGAGCTAGATTACTAGAATTACTTTGACCTATTACCTTTATCTTCTTTATTTTCTTTTAAATGTTGCATTCAAAAAATATGTGGTCCCCATATACCCCACACCCCACCCATGCCAGTCCTCCCACATCAACAACCTCTTCCATCATTGTGGCACATTCATTGCATTTGGTGAATACATTTTGGAGCACTGCTGCACCACGTGGACGGTGGTCCACATTGTAGTTTACACTCTCCCCCAGTCCACCCAGTGGGCCACGGCAGGACATACATCTGTCCCTGCAGCACCATCTAGGGCAACTCCAAATCCTGAAAATGCCCCCACAGAGCTTGCAAAACAAGGTCTATGCAATTATGAGAATATTAAAATATCTTGCCATTCGTGTTAATTTATAAAAGTAGTGGAAAATGCACTTATTACACTGGAGATAGAATAGATATTCAATTAACAAAAAGATAGCAATCAAAAAAAAAAAAAAGAGAGAGAAAAAAAAAGAAACTAAAAAAGAGAAGAAAAAGAGCAATCATTAAACAGGCCATTTAACCCAATCGGGTATTCCTTGAATTTTTTATTTCTTAGAGATTTATTTTTTATTTATTTCTCTCCCCTTCCCCCCATTGTCTGCTCTCTGTGTCCATTTGCTGTGTGTTCTTCTGTGTCTGCTTGTATTCTTGTCAGCAGCACTAGAATCTGTGTCTCTTTTTGTTGTGTCATCTTGCTGCGTCAGCTCTGTGTGTGTGGCGGCTCTCCTGGGTGGGCTCTGCTTTTCATGTAGAGTGGCTCTCCTTGCGGGGTGCACTCCTTGTGCATGGGGCTCCCCTATGCGGGGGCCACCCGTGTAGCACGGCACTCCTTGCGCGCATCAGCACTGTGCATGGGCCAGCTCCACATGGGACAGGAGGCCCTGGGTTTGAACCCTGGACCTCCTATATGGTAGGTGGATTCTCTACCAGTTGAGCCAAATCCTCTTCCCAGAACGGGAACCTGTGGATTATGTTTTCAATGGTGATTGGAAAAAGTAGAACAAACTGAAAGATCGTATTTGAAATGTTGTAACTATTGAATCATTCAAAAATGTCTAGAAGAAGAATTGTTCTTAGGAAGTATGTATGCCTATACACCTTTGTATATATATATATATATTATTTTAACATAAATGTATAATAAATGCATTGTAAATATATTATATTCATTTCTATTCTTTGAAGGTTTTCTCCCCTTCCCCCCACCCCTGCCCCAATTGTCTGTTCTCTGTGTCCATTTGCTGCATGGTCTTCTTTTTGTCCGCTTCTGTTGTTAGTGGCACAGGAATCTGTGTTTTTTGTTGTTGTTGTTATTGTGTCATCTTGCTGCGTCAGCTCTCCGTGTGTGCGGCGCTACTCCTGGGCAGGCTGCACTTTCCTTTCAAGCTGGACAGCTCTCCTTATGGGGTGCCTTCCTTGTGCATGGGGCTCCCCTACATGGGGGACACCCCTGCGTGGCAGGGCACTCCTTGCACACATCAGCACTGCGCATGGGCCAGCTGCACACGGGTCAAGGAGGCCCGGGGTTTGAACCGCGGACCTCCCATGTGGAAGGCGGATGCCCTATCCATTGGGCCAAGTTCGCTTTCTTAGTAACATTATTAATAAATATATATTATAGTCATTTCTATTAAATGTAAGTTATAGTACTTAAGCCTTGTAAAATATATATAGCATACATAGTATAATATATAAAATATGTAAGCATACTATATATAAATAGATAACATAACTATGTCAATATGAATATGATAAATATAGATATAATTCATATATATCTGTGGGGCACAAGCATGCTATGTGCACATATAAAAAATTTACATGCATTTTACACCTAAGCGTGCGCATCTCCCAGCCATAAAACCCTCTTCCAACCCAGAGCGCTCGCCTCCTCTTCACATATTCCTTTTTGTCCCGCAGTTACGAGCTCCTGCCCCAAGGAGGATGGGAGCTACAGCGTTTTCCTGAAGTGGGATCTTTGGCGATAGGGCCTGACCAGGGGAACCTCTCCAACTTGTGGGCAAATGTTCTGTCACCCTTGCTTTACCGCTGGAAAGGAAAGGCGGTTACAACGAGGCGGGGAAGAACAGCTGGGCTGGGGTAGGGGCTGGGGTGGGGGGGGGGCGGGTAGGCAGTACAGCTGGGAGCAAGGACGTGCAGCTTTGGGGGGGAGGGCGTGCCGCTGGGGTGTGGGGAGAAAGGCCGTGCTGGTGTGGGGGGAAGCAGTGCACCTGGGTGGAAGGCCTTGCAGCTTGGGGGGGGCGGCATTCAGTTTGGGGTGAGCCCGTGCAGTTGGGGGGGGGAAGCCCGTGCAGCTGGTGGGGGGGCCATGCAGCTGGGGGGAGGGGGGAAGCCCGTGCAGCTGGGGGGGCTGTGCAGCTGGGGGGAGGGGGGAAGGCCGTGCAGCTGGTGGGGGGGCCATGTAGCTGGGGGTGGGGGGAGGCTGTGCAGCTGGGAGGAAGGAAGTGCAGCTGGGGGGGAGGCCATGCAGCTGGGGGGAGGCCATGCAGCTAGGGTATGGAGGAGAGCCATGCAGCTTTGGGGGGGGGGGGCGTGCAGCTAGGGTATGGAGGAGAGCCATGCAGCTTTGGGGGGAGGCGTGCAGCTGGTGGGGGGAGCTGTGCAACTGGGGGGAGGGGGGAAGGTCGTGCAGCTGGGAGGAAGGACGTGTAGCTGTGGGGATGGGAGAGGTCTGCAGCTGGGAGAAAGGCCATGTAGGTGGGGGGGGGAGGCCGAGCAGCTGGGGGAGGAAGGCCATGCAGCTTGGGGGGAGGCCATGCAGCTACGGTATGAAGGGGAGGCCGTACAGCTTTGGGGGGGAGGCCGTGCAGCTGGTGGGGGGAAGGAGGCCATGCAGCTGACATAGGAAAGCAGAGCAGCTGGGTGGAGGCCATGTAGCTTGGGGGGGGTGGGAGGCCGTGCAGCTGGGAGGGGTGAAACCGCTCCCCTGGATGAGGAGGCCACGCAGCTGGGAGGAAGGCTGTGCAGGTGGGGGTGAGGGGGGGAGGCCGTGCAGCTTTGCGGGGGAAGGCCATGCAGCTTGGGGGAGGCCGTACAGCTTTGGGGGGGAGGCTGTGCAGCTGGTGGGGGGAGGGAGGCCATGTAGCCGATGGGGGAAAGGCGGCGCAGCTGGGAGGAAGGCTGTGCAGCTGGGGGTGGGGGGTAGGCCGTGCAGCTGGTGGGGGGAGGTCATGCAGCTGGGAGGGGGTGAAGGCTGTGCAGCTGGCGGGGAGGCCTGCAGCTGGGAGGGGGGCTGTGCAGCTGGGAGGGGGGCTGTGCAGCTGGGGCGAGGCCTGCAGCTGGCGGGGAGGCCTGCAGCTGGGAGGGGGGCTGTGCAGCTGGGAGGGGGGCTGTGCAGCTGGGAGGGGGTGAAGGCCGTGCACTGCGGGGGAGGCCTGCAGGGGGGGTGGCCTCCTGCAAGGCGCGCTCCAGCCCAGCGCCCCCGCCGCGCCCCTCGGGCCTCCCAGCGCCCCGAGACGGTCCTCAGCGGGACTGAGGCGCACACGGTGTTTTCACCAGTGGGAGGGTCCCTTGTCTTGGGATCAGGTCTTTCCAAGCTTCTTTGGAAAACCACGGCCAGTGGAGCGCGTGAGCCCTCTTACGCTTGGTAAAGGAAATAAAATGGACTTACTAGGGCCAAGAGATGTAGAATAAAAGTCGGGAGGCCGTGGAGAAAGTTGCCCTTTGGCGCATGTCAATCTCACGAGCTGCGGAAATCAGCAAAAACACCGGCGGTCCAGTCTCTTGGAATTCTGAGCACAGGACACCAGGAAAGGCAAGAGAGAGATTCAGGAGGCCTCGAATACCCACCAGTGCTAATTATTAACAAGTAGCTTCAGTAATTTTCTTTACGAAACCGTTGCTTGAAGAAACTCAATCAGAAGTAGAGTGGGCATCACCATGCCCAAATCTTCAAGGTGGAGGAATGAACAAACGTAAGGGCAGAATGCAACTGTGGACCAAAGAAGACTTATTATTATCCTAGTAATGGAAGAACGTGTATCATTGATATAAAGGCAGTGGCCACGAGAGGTTCTGAGGGAAGGCAGAGGGAAAAAGAGGTGTAAGAGGGGGCATTTTGGAAACACTGGAATTTTCCTGTGAACATTGCAATGACAGATACAGGCCATTATGCATTTTGTCAAAACCTGTAAAATTTTGCAGTGCAAAGTGTAAACCATAACGTAAACTATAGATCAGGGTTAGTAGCCATGCTCCAATATGTGTCCGTCAATTGTCACAAACGTACCACATTAATGAAAGATGTTAATAGGGGAAAGTATGGGAGGGGGAAGGAGTAGGGTATATGGGAATCCCCTATATTTTTTACGTAATATTTCTTGAATCTGAAATTTCTTCAAAAATAAAGAAAAAACAAAAAATAATAAAAATAGAAACCCTTGCTTGGAAACCCCAAGATGGGACACAGTTTGTGTTGCTCCCTGAATGTGCATCCCCAGAATTGCCATCCCAAGACCCCAAATAAATGCTTTCATTGCGTTGCAGTTGGGTCTGCAATTTCTCCGTGGATGACTTGGAAACATAATATTTTAAAACTAGATAAATGTCCATTTAAAAGTCTCTCACCATAGGAAGGTGATTTAAAATCCAACTGCACAACCATCCCAGCGTCCACAGGCTGGAGGAATAGAGTATGGATTAGAGTGGACTTCCTAATACTCTATTCATGAACTATTGTGATTAGTAATCGAAGAAAATGTGGCCTTGGTGTGGAGAAAGTGGCCATGGTGGCTGCTGGGGGTAAGGAGTGGGGGAAGAGATGAGAGTGGGGGCGTTTTCGGGACTTGGAGTTGTCCTGGGTGGAGGGACAGATGCTGGACATTGTATGTCTTCCCATGGCCCACTGGGTGGACTGGGGGAGAGTGTGGGCTATGGTGTGAACCATTGACCATGAGGTGCAGCAGTGCTCAGAGATGTATTCACCAAATGCAATGAATGTGTCATGATGATGGGGGAGGTTGTTGTTACGGGGGGAGGAGTGGGAGGAGGGGTGTGGGAGACACATGGGGACCTCATTTTTTTAAATGTAACATTAAAAAAACAAAGACAAAAAAAATAAGTTACATACCAGTGAGTTAGGAACAATTTTTCATGCTTTTCCAGAGTAAAAATTCACATTATGAAATACCTTATAGCTAACCCAAGTTAATCTAGGTCCCCCAGGAATAGGGCTGGGATTTGGATCAATACTTCCACTTCCTGGTGGAGGACTTGGCCCAGCGGTTAGGGCGTCTGTCTTTCACACAGGAGGTCTGCGGTTCAAACCCTGGGCCTCCTTGACACGTGTGGAGCTGGCCCATGCGCAGTGCTGATGCGCACAAGGAGTGCCCTGCCACACAGAGGTGTCCCCGCATAGGGGAGCCCCACGCACAAGGAGTGCACCCCGTAAGGAGAGCCGCCCAGCATGAAAGAAAGTGCAGCCTGCCCAGGAATGGCGCCGCCCACACGGAGAGCTGATACAACAAGATGACGCAACGAAAAGAAACACAGATTCCCTTGCCACTGACAACAACAGAAGCGGACAAAGAAGATGCAGCAAATAGACACAGAGAACAGACAACCAGGGTGGGGGGAAGGGGAGAGAAATAAATAAATAAATCTTTAAAATAAAAAAATCCACTTCCTCTTAGTATTTTACAGCTACATTCACAGTAACTTCATTTATAGTTAATCTCAAAATATGTACAATACAATAAGTATATTGAACAAACATTTATGAATAAGAAAACAATGCAGATTATACACAAGCACTCTAGACTGTGCTGGGTTCAGATAAAGTGCTTGTGATTTCAGTCAATAGAGATCAATAGTCTGGGATATTTAATTCAAGTAGCATTAGCAGTAAATGTGACTTAAAGAATGAAAATATTTTTATATTTAGAGGGAAACAGGAATAATAATATAAGCAGAGTCAATGTTCATGGAAAATGAGAAAGGCCCGACGGGTGGAGAAAGAGGCAGGTGAACAATGCCTAGATAAAGTGAAAAAACTGCAACAAATGTTAGAACTTTTATAGAACGTGGGAAATCTGGATGGAAGTGAATCAGGTTACTAAGACTCTTAATGCTACTGTAGAATTCTGAATCTATCTTAGAAGCATCAAATATTGACTCTCTTGGGAGCAAAGTAGTATGATTCTATTTTCAGAGCTCTGATCTGGTTTTTGATTGGAAAGAAAGAAAGAAATGAGACAAACAACAATAGTTCACATAATAAGAGGAAAGCTTAAACTGGGGGACACTACACAAAAGGAGAGGGGTATATAGATATAAGCACATAAAATTTTTAAAGATGAATAAAAAGTAAACTGTAACTTTTGGATAATAACATGTAGGCTTTCTCTGTTTTTTTTTCATGCTGGTGATATTTGATATTATGTTACCAGTACTTAATACTGAGCCTGACACATTTGGACACTCAATAAGCATTTTCTGAGTACATGATGTATAAATTTGTGTTATTAAATCTCTGATAACTGGTGACTTCAAAAAAAAAATCCAAGTACCAATGGCCATTTTCAAATAAATCCAGAGTTAACTGTAGATTTAAAGGTGAAGATGTGATCATGTCCATCAGTCACAAACTATAGAAACACTGTTTTGTAAATTGTTTGAATCACTGAATATCATAAATTTTTGACCCTTTGACTTAAAACCTTCATGATATACCTCTTCCTCTCCAGCCATTTTTTGGTGATGTTCTGTTATGAATTGAATTGTGGAATCAAAAAATAAATGTAGGAAATGGAATTGGCTCAACGGATAGAGCATCCGCCTACCACACAGGAAGTCCAGGGTTCAAACCCAGGGCCTCCTGTCCCGTGTGGAGCTGGCCCATTCGCAGTGCTGATGCGTGCCAGGAGTGCCGTGCCACGGAGGGGTGTCCCCCACATAGGGGAGCCCCACACGCAAGGAGTGCACCCCGTAAGGAGAGCTGCCCAGCGCTAAGGAAAGTGCAGCCTGCCCAGGAATGGCGCCGTACACATGGAGAGCTGACCTAAGATGACGCAACAAAAAGAAATAGGGAAGGAAGGAAGGAAGGAAGGAAGGAAGGAAGGAAGGAAGGAGGGAGGGAGGGAGGGAGGGAGGGAGGGAGGGAGGGAGGGAGGGAGGGAGGGAGGAAGGAAGGAAGGAAGGAAGGAAGGAAGGAAGGAAGGAAGGAAGGAAGGAATCCTTACCTTTGGTCTCATAAATAAAACCTTACTTGGAATTAGCATCTTTGAAGGGGTCACTGGCCAAGACAAGAGCAAAGTGGAATAGGCAGAGGTTGAGCCGTAACCCAATAAAGCCGGTGTCCTTCTAAGAAGGGGAAAAACACATAGCTCTGACACAGAGGATACCAGGGAGCTCTGGCGAGCTCCAGCCAAGAGCAGGAGAGCTGCATGGAATCAGTTCTTCTCTGCAGATTTTAGCAGGAGTTCAGCCCTCCTCACCGCTTGATTTCAGACTTCTGATCTCCAAACTTGTGAAACTTTAAGTTTCAGTCGTTTTATTTTTTTTTTAAGATTTATTTTTATTTATTTCTCTCCCCCCCTCCAGTTGTTGTTCTCTGTGTCCATTTTGCTGCATGTTCTTTGTCCATTTCTGTTGATGTCAGCGGCACAAAAATCTGTTTCTTTTTGTTGCATCATCTTGCTGTGTCAGCTCTCCGTGTGTGTGGCACCATTCCTGGGCAGGCTGCACTTTCTTTCGCGCTGGGCGGCTCTCCTTACGGGGCACACTCCTTGCGCGTGGGGCTCCCCTACACGGGGGCACCCCTGCGTGGCAGGGCACTCCTTGCGCACGGCAGCACTGCGCGTGGGCCAGCTGCACACAGGTCAAGGAGGCCCGGGGCTTGAACCGCGGATCTCCCATGTGGTAGACGGACGCCCTAACCACTGGGCCAAGTCCGCTTCCCAGTTTCAGTCTTTTTATGACTCCCAGACTGGGTGCTTTATCACTGCGTTCTTAGGAAAGAAAGGTGCATTCCAATTTTGTGGAGCACACGTGTTATTCCATCGTTTCATTTGCTTTTCTGTGACCGCTAGTGACTTTGAACATTTTCAAGAAGCAGAGTAATTCTTTCGTTTGGGGACATCTGAGCCAACCTGTTTGAATCAGCTTATGAGAATGCATTTTATTAAAGTGGAGGCTGCTACAGTTCATTAAAAATTGCAGGTGGAGAGTGGATGTAGCTCAGTGGATGAGCACCTGCTTCCCATGTACGAGGTCCTGGGTTCAATCCCCAGTACCCCCTTAAAAAATTGCAAATAATGTGCAACATCTTTCCTTTCTGGCTTTCTGGATGATTTACGTCCTTCCTTGGGCACTGATTAGGTTAACTATCAAAGTGGTTTCCTGGGAGGATGATTTTATATCCTTCCTTGGGCACTGATTAGGTCAACTATAAAAGTGACTTAATAAAAATGGAAGACACCTCTGATGGCAGTTGGTGACACCCCCAAATACATGATAAGGAGCAGGTGGGAACCTGCCCAGATCTCCAAATTTAAGGAGAAGAGTCATCATATCCCTAACAAAGTTTTGACGAGCATTCATCGATTAAGGAATCATAATATAACAGAAAGTGAGATCGCAGAGAGACTTCCAGTAATTTTTCCAACCCTCTCATTTTTCACAGAAGCAGTTGGGTGGCTTTTCAAGTGCAGATCAAAATACCCCCCTGAACTCTGAAATCACAATTTTAAAATAAATATTCCGCTATTTGGAGGACTCGAAGACCCACTGTACATAAGCCTTGTTGTTGGCCAGCTAAAATTCCCTATCATAATATTAAAGGAAGGAGAAGAAAGTTCCAGGAAGAGAAGAGATTAGTTGTGGCAAATCCACCGACGATAACTGCTTAAGCTTGTAAAAATACATGAAACACTCTTCAAGACCTTTTCATTAAATTATACTTTATGCACAAATTACCACTTCCCTCTCACACACACCCTTCAAAAATTTCCTGCAAAACCAATCTCCCTTTATAAAGATCCGGGTCGATAGGTTGGACCTAGAATATTCCATTTCTCTACTTTAACCACCTGCCGTCAACCCATGTAAGATCTTTCGTGCCTCTCTTGGACCTTCTTTTTCATTGCCCTGACTTCATAACCTCCCTGTTGGTTCTCTGTTTATCTCTACCAAATAGATCTCATAGCTATGTTCACAACCACACCTGTTACTTTTTTTTTCTAGCATAAAATTAGGAGCACACGGAAACAAATGAGTCTTGCATCTTTGTGATGATTTCACAACACCAAGGTCCTGGTTGGACGACCTGGCGGGCAGGCATCTGTGTTGCCAAGTCTGGGCATGTCAGGTTCTGCAGAGAAAACCCCAAACGGACTGGATCCAGTTCAGGCAGGAAGCCGTGGAAGCTGGCGCGTTTGCCCATCGCGGCTTTGAGGCAGAGTCTCGTGGAAAAGGAAAGGCTCCTGATGTATTGGTTAGTCCAGGTTCTCTACTCGATAGCATCACAGAAATAGTCATGCCCAACCCAAAGTGATGGCGCTTGTTCCTGGGACACAGCCCCAAATCAAAACAAGCCAGCCTTAAACACTTCAAAACCGATCATAGGATAAACGTTTTCCTCTTAAGCACACGGCAGAGCTGCAGGATCTGAAATCGGGCATTCTCTGCAGTATCGAAGTCTCATAAAATTCACGGGCTGTCAACAGACTCCAGCTCCTACAATCAGATTTATTGGACTCACCTCACTCAGCTAAGATGGAGTTGAAGAAGGACAACCACCACAACATGGAGCCTAGAGGGCCTACAACTGAAAGCAGGAGGATTGCATCCAGCATCCAGGTGGAATCTGAGCCTCCTCTTGACATAGATGTGGAGTGGACACAACCATTCTGAGGTCCACAGGATGGAGGAATAGAGTATGGATTACAGTGGACTCAATGATGTGATTACAACTGAAAGTGGGAGGATTGCAGCCAGCATCCATGTGGAATCTGAGCCTCCTCTTGACATAGAGGTGCAACGGACACAACCAATCCAAGGTCCACATAGAAGAGGTGGCATTGGATTGGGAAAAGTGGACATGGTGGACGATGGGTATGGGGAAAGGCAGGAAGAGATGAGAGGTGGAGGCGTCTTTGGGACTTGGAGCTGCCCTGGATGGTGCTTCAGGGGCAATCACCGGACATTATAAATCCTCCCAGGGCCCACTGGATGGAATGGAGGAGAGTATGGGCCATGATGTGGACCATTGACCATGAGGTGCAGAGGTGCCCAAAGATGTACTTACCAAATGCAATGGATGTGTCATGATGATAGGAATGAGTGTTGCTGCAGGGGGAGTGGTGGGTGGGGGTGGTGGGGTTGAATGGGTCCTCATATATTTTTTTTAATGTAATATTATTACAAAGTCAATTTAAAAAATTAAAAAAATAAAAAATTTAAAAAAAGAATTAAAAAAAAAAATTCACGGGCTCTAGAGTTGCCAGCGTGGGAACAGACCCCCATTTTTCAAGTCATGGCTCTGCTTGCCTCAACCTCGTCTCTGGAAGCCTGGCTAGCTAAGAACCCTCTGCCCGTAAGGAAGCACCCCTTCTGGACAAAGCTTCCCAAGATGTTGGGTGTGGTACCCCTGGAGGTTCCAGCTCGCAGCTGAGGGGTCTTTTCCTTCTTGCTCTCCTGCAATTACTTTTTTTAAAAAAGGTTTATTTTATTTACTCTCCACCCCCCCCCCTTTGTTTGTGCTTGCTGTCTGCTTTCTGTGTCCATTCATTGTGCACCCATCTTCTCTTTAGGAGGCACCGGGAACCAAACTCCAGGACCTCCCGTGTGGGGGAGAGGCACTCCAATTGCTTGAGCCACTTCTGTTCCTTGCTTTGTTGTGTCTCTTATTGTGTTTTCCTCCTTGTGTCTCCTTGTTGCATCATCTTGTTGCATCAGCTTGCCGTGCCTGCCCATCGCACGAGCCCATTGGGTCAGCTCGCTGTCTTGCTCGTCTTCTCTAGGAGGCACTGGGAACCAAACCTGGGACCTCCCGTGTGGCAGGCAGGCACCCAACTGCTGGAGCCACATCTGCTTGCCTGCAATTGCCTTCTGAAAGACCCTTCTGCTTAGAAGGAAATGCTTGCTTCATCATTTAAAACCCAAACACACAGGCCGACTTTCACACCCACACTCAAAGTCTCACAAGTGGGAGAAGGCTGTCCCCAGGAGAATTCTATGAGGAAAGGTTTTGGGGTTTTTGAGTCGTTTTGCCTGAATATCAGCTCTGTATATATGTGAGACTAATTAAATTATCTTAAAAATATTTTAATTGTATAAAGGAAGTAGTAATAAATTATGCTAAGTATAAAATGAAGAAATTTTAGAAGGAGGCTAAAATAAACCCAGAAGGCATTTCGTGTATTTAGAGGGAGGGTGGAACAGGATAAGGAACTCTTCAATAACTGCTAAGACAATATAATGGTAATATGCTATAATATATATTAGGCAATGTTAATGACAAAGGTTGTGGAATTTTCAAGCATGGGAATAATTTTTAAAGAAAAAAAAATGTTTTCTGCCATGAAAAATTTAGATATTCATCCCCTGATGGATCATGTATATAAATTAGATGATCTATTTAGGACTCCATATGTTTTTCAAGGGAAGATAGCAAGAAATATTTGTGCTACTAAAGAGAATATATGGATGCTGCTGTAAGTTCAATTACCTCCATATTTTTCCATGCCAGAGTTAACTATTTACCCATAAGCTGTTTTTCCCAATGTTCATTTTGTCTTCCAGAAATAGCAGGGAGCAGAGCAGAGAGAAAGTATGGCTTAGAACACCGAGTTCCGAGATTCAACCTACACAATCACCCTAATGAACAAGGAAGGTCCCATCAAGTTGCTGGAGAACTGCATCTAAACAAAGGAGCTTCAAGGAAAATATATAAAATAATCACCTCACCAATTAAAATCATGTTCTAGTGCCGATGGAAGATGAAGGAGACTTTTTTTCTCCCCTTAATCCATGGCATATGTGCCTTTTGGCTGATAGTCTAAATCACTGCAACACCTGATACGGGATAGATGGGCGCTCGTAGAAATATCCAGAATGGTGCATTTCCAATATCATCCAAAATATAGAGGGATGGTGTCCTATGGTCCAGGGCCATTTTCACCTTTGGAAACAAGATGCCGATTCTTTGTTTAAATTGTCATTTTGTGTGAGGCAGAGGATGTTGGTGGGATGAGTTTCTTCAGGAAATTCCCCTCCATCTGGTCTTGCTTGGATTCCTCTGAGAAACCCATATTTTTTCTTAGTCTTGTATGATTCCAAACATAACTGTATTCCTATCAAGTGAAAAACCATGGGTCCCTACCCCTCTTGTCTGTGGGACCTCACACAGTTTCCCAGCTTTCCAGTGTAAAACAATGAGATGCACGATAGAGCTCTGTATGTTTCACAGAGTTTCCTTACTACTGAAAGACACAATTTAAACTGCCTTCCAAGCATCTCACTGCCCCACAATTGAAGGTGATTTTGCATGTAATGATAGGGAACCACCAATATATTCAGCAATATATCCAAGCTCACAAAGCTGTCTTAAAGAAGATAAACACCTCCCAGGGAGGGAAAAACAAAACTTTGAGTTTTCAATCTATATAGCTGGGATATCAAAAAGACACACAAAGGATAAATAATCAGCATGTTCCTGTGATCCAGATGATGAAAAGCAGTGGGGATGACACTGGACAAAAACACAAGTATAAATAAATGGTTCCCTTTTCATTCAAAAGAAATAAAACCCTTATAAAGTGTTAAGGCTTGATGCCTATGTATTAAGGTTCAATGCTTTCGAATAGCATCCTGAGGTGCTGGAAAGCAGGGATTTTTTTCTTTCTACTGCTATTGCTCTTTGAAAGGTCAAGAGCAGTGTCAACCATGGATTAAGAGCAACCCAAGATAGCTTCCACCAACTGGAAGGATGAAAATCTTGCGGGAAAACTGAAAGACAAAATGAGAACACTGCATCCACATTCACCTGTTTTACCTGGGGCCTCATTCCCAGCCAGGAAGCTTTGTCTAGAGCAAATATTTCATATCAAGTGACCGATGATAATAGTATCACCTTTCCTCCATTTGGGGGCTATGATGGTTTCGTTGTGACAAACAGATGCACACGTTCTAGATTCTGATCTGCAAACAACCGCAGCCCCAGTGTGCAGAAAATTTGAATACGCATATTGAACTGAAGGTGAAAAAACAGGTACACCGGGGGATAACGGGTTGCCACTGACTATTAATCACCCTTGGGGGACCACCCAGGAGGTTTCCCCTCGTCTAATTCCCCGGCACACGGTCAGACAAGCCCACATTCCCCTGCTCTCCCCTCTGTGCTGCTGTTGCCTCGCCCCGAAGGAAGGTGTCAGATTCTCCCTTGGAGCTAATGAATGACTGGCAAGGTACTGCGAGCCTGCGAGATTAATTAGTCTACTGAATTGAGCAGCTCAGCCCTGGAGTGCTTGCTCCTTTGCCATTCTTTTTAACAGTCTTTGCCTTCAGCTGAGCGACCCACGAGGGTCCAACGTGGCAGGGCGTGTTAATCAAGTCACCACGAGTCGTACTAGCTCTTCTTTCCTCAGGGCTGTGGTTGATTGTGTGTGCGTTTCGCCTAACTGGCGTTCATCTCCCGTAAGAGAACAGCTCCCTCTACTGCCAGAGGCTCGTTTCTCTTCTGGAAGGCGCACAGTCACCAACCTGCAGACATTTCCAGGTGCTTTCTTTGGAAATGCATGCCTATCGGATCAGTTTAGATCCGAAGAGAGGCTTGGCGACTCTCAAAATTGAAGGTTTTAATGGGATTTCCCTCTATATCAAGAAAAAAATAACACTTTCACTCAAAAATGTATTTTTTCCTCTTAGAGTACCTTGATGACAAAGTTTCTGATGTTTGAAGTACAGCCTGCCTTAGAGCATGTCTTTTCCTCTCATTGATATGAACGTTATATTTATATTCTGACACAGTGTAGCCTTTAAACTTGTTTTAACTCTTTGAGAGGTTAGCATTCATGGCTATTCTTATCTGTCCTAGTATTTTATCTTCAAAGAATTTTATTATTTTTATGCGCCCTTAATTTCTGGAGAGTCCCAGGTAAAAATGCCCCATAGATCAGTAAGTATTTATGAATCCTACACAATTTTATGCAGCTATGCTTTAATTGTGATGATGTACCAAAGAAACGCAAGACATGCTCTTATCTGTAAATAACTAGAGAGAAAAACACCCATGTATGAATCAAGTTACTGTGAAAAAAAAAAAGAATTTGGAGATCGACATAATTGGGAGTAACAAGTAAGACCTTCAGGGACAGGGAGATTCTTCCAAGTCTCCTAGAGACGTTGGTTGAAGGTAGAAGCAGTTCCCTGCGGCGGCTTGCTCGGTCGGTAGAGGTGGGGTCTGGCTGTGGACGAGGGGTCGGTCCAGCTCTGGACGAGGGGTCGGTCCAGCTTGGGACGAGGGGTCAGTCCCACTTGGGACGAGGGGTCGGTCCGGCAGCAGACGAGGGGTCGGTCTCACAGGGGTTGCGCAGTTCAGCTGACGGGGTCACCCGGCGAAGCCGGCGACGAGGGGGTCGCCCGGAGAGGCAGGCGACGAACTGGGGACAAGGGAGGCCAGGCCCTTGTCGGGGGCTCTCAGGACTGGAGGGCGCACGGCAGAAGAACTACCGTGGAGACAAGGTAAACACGCAAGTCCACTCTATCGAGGGAGAGGCAACAGTTTTATAGGGGCTGGGGAAGGCTGATTGGTTGAAGCCACGCCCTGTTCTGATTGGTTGCCGGCGAAAGGTCAGTGGGCGGTACTGGACGGGGGAGGGGTGGTGATTAGGGATTGGCTGTCGCTGTTGCTGGGGGAAGGGGCAGGGTTTAGGGATTGGTGGCTGCTGTTGCTGGGGTGGAGGGCAGACTTGAGTTTCCCGCCCATGCCTGGCTGTTGCTGCTGTCGGGGGGAGGGAAAAGGGCAGACTGGATTTTTCCGCCCACGCCTGGCTGTTGCTGCTGTCGGGGGAGGGGAAAAGGGCAGACTGGAATTTTCCGCCCTGTGCCTGCGCAGGGAGAAAGAAGAAGAAGGGTGCCGCCCCACAGGCATCGTGTGGCGCCATCCGGGAGGAGGGGTGGCCGCGGAAGCATGGCTGCCGAGAAGGGGAGACCCGAGGGCACTCTGCGCCCATGCCGAGCTTCCTTCAGGGGTGGCGGTGGGCCCGACCAGCCACCCTATTATGGGGGCAGCGGCTTGGCCTACCGCGGCTGCTCCCCCGCCAGGCCAGCAAACCACACTTCAGCCCGAGGGGTGACCGCAATTCCCATCTGGGAAGGACATGAATTATTGGGAACCAGAGGGTTGGCTGTAGCAGGCAGAATTCTAAAATGGTGCCCAGTAAATATGATGGGCTGGCCACTTCCCGGATTAAGAGACATAATAATGCAAAGGTGAACAACAGTGTAAAAGATTCTACTGTAATTCCAGATTATTTCTACTACTATCATCTACTGCCTAAAAGAATGGGAGTAAACAACAACCCAATTCCTGTTTTAAGCACTCTATCAGGTGTCAATTATTTTATTAAGCTAAGTATTTATTAAGTATTCAAGATTGTTGAATAGTAGATATGTATTATGTGCTCATCTTAAAAATATCATTAAACAGGAGGATTAAAAGTTACATATCACTTAATCATGGATATATGTGTGTGTCCTGTTTTAATTAGTATTTTATAGTTACATGTTAAAAAAACTGATATTCTAAACATATCTGAAAATAATGTGTGGTCAGGAAGAATCTTTTTAGTCCTGTTAAACTCATTTCTATATTTTCCTCTCAAACCCACATTCCATCCTGAAATGACCACATAAGAGGTTGACTCAGAGGCTGCTGATAAGAGAAATTGTTTGGGGGCTTTATTTTCTAAGTCACTGTTATTTTATAATGCTGATCAAATCTACCTAAGAGAGAAAAACTACAGTCTTTGAGTGAGAATTTCTATGCCCAACATAGATGTGATTAAGGTTCCCTGATCAACTGACTACATGAGATAACAAAAAGGAGATAACTTGGGTGGGCCTGACCTAATCAGGTGGACTTTACAATGAGCGTTCAGGCATTCCCAGAGCGGGAAATTCAGAGTAAGAGAGATTATCCTGCTGGCTTTGAAAAAGCAAAAAATGCTGCTGTGAACTCCCTACAGAAGGGGCCACAATCCAAGGGCCGGGGGGCAGCCTCTAAGGGCTGAGAGTAGTACTTGGCCAAGAACCAGCAAGAAAACAGGAATGTCAAACATACAGCCACAAGAAAGGAATTTTGACAACAAGCTACAGAAGTTTAAAAGCCAGCCTCTCCCTCACCAAGCATCCAGCAGCCGGCCGACAGCTTGGCACAGCATCGAGACCCAGAGCCGATGACCCAGATAAAAAAATTACCAGACTTCTGACCCACAGAAATTATGAGTTTGTAAATGTATATATTTTCAATCTGCTTAATTTACTGAAAAGCAATACAAAAGTAACAGAGCATGAGCCATCAAAGAAGAACAAAGAATTATTACGAAATGATGGAGGATGGAAAGGACACAGAATGATGAAGAGAGAAATGGCAGAAGGTTTTGAAAATCTGAACAGGACATTGGTTTGAAGATTCTCCCTTTTCTAATTAAATAAACTAGCCCAATGCATAAGTCTGAACCAGATTTCTCACCGGATCTGTTTTGACCAACATGACAACGGAATAGTCAGGGTCAGTTAGCAAGGGCTGCTATAACAAGTACTGCAGACATGGTGGATTGGCTTAAACAGCAGGAATGTATCGTCTTATGGCTTTGGATCTTAGAAATCCAAAATCAAGGCATCAGCAGGGCCATGCTACTTGTGAAGTCTGCAGTGGTCTGGGGGTGACTTGCCAGCTTCCATAAACTTAGCCTCTTCCTCCATCACATGGACATCTGTCTCCTTCTGTCTTTTGCTCTCTGTGTCCATATTTCTTCTGATTATAAGGAATCCAGTCTTATTGGGTGAAGCCCTCCCAATTCAGTTTGGTCTCACCTTCACTGGACACATCTTCACATATGCTATTATTTATAATACAAACAGGTGGAAGGGTTAGGATTTGAGCATGTCTCTGTGGGGGACGTGGTTCTGTCCACAGCAGTTGGGATTCCAAATCTTGGGTCTCAGGGCACAGCCCAAGAGTAGCGAAAGCAAGAGTGTGTATTTGTTTCTACTGTGTTTTATGACTTCCATGACAAGCAAAATCCTTCTAATACATGCCTCGAGCTCTGCTAGAGGCATCCGTCTTCAAAAACAGCTCGTTTCCTATTTTATACTTTGGTAAACCTCGCAAGACCTCCTACGAAGGTGTTACCACCATGATTGCATTTGAGCTGAAAAACTTTAATTTTGTTTTGCGGTGGCAGGTCTGTACCGTTCACACACTGCTGGATTTATTGAATGCTGCATTTTCCTTAGTAGCTCTGAATTAATTTGCTTCTCAAGGTTTCTATTAGCTCACCTGGGTTTTACTTAGAAAATGGAGCAATCTTCTCCCCATGACACCTGCCTTTTCTAGCACAGGATTTTTCTATTTACTCCAAATAATCATTTACAATAAGCCGCTTGACATTTCAGGTTTGAGAATATTGATTGGGGAGGATCATTTTTTAAAACATTCGGGCGGCCATAATTGTCAGAAGCTAGCATCTGGATTTTCAAGATGTATCATTGGATCCTAGATAATTCAAGTATGTGGCTGAGGTGCCTTAGTCTATTAAAAGGTCTTGCATTGTTCTGACCTTTTTCCTCGAGTTTTGCCCAGCTACCCTGTGAACAAGTGTCAGCTAGATTCCCAAAAAGATTGGAAAGACCACAGGAAGCTGAAATTGGTTGCTTCTTGTGTCACCAACACAAGACTGGCCTCAGATTCATTAAGGAAACCAGAGGAATCACCAAGCTGAACCCCGTCCAATTGCAAAACCAGAAACTTGTGCACTAAAAAATATCTTGTTTTCAGCCACTAGGTTTAGAGATGGTACACCACAGAGAAGAAGCTATCTGATTCCCGATTGGTGCACATTTGTAGACACAAACATACCAAGGAATATTTGATGATAATTTAACTCCTGAACGTTTCCTTCTTTGATTCTATTGTTCATATTTTATGCTGGGCAGTGAAATTGATTTCCATGCTGGAAATGGAGAATCTCCTTCAAAGAACATTATTGGCCTCCGTTGGGTAGATTTTATCAGCATTATAAATTAGCGGTGACTCAGAAAGTGCAGACCGCAAACGATCTCTCTTATCGGCAGCCTTTGACTCAATCTCCCACGTAGCCAACATACATTGGACTGTGGGTTATTAGTCAAGTTCTCCAGGGAAACCGAATTGACAGAAGACATCTATAAATACTGTGAGATTCCTAAAAGAAGTATCTCGTGTGACTGTGGGGATGCACAAATCCAAACTCCACAAGGCAAGCTGCAAGCTGGAGACTGCAATGAAGGTCCTCGATGAATTCCCCAGGAGAAGCTGCCTGAAGTAGACATGGAAATTCTCTCTTCTGACTACTGAAATCTTCGCTTCTCTCTTTAAAGCATTCAACTGTTTGGATGAGACATCTCTCATCGCTGAAGGCAATCTCCTCAGTGGATTGTAGATCTCAACCGTAGATGCTGACTAATGGTTTAAGTCCATGAAATATCCTCACAGGAACAGTCAGGTCAGTGTTTGGTTGACCAAACAGCTAGACACCAAAATCTGGCCAGGTTGATGCACGAAACTTAACCATCACAATGGGTTTGGCAGGAAAACATAGAAATGAGTTCAACAGAATGAAAAGCATTCTTCCTGACCACTGATGACTTCAAGATCTGTTCAGGACATTGGTTTATTCAACACATAAATATAAAAAACTAGTGAAAATAGGGCACACTTCTATCCATGGTTAAGTCATGCGTGGCTTTTAATTTAATGATATTTAACATTGAATACTTAATATTTAATACTTACTATTAAATACTTAATAAATGCCTAATAAATACTTAGGACTTAATATGATAATTAATATCTAATAAAATACTCAATAACTAGAAAGGGGATGCTTATTGACTCCAAATGTTTGTTTGTTTGGGGGGGCTGGGGATTGAACCCGAGACCTTGAATGTGGGAAGCAGGTGCTCAACCACTGAGCTACACAGGCTCCCTGAATCCATTTATTTTAGTCACTAGATGACAGGAGTAAAATAATTTGGAATTGCAGAGGAATTTATTACACTGTTCTTTGGAAAGAACTTACACTCCCTTCAAAAACTAAGTTAAATCAAGTTTATTCTATTTACTAAGGGAGGGGTTGAGGACAAAATAATTTTGCATATGATGCCTCAAATCTATTTCAGTAAGAACTGTATTAGAATTCAGAAAGAGGAAAGAAAGAGAGAGAAAGAAAAAAGAAAACATAAAAATCGAGAAAAAAGAATTCTATTAAAACTTATTTTCTGTATTCCCTCAAGATATTCAAAACAGTTTTATTTTTTCTCACTGACTTTTAAACAATTTATAACTATTTCAAATAATTCTGGCCTCACCATCCACTTTAATCAACTCAGGCTTCAGATTCATTTTTTTTTTCCTTCCAGTGACATCTTTCTTCATTTGCAAAGCATTTCTATGGAGTAACGGCAACAACAAACATTTTAACCATAGACTTTCGGGGTTGGAAGAGATTTCGGCAGCTGTCAAGTCCAACAGCTCATCCAGTACTTGAGTCTCTCTCTTCACTGCTGAAGTTGAACCATCTGCCCCAACACTTCCATGATGGTAAACAGCCCATTCCATTCTGAGGGAACTTTTATTATTTGGACATTTCTCTTTACATTACCCCAAAGTTGATGCCTATAGGCAGCACTTGGAATCATGAAAATACAACCAGAGATGCTGATGCCAAGAGAGAGACTTTGAGCAAGCACCTGTTCTTCAAGAAAAACTCACATGGCCCCACTCTGGTATGCACACCCACCAAGATAGAATCTCCTCTGCTTTCCCTCAGAAGGTCCCTGATATCTTAGAGAAGCTCCCTGTATCCATCAACCAAAGGGCTGCTGATGCAAAGTTCTAGAACTCTGTTGGCTTTTAGAAAGGGTATTTATTTGGGGTAGAAGCTTACAAGCACAACACCCTGAAGAGTTCAACTCAAGGTACCGTAAGAGTTACTTGTTCACCCAAAGTCATTGGCCACGTGTTGAAGCAAGATGGCGGGCAATGTCTGCAAGGGTTCAGCCTTCCTCTTCCTCTTAAGGCTCTGTGGTCCCAGCTTCTGATCTCAGCTGTAGGCTGGCATAAGGCTCGTCTCTCTTCCCAGGGCTCATTTCTTTCTGGGCTCAGCTGCTCTGTTCTCTTCACAAGGTCAGCTGTAAACTATCAGGCTCATCTCTCTTCCCAGGACTGCAGGATCCTCTGTGCATCTTCTCTATGTCTACTTCTGCGTGAGAGTCTGTTTCATCAGCCCACCAAGGGGATGGGGACTCAACGCTCAGATGCACTCTAATGGCATGGTTGAATCAAAGCTCTAATCTTAACATAATTTACTCAGACATCTCGGCTGAATCGAATACAGTCAAAGGATTTTCACACCCAGAGGAACAGACCTATTTATAATCTCTCTTTGTGGAATCTATAAATAATCTCAAACTGCCACACCACCCATCTCCCCAATGTCTTCACATGGAAAAGTAATCTCATTCCACCCAACTTTCCATGATAAGATCTCTAGATCCTTCCATACACTGTTACAGGGCAACAGGATAGTTTGGGAATGTACGACACTTCCTGTAGGAAGAAAAACCCCAATTTTGGGTCCCAGTCCAACATACTCTGTCGTAGAGCATTAGAGCTCACACATTTGCTGCCATAAGGTCCTAATCCCAGAGATTCTGATGGGCAGGCCCAGGAATCTGCATTTCTACTGGATTCCCCAACCCTGCGGGTGATGCTAGACCTTGGAGTAGCTCCTTGCAGCAGGAACTGTGACCTCAAGGGACTGGCACAAGCATGACACATGGGCAATAGAGACACACAATTGTTTTAGCTATGGTTAATGGATTTCAAAGATGCTCAGGTAAAGGGCAAACATTCTAAAACACAGAGGATGCTGTTAAGCAAGGCTCCCCTCCCCAGTCCCCATGGGGTAAGTGCCACAGAGCGCTCAGGAAACCCTGGCACCCTCCTACGGGCTCAGCTAACGGAGCCAAAGCAAAACTCCAAACTCATTCGCAAATATTCGTAAAGAAACGTCCACCATGATAATAATCTTCCCAGCGTGTGTGTTTGTGTGACATCCACTTTGCAGATGAAGAAATGGCTCCCGAAGATAATTCTCAGTTCACACAGTCGGCGAATATAGACTCGGATTGTTTAACCCTGTTCCGTCCACCTCTCTGCAGGCGAAGAAGAGCCAGGTGGTCAGAGTAAAACCCTGGTGACATTTGCATCCTGTCGGCTGCCCAACTGGGCTGTCCTCTGCAGAAAGTCATCACAGCTGGGTTTGCACAGTTAGCCAACAGAGCAGAGAGCAGAATGCAAGGAGAATATAAAATCTCCCCCTACCCCCTTGCTTTCCCCAAATTTATTCCAAACGCTTCACCGTTTCTTACGTTTCTCCCCCACGTTTTCATTTACGTCGGACTTCTGCTGCCTCTCTGGACTTGTACCCATTTCGTTCGCTTCATTTCCGTTTTGATCAGTGACCAAGGCTGAGGCACTTTCTCCTCATCAAGCTCCTGGCTTGCTCCTCAAGCCTCCAGCCTCACCTTCACCCTAATCTATCCTGAAACAAACCCTGAGGCTGCGGGACCGCCCTGCCAATGTCGTTGACGGACATCCCAAGGGCAGATCGAAACGGAAAGTCGAGCAGGTTCTCACACAACTTTGGCTTCAGTGCAATTTATCTACTCACCTAACGGCACCTTCCAAGGCATCGAATGCTGAGTAAGCAGGCCAGGGACACCCTGAAATGGGGAAGGATGGCTGAGTCTTTAAAATTCCATCGGCCCGAGAGCCGCTGGAACGCTGGAGAACACCTTTCAACCAGGTAACTCTGGAGGCAGGTGTGAGGCAGACCCAGTAAAGCCATCAGCGGTGGGAAGCGCAGATCTGAGAGCAAACGGCCGCGAGGTCCTCCTCATCACATCACACGCACGGCTGGCCGGGGGTGCCTGCACCTGCCGCCACCTGAGGCTCACCTGGCAGGATGCTCCCTTAAATTTTATAAGGAACTCCAGCTGGGCCAAAGCCAGTCCACACAGTTTCTCTGCAAACAAACGCCTGGCGATCGGTGATGACAAAGACTCGCTTTTACCTTCTACTGAGGGCCAATGTGTTTACAGTATTTGGGTTTATTTTTTTCTCTCGATCTGTCTGCATTCTATTTTGTGGTCAAAACAAGCTTCCAGGTTTTTTAGGATTCGGGATGGTTGATATTTTAATGCATATTAGGAAAGCAGATTTGACTCAAAGGATGGAGCATCCGCCTACACATGAGAGGTCCAGGGTTCAAACCCAGGGCCTCCTGGCCCGTGTGGAGCTGGCCCACGCGCAGTGCTGATGCACGCAAGGAGTGCCCTGCCACGCAGGGGTGTCCCCCATGTAGGGGAGCCCCACGCGCAAGGAGTGTGCCCCTCAAGGAGAGCCGCCCCATGCAAAAAAAAGCACAGCCTGCCCAGGAATGGCGCTGCACACACAGAGACCTGACGCAGCAAGATGACACAACAAAAAAGAGACACAGGTTTCTGGTGCCGCTCACAAGAATGCAAGCAGACACAGAAGAACACACAGCAAATGGACACAGAGAGCAGACAACTGAGGGGGGAAGAGAAATAAATAAAATAAATCTTTTTTAAAAAATGAATGCGCATCAGGGACTGCTGAGAACAGCAACTCTGATTGCAGGGGTTACAAAACCGGGGCAAGGACAACTGCAGACCCCGACTATGGTAAGTCTTACTCTTGCCCTCACCTCCCTCTCCCTCTCAGGCCCCTGGGAGGCTCCTGACTTGGCAGATCCTACAAGATCTTCCTCCTCTTCTAGCCCTCACAACCTCCCGGTGGCCTCATTACCGACAGGAAAACATTCAGAACCAAGTGGTCCCAAATCATAACCTCAGTTGATCTCTCACCCATCCCCATGGAACCAAATCAGCCTATCGGCACTCTCTCCCGGCCCTGTGGCCGCCCCCTCCCCGTTTTCCATAGCTTTCCCTCCCACCCACTCCCAAGCCTTCCAAAGCTTGGCTGTCCTTTGTTGAGATGGAGCCACATTTTGCTCTCTGTCCCCTGCTCCAGAAGCTTCCCCAAGAAAGTTATCTGGACCTATTTCACATCGTCCAGCAGAGATTTTTCTTAGACACTAATAACGAAGAAGTCTGAAATCTAGGAACAGGGTTGACCAGTTCTACCTCAACGCTTACGGCACTTGGGACTGACTTACTATCTGTAATTGTTTTTGTTTTTTTTTAAGTTTTATTATTTATTTATGTATTCCCTCCCTCATTGTTTGTGGCTGCTGTCTGCTCTTTGTGTCCATTTGCTGTCCGCTCGGCTTCTCTTTAGGAGGTTCTGGGAACCGAACCCTGGACCTACCAGGCGATAGGCAGAAGTCCAATCACTTGAGCTATATCCGCTCCCCGAGTGGGTCATTGGTTTTGATTCAGGCACTAGAAGGGCAAAAGTCCTATCAGTGAATGCAACCTCATGTTTTTTTTTCTTTCATCCTTGTCATCTGCGTAAAAAAAAAAAAAAATCCTAATTGCAAAATAATGCCCATTGCATTTTTTTTTTTTTGAAACGAAAAGTACAAGTGTAGAAAAGTATGTCCCTGCTTTGGAAAGCAGCTCTCCCCCAAAAGGAGAGTCCCACATCCACCTTTGGGTCTCAGAGTGAAATAGGAAAGTTGTCCCAGCATCATCCCGTGGATGCTTTTAGATCATAAAAATGGAAATCCTATCCCACGAAGTCTTTCTGAACACTGCTATTTCCAAGTCCTCTCTCTGGTTCCTAAGCGTCAAGGCTGAGCAATTCTATAATGTTGCCAATTAATATCAGAAAGAGAGCCAAAAGTAATTAATTCTACGACTCCGAGGCGTGCAGGGTGAGCTAATTACGGCTGTGACCTTGAAAATGAAATGTAGGAGAAACGTAACAGACCCCAAGAGATCCATCACTGGTTTCACAACTACGTTCTCACCGATACCCAATTTTTATTGATTTTAAACACTCAGAAATTCATTTTCAAAGCACAGAATATTTAGCGTCTATGCAGACAACGTTGTCTTAGCTGAAATTGTATCATGAATTCTACACATTCCCCGCTCCTGGTCACGTGGGGATATGAAAGTCGTGCCTTGATTCCTACTTGGAACTTAGGCTCACAGATTTCTGTCTCCTCCAAATTCATTAATTGAACTTCCTAAGCATTTACCCTGCCTCAGCACTTTCTGTAACCAACTTGCACACACAACACCACCACCCCATTAAAATGACAACTTTACATCTCCTTCTTTATAGACGGTGGCTTCCCGTTCAATGGTTTTTCAAGCCCCATCAATTCTGCTGTTCTGTAAATATATTTACCATTTAAACAATGAAATTCCCATCTCAGGAAAAGAACACTTCCACGTTCTTTTCCTCTGATAATCTCTCAACATAGGATTTTTTTTTCTTAAATCAGAAAAAGGGCTCCTGACCTTTCTGTCCATGCAACTTGCTCTGATGATAGATGTTTCTGCTAAGTCAGTGCGCGGCAAGCTAGAGCTTAAGCAAAAGGTCATCCATCATTTACACTCAAGTCTACGTCTCATCTTGGGGGCAGGATAAAGTGAGGAAAGCGTGCTCCTTCTACTCAGAAACTGGGACGCGTTTCAGAAAGGCTCACGGGCACTCAGTTTCCATATCCCCACTAATAAACCAAAAATACATTAACTCAAAGCGTTGAGCCTATTTGGAGTATAAATGTGCTATGAAAATTATTTACAGCATTGGACTTTCTCCCTTAGCATGGCATCCTCAGATTCCAAAATACATATTCTGTAATTGTTTAAGTGATCGTTGTTGGCTCACCTTCATGCCGGAAATGGATGTCTGGAGAATAAATAAGCTGCCTCCTCACAGCAAAGAATAGGAAAGATTTCGAATTATGACCAGGTAATCTTACATACCGGGTAAAAGTATTTTGAGGAACCAACAGAAGAATCTGGCAAAAAGACCAAATGCTTTGTTGAATTTTCTGACTTATGGTCCTATGATACAGTGTGGCCATTTGGTAGCATTTGTGAATTCCAAAAATAGACACTGGATTGTGTTTGTAACCGGTCTGTCCCTCTGGGTGCGTTACATTGTGTCCGACTCAGAGGTTTCACTCTTACTTTATAAAACCAAGTTTAGGGTTTGCATTTGAGCACGTCATGCCGGTGACATGAGTCTCCACCCACAGCTGTGCACTGCATAAACAGATGCTCAATAAAAGACAGAGAAGTAAACACACAGGAGAACACAGAGGAGTAGAGGCAGCTCAGTAGATTACAGAGGCCCTGGGAAGGGAGATGAGCTGGGTGGCCCACAGCTGCAGCTGAGCCCGGGGAAAAAACAATCCAGGGAGCACGATGAGCCCTGCAGCCTACAGCTGAGATTGGAAGAAGCTGGCGCTGCATTCAGCTCACACTAGGTTGGCTCAAAGGGAAGGCAACGCAGAAATAAAGGCAGAGACACAAGAGGGGAGACAAACCTGAGACCAGGAGACTCACAGCTTCCGGAACTGAGAGCCTCAACCCTAGTTTTCCCATGCATTTATTGGGAAACACCTAAGCAGCTGTTTGCTATCTGAACTGCAGCATCATTTACAGTAACAGGGAACAACTGCAACATTTAACAACTGCTACATTTAACAGGCATAACATTTACAATAACAAACAGGTAAGTCAGTTTCCCACAACAAGCTGGGACCATGGAGCATTAGAAGGAGGAAGGCTGAACCCTCACGGAGACCTGCAGCCATCGTGCTCCAACCTGTGGCAACAGACTTTTGTGAGAAAAGTAATCTTTTCTCTTTCACGGCCTTGTGACTGGAAGCTTCTGCACCAAATAAATGCCCTTTATAAAAGCCAACAGATCACTGGTACTTCGCATCAACATCCTTTTGGCTGGCCAATGCATGTAGGAAAACGTCTTTCAAAGGAATAATGATTCCTTCCTGAAGAACTGTCTTCACAGTAAGGACATTTTTATAGGTAAGCCTAGTGTAGTTGTTTCACAAGTTATCAAAGAGCTAGGAAAATGGGGAAATAGTAAGGACTTGCATGTTGCATTCATCTCTACATTTCTTTGTATAACCTTTAAATTCAGAGAGAAGTCTTGACCTATGGTTATACACCATGAAAGTATTTGTTCCATCTGATAAAACTTGCCAGATAGTCTAAAACAATATCATATCATCTGATTTTTCTTCTCACCTATTTATTTAGATATTGTATAAATACAGCTGCCCAAATCAGTGGGATGGGAAGAAAAGTCAGGTAGTCAAGTGGAAAATGAAAACCCAATCATTGATTGATCAAACATTTGTAATTGATCTTTTTCATTTAATGCCTGTTTTGGTATCACATAGAGGCGGCCTTAATTTTTTTCTTGGATTGACCTCCTGTGATAGTTTCCCTGCAGGTAGATTATATAAGCTTTGGATCTGGGATGGTACTCATTTATATACATATAACTCTGTCTTTATGAAGAGATCACCAATCAAAAAAAGTTTCATTTTTTTTTAAACCCAAGACTTTTGCAATGATGAAAAAAAGTAAAATGCTTTAAGATGATGACATTCTAGGAAGCCAGGATATATTATACAACCTAGCTTAGACCTATGTGCAACATATTTGTGCATGGGGAAAAAATGAAAATCATGGGAAGCAGACTTGGCCCAATGGATAGGGCATCTGCCTACCACATGGGAGGTCCACAGTTCAAACCCCAGGCCTCCTTGACCCGTGTGGAGCTGGCCCATGCACAGTGCTGATGTGCACAAAGAGTGCCGTGCCGTGCAGGGGTGTTCCCGTGTAGGGGAGCCCCACGTGCAAGGAGTGCACCCTGCAAGGAGAGCCGCCCAGCACGAAAGAAAGTGCAGCCTGCCCAGGAATGGCGCCGCACACACAGAGAGCTGACACAACAAGATGATGCAACAAAAAGAAACACAGATTCCTGGTGCCGCTGATAAGGATAGAAGCAGTCACAGAAGAACACACAGTGAATGGACACAGAGAGCAGATAACAGGGAGGGTTGGGAAGGGGAGAGAAATAAATAAATAAATCTTTTTAAAAATATAAATCATTAATTCAGAATAATTAAAGCAATTTTAGGATGTACTCTTGGATGATGAACATCAAAGATAAAAAGAAAAGGAAAAAGTGACCTCATTTTCCTGCGTATTTTAATTTAAGGGTTAAGTAATGAAAATGATATGATATCTACATTTTCCTTTTCATGGTAGTAGGCAACTAAGAAGAAAACAGAAAAATAATTAATGTAAATGTTCATTTTAAGACCTGCAGGCGCTACACAAGGGACAAAAATCTACAAATATTGGGGAATACCAGGCATCTCACTGACATGGCAATGTCAAAGAATTTCAAAACACACATGTGTTTGATTTAAATCTGAAAACACACATATAAAATAGGTCGAATTCTTTCAAGTCAACTCCTTTGGTCAAAAGTGCTGCTACTGATCAAACAAACTTGGAACGTCCTCCTGGAAATATTTTCAAAGCCCAGGGCTCATTCTCTGATGCTCACACCTTAGCCTGCTTTCCCTGGATCCTCGTTTTACTAAATACATGATTAGGAACATCACCCCACAGATAACTCATCCTTTCTGGAAGGATTTGGATTTTGGCACGACTCCAGTGGCATTTGAACTAGTTAGGTAAGTCAATTTACAGTGTCACCTGGGGATTCAAAGATGATTTCCAAAATATGTATTTTCAACCCATGGTTGTGTGTATTAGAAGGGAGAGAGTGATCGCTGACGCCTTCGTTTTACACCTCAAATCTTCTCACCCCTATGAACAAAATTCCCAACAGAACTTTTTCGAGGTCCATTGTCCTTTTCCACCTCCAACCTCATTCCTATGAACAAAATTTCAAGAGAACATTTTCAAACTTTGAGGGAGAAAGCCTCCTTGCCCAGCCCAGAGTACTGGACTGCACACCAAGGTGTGATCCCACAAGGAGAAAGACTTTTATTAAACCAGCGAAGGTCGGGAGACAGGCAAAAGTCCTGAATCTGCCTCCCCAAGGATGCAAGGGTTTTTATTAGAATTAGATAAAGAGCGGTGGCACAGGGATGGCACTGCTTGAGTTCACTTGTAAACTAGAATCTGTAAAATGGGCATTAGAGGAGAGGAGAAGAGGAGATCTCATGACTGCTGTTTTTCCCACTTGAGTTGCACTTGGCAGAGTGTCCTTGGTCTCAGGCTTCTCCATCCGGTGTGTTTTATTAGGTTTTAGACAAGGGAGAGAAGAAAAACAGGAGCTCGTCCAGAAATGAAAACAGGAACTCGTTCTGGAGTGCAGAAAAACAGGAACTTGCTTTGTGACTAAAGACAATTTTAATTAATAAGCAATGGCGCACAGCTGCACAGCTACGTGCTACGAATTACATAGTTGTAGCAGTTTGATATGGTTATGAACTTCAAAAGTAGATATTGGATTATGTTTGTGATCTGGTCTGTACTTGGGCATGATAGAGTTATGATGAAGGCTTTGATTGGGCCACGTCATTAGGGCATTGAGTCCCCGCCCCTTGGTGGATGGGGACTCACAGATAAAAGACAAGGCAGAGGACAGAGTTGAAGATTTTTCGATATTGGGTTTTTGATGTTGGAGTTTTGATGTTGGAGTTTGATGCTGAAGCCTTAAGCTGGAACCCCGGGAAGTAAGCACACAGAGGAAAGAGAAGCAAGATCCAGGAATGAAGGAACACTGAGTCCAGGAAGAAGCAAGCCCTGGGAAGAGAGGACCCTTGACCCAGAGAGAAGCAAGACCCTGGAAGAGAGGAGCCCAGGAAGCCTGAACCCTGGCAGACGTCGGCAGCCATCTCGCTCCAACACGTGGAAATAGACTTTGCTGAGGGAAGTAACTTATGCTTTATGGCCTGGTCTCTGTAAGCTCCTACCCCAGATAAATACCCAATATAAAAACCAACTAATTTCTGATATTTTGCCTCAGCACCCCTTTGGCTGACTAATACAATAGTTAAAGCAAAAATACCTTTTGATAGCTCAACCTAAAAATTGAAGTTGTAGGGCAACACATATCCTAAGATGACAACTTTTGGTCTCTTTCAACTACATCTGCATACTAAGATGAGACATTCTAAGACAGCAATGGGATGTGTCAGAATTACCTCATATTTGTACTCAACTGATCAATTCTTTGAGTTTTACTTAACAGGCTGTATTAGTCAGCCAAAGGAAGCTGATGCAAAATACCAGAAAACGGTTGGTTTTTATAAAGGGTATTTATTTGGGGTAGGAGCTTACAGTTACCAGGCCATAAATGGTAATTTATTTCCCTCACCAAAGTCTGTTGCCACATGTTGGAGCAAGATGGCGGCTGACGCTCAGCCTTTCTCTTCCTTTTAAGGTTCCATGGTCTCAGCATCTTCAGTATTGGCTATAAGCTGGGATAAGTCTCATCTCTTTCCCAGGCTCAGCTGCTCTGCTCTCTCCCATGTATTTACTTCCTGGGTGCCAACTCAAAACTCCCACAAACTCTTATGCCATGTCATTCTTTCTACCCACCAAGGGGTAGGGACTCAACATCCTACTGGCGTGGCCCAATCAAAGTCCTAGTCATCATTTAATCACACCCAGAGGAACAGACCAGTTTACAAACATAATCCAATACCTTTTTTTGGAATTCATAAACAATGCCAAACTGCCACACAGAACACCCAGCAAGTGACTTTAAGATGGAATAAGATAGGGAAACAGATGTGGCTCAATCAACTGGGCTCCCGTCTACCATATAGGAGGCTAAGGATTTGATGCCCAGGGCCTCCTGGTGAGGGCAAGCTGGCCCACGCAGCGAGCTGGCCCACACATAGTGCCAGCTCATGCAGGAATGCCGCCCCACACAGGAGTGCTGCCCTGTGTGGAAAATGCCACCCAGTGCAGGGAAGTCACCCCCTGCAGGAGTGCCAGTCGATGCTGAGAGCTGGCACAGCAAGATGATGCAACAGGAGACACAGAGGAGAGAAAATAAGAAGACACAGCAGAACAGGGAACTGAGGTGGTACAAGAGAGTAATCGCCTCTCTCTCACTCTGGAAGGTCCCAGGATCGGTTCCCGATCTGGAGGAGTTACCTAATGAGAATACAAGCAGACACAGAAAAACACAGAGCAAATGGACTCAGGAAGCAAACAACGGGGGGAACGGTGGAGGGCGGTAAAAAAAAAAAAGATTGTGTAAGATCCAATGCAAAGAATGTACCACACTAATGAATGAAGTTGTTGGAGTGGGAGGAGTGGGGGGTGTGAGGAGTGGGGCATATGGGAACCTCTTATATTTTTTAATATAACATTTTGTGTGATCTATGTATCCTTACCAAAAAAAAAGATAATAATTTAAAAAGATTGTGTAAGAGCAGACTTCTGGGTTTTGTGCATCTTGAGTTGTTCCAAGTGATAAAACAACTGCTGAACCTCAAGCAATAGACATGGTCTCTCCAAGATATGGCAGAAGCAAGATGCTTTTGGAGTTACTGATGGATTTCCTGCTGACCAAGCCGAAGCAGTAGTTTTTTCTCCAGGAATAAGAAATTGCAATCCTAGCCAGTTGCCTCTGGCTAAAGGACCTAATCGTAAATCGTTTGACCCCCAGAAGGGATCTTAAAAACCATCTGGTTTATTGGACTTACCCTGGCCAGCTAACATGGAGGTGAAGAAGGTCAACCACCACACCAGGGAGCCAAGAGTGCCCACAGCTGCCAGCAGGAGAATTGCATCCATCATCCATGTGGACTCTAAGGCCCCTCTTCATGTAGAGAGGGACTGGACATCACCATCCCAGGGTCCACAGGATGGAGGAATAGAGTATGGATTAGAGTGGACTTACTGGTGTTCTGCTGGGGAATTATTGTGATTAGTAAGGGAAGAAATTGTAGTAAAGATATGGAGAAAGTGGCCATGGTAGCTGCTGAAGGTAGGGAGAGGGAAGAAGAGATATGATGTGGGGGCATTTTCAGGACTTGGAGTTGTCCTGGGTGGTGCTGCAGGGACAGATGCTGGACATTGCATGTCCTGCCATGGCCCACTGGGTGGACTGGAGGAGAGTGTAGACTACAATGTAGACCCCTGTCCATGTGCTGCAGCAGTGCTCCAAAATGTATTCACCAGGTGCAGTGGATGTGCCACAATGATGGAAGAGGTTGTTGATGTGGGGGGAGTGGGGTAGGGGGGGTGGGGGGTATATGGGGACCTCTTATTTTTTGAATGTAACATTTAAAAGAGAATAAAGAAAAACAAACAAAAACATCTGTATTAGTTATTGGTGGTGTCACTATTATCACAGGCTGCCAACTTGACACACATCTGATATCTCACAGCTCCTGTGGGAAACATCTAAACCCAGCTTACATGGGTCCTCTTCTCCAAGTTCTCTCAAAGGCTGCATTCAAAGTGTCAACCAGAACCAAGAATGGGTGATGGGTTTACCTCCAACCTCACGTGACTGTGGGCAAATCCATTTCCTTACAACTGAAGGGAGGGCAACCTCCATTCCTTGTAGACAAGAGCCCCCTTGTTCCTTGCCACATGGACCTTCTCAACCTTCTTGCTTTATCCAAGCCAGCAAGAGAGAAGGTCTTTTCGAGAACACCTGCTGGTGGGAAGGGATCTTCTAGAATGCTCATGTCATGGGAGGAACATTCTGCCACTTTGGCCATATTCTGTTGGTTAAAAGCAGGGAAGCAGATGTGGCTCAAGCCATTGGGCTCCAGCCAACCATAATACATGGGAGGCCCCGGGTTCTGTTCTTCCTGGTGCCTCCTGGAGAAGTAGGAGCAAGACGGTGACACAACAAGGAGCTGACACAACAAGGAGACACAAAGAGGAAACACAATGAGAGAGACAATAAAAGCTGGGAGAGGTGGTAGCTCAAGTGATTGAATGTCACTCTCCCACAAGGGAGGTCCCAAGTTCAGTTCCTGGTGCTTCCTCAAGAGAAGATGAGCAGATGTAGAGAGTAAATAGCAATTGGACACAGAGAGCAGAGAGCTAATACAAACAATGGCAGGGAAGGGAATAAATAAATAAAATAAATCTTAAAAAAAAAAAAAAAGCAAGTCACAGATCTACCGACATTCAACCAAAGCCTTTGATTGGGCCTCTCCCTCAAGAAAACTTCTAAATTTATGGTAATTAAATACAAAGGCATATGAATGTAAAAAGAAGTCCCCAGAATGGGAAAGAGGACATCAACCAGGGGTATTTAGCAAATCCCTAGGAAAAAAAGCAGGTGGACAGGAAAGTATTTGCAGGTAAGGCAAATGGGAGGGAGTTGTATTTTCAATGCATGAGCTAAGAGGACTAGTGAGGTGAACGAGGAAAATGGTTTTAATTCACAGTCTGCTACAGCCTGCAGTAAAGAGAAGAAAAGGCAGAAATCAAGGGTGTTGATTAAAGAGCCCTCTTTGTTGTGGGTTGAGAATGGGAAATGATGCTCAATATAGGTAGAAGTTTTAATAAGGTTGATTATAAACGTGTGGAAATGAATAGAGGTATGGTATTTCATTATACTGAGTAAAACGAGCACTACTGATTTACAGATGTGATTGTGGCTGAAATGGGTAGTCTATGGGTGTAATATTTCAATTGAAAGGAAGCTAAAGAATAAAGTAGGGGCTGTATAACATAGTGATTTCAGTGGTGGATAGAGATTGTGGTTAATAGTATAAGAATGTTCTTCCTTTGCAAAGTGTTAAGTATATGGTGATATGCGGGATATTACAACTAACGTAACATGGATTATAGTTAACTGTCATATTGTAATATTTTGCAACAATGGCAAAGAAGCTATATCGATTCTAAGGGACAAAAATAGGAGGGTATAAAGAGTTCCGGGATTTTTCCTTTCAAAGTAATGAAAATGTTCTAAAATTGACTGAAGTAATGACAGCACAACTGTGTGATGAAAATGAGAGCGACTGAGTGGACACGTTGATTGGATTGTACAGAGCATGAGGCTGTGTAACACAAGGAATCCAGTGGTAGAAGATGGACTGTGGTTAACAGGACAACTATGAGAACATTCTCTCATGAACTATAACAAGTATATAATAAGACAGGTTGTCAGTAGCCAGGTGGGAAAACATATCAAATGTAAGATATTGTCTAGACGTATTAGTAACATTTGGATGATGCTCTTTCATAGTTGGTAACAAATGTTTCTCAACAATGCAACATGTTGGTAGTGGGGAGATGGATGGAAGCCTTATATGACAATAAGCCTGTTTTGAAAGTTTACAACTTACACTCAGTGTTTATTGTTTATGGGTATTCATGTAAGAATAATACACTTCAACTTTAAAAAGTTAAAGAATATCAGTAAGTCCACTCTAATCCATACTCTATTCCTCCATCCTGTGGACCCTGGGATGGTGATGTCCACTCCACCTCTAGATCAAGAGGGGGCTTAGATCCCACATGGATGATGGATGGGATTCTCCTGCTTGCAGCTGTAGGCACTCTTGGCTCCCTGGTGTGGTGGTTGACCTTCTTCACCTCCCCGTTAGGTGGCCAGGGTAAGTCCAATAAACCAGACGGTAGGAGTTGCAAGTCTGCTGAGGCTCAGGGCCTGGCTGTCACATGGACAGTCCAGAGATACAGGTCTCTTGAGTATACACCAACCCCAGTGCCAATCACAGGTTCAGTAAAAGTGACAGAAGAGGCATGTGTAGAAAGTGACCATGGTAGCTGCTGAGGGCAGGGAGAGGGAGGAAGAGATGTGATGTGGGGGCATTTTCAGGACTTGGAGTTGTCCTGGGTAGTACTGCAGGGACAGATGCTGGACACTGTATGTCCTGCCATGGCCCACTGAGTGGACTGGGGGAGAGTGTAAACTACAATGTAGACCATTATCCATGGGGTGCAGCAGTGCTCCAAAATGTATTCCCCAAATGCAATGAATGTGCCACAATGATGAAAGAGGTGGTTGATGTGGGAGGAGTGGGGTGAGGGGGCGGAGGGTATATGGGGACCTCATATATTTTTAATGCAACGTTTAAAAAAAAGAAGGAAAAAAATAAAAAATAAAAAATAACTTAATTTTTAAAAAGCCCTATATGATAAGCCTGTTTGTTTTGTAAGTTCACAACGTATACCATACACTTATTGTTTATGGATATTCATGTATGAATGATACACTTCAATTTTTTAAAAATTAGGAAAAAGAACCCTCTTTGTAACTTCTCCTTCTAGAATCCTCGATACAATGGATTTAATTTATCCCCCAGCTAAACTAGACAAATAACCTCTGAGACAAAGAATCTCTACCCTGGATGCCTTCCTTGTGTTCAGCTGGGGAACTTTTTAAATGCCCAAGATCAATTGAATGAGGATCATTTGAAGTGGGGCTGGATGAGATTTTTTAAAGTAGTCCGGGTGATGAATAAAATGTACCACCAGTGCCACTCTTCTGGAATGAGCGGGGCAAGGGTCCCAAGATTACAGAGGGAGAGCTGCGGTGCTCAGGTAAGACCCTCCTCGTTTGGGGTAGGGTAGGCCAGGTGAGTTATCTTGCCTACCTGTTCCCCATCCCCAAATCCTGCCATTCAGTGGGGAGGCCATAAGCTGCACAGCAAGGCCACCCACGTATGTCAGTGAGCCCAGCCCTCCCCTCCTGTCCATCCACTGGCAAACATCTATCATCTCAAGTTTGGTGCCAGAGGGTCCCATCAATTCAAACCTGTCTCATCCTGGTGCCAGTTTTAATTACACAAGTACAAGGCTAGAAATAAGGCTCATTGCCAGTTGTCAAAATCAACCCATAGACATCACGTGGAAGACTTGATAAAAGTTAATAGAATGTATCGGAAGAGTTAATAGTCATAGTTAATACAATACATAGTCATAGTTAGTTATTGATAGACTACATATAAATAGTTGATAGTTACAGTTAATGATTAATAGAATTTAATAGTTACAGTTAATGGTTAATAGAATGTATCGCAATAAATCTTGGCAATATAAAAATAATTTGAAGAGCAGAAGTGTTTGAGTGAAAAGTGTGATGAAGGGAAGCATTCCAGATGATTTCCTAAGCTCACCTAGTGAGGGCACAATCTATCTATATGTTATGAACCAAGAAACAAAGCTTTTAGGTAGCTGTCTTATGGTAACAAAAGCATTCAACAGAAATGTGAGAAACAAAACACAGGTAAGTAAAGGGGGAAGGAAGGAAAAGAGGAAGATAGCTGAAAGTCCATTTTTTCAAGTTAATTAATCAAGAATGGGAAGGATATTATTTTGAATGTTAGAGGTAATTACAAGAAGAACTAAAAGAAAGCAGAAACAGAAAAAAAAAACATAAAACAGATGGGGTCCTGTGACAGTGAGCCTCTGAAGAATGAAGGACTAAAAAGAAAAAGTCTTAGTTTACCTTTTAAAACCATTTATAATCATAGAACTGCACTACATACTGAATTCTGTTAAACTGTGGACCTTAATTAAGAAGACAATTATTAAAAACGTGCTATTGATGATCAATTGTAACAAATGTTCCACACCAAGGCAAACTGTTGGTGGTAGAGTGTTGTATGGCAATCCTACATTTTATGCATAATTGTTCTGTAAACCCACAACTTTTCTAATAAGAAAAATCCATATTGTTTGCAATGATGTTTCCAAGTAAATATCATTTTGGAAATAAAAAATTGAAATATCTAAACTATTAAAAACAAAAAATGTATGTTTGTTATATATTATTATGAATCTCAACCTCTTCAACAGAGGAAGGAAGGAAGGGACGGAGGGAGGGAGGGAGGGAGGGAGGAAGGAAGGAAAGAAGGAAGGAAGGAAGGAAGGAAGGAAGGAAGGAAGGAAGGAAGGAAGGAAGGAGGAGTTATAACTAGTTCAAGTCCTTCCCCACTCATCACCAAGCCACCTAGCAAAGCATGGGAAGCTTCAGAACAGGGTATTTAGTAATGTCTAGATATACTCATAGTGGAAACAATTAAAAACAACAGCTGGGGGGGTACTGGGCCCCTGGCCGGGGGGTCACTGTCGTGGACCCTGGAGGAGCAGTGGCAGTCCCCCAGGTGCAACGGCAAGAACCAGGAAGGAAGGAGGGCCCAAGAGTGGGCTCCTGATACTAATGGCTATGCTTTTGAGCCTGTACACCTGCAATAAGAACAAGGCCTAGAGTAGCACTGTGCCTGGGATTTTCCTCCTGACAGCCTTCATGTTACTCAAATGTGGCCACTCTCACAGCCAAATTCATCATGTAGATGCAGTGCATTCCCCCCAGCGAGGGACATGACACCCGGGGATGAGCCTCCCTGGCACCAGGGGACCACTACCACATACCAGCTGAAGATACAACTAGAAAATGACCTTGAATTAAGGGTTCAATATGGATCAGCAGAATATCCCTGTCTACATAGAATAACATGACTTCAAAATGCTGATTGACCTAATGTAAGGGGAAAATGGAAAGGAGAAATGAGATTATAAGGCTATGAATCTCTAAAATAGAGTCTGGAGGTTGTCAGAAGGAATGTCCTTATGCACAACTGAGCAGAGTCTGAGAGACAGATAAAGTAGATACAACCCCAGGTATTGGTTCTTTTGAGGGATAAAGAGACCCACGGGTTCTATGGTCATGGCAGATGGGGTTCACTGCCATGGCAGATGGCCCTTCTTTGGAGCTGGTGTTTCTGCGTGATGGAATTGGACTCAGAGGGGATCTCTTTTCACAAGACTTCCATGCTATTTTATTGGAATTGTAATAGGTGCTGGGGTTTAAGATATATTTAGGGGATTTGAATCTCTGGACTGATAATATGACACCCAGGCCCAGAGCCTCAACAGACTTCAGCTCCTACACTTTGATTTATTGGACTTACCCCACTCAGCTAACATGGAGTTGAAGAAGGTCAACCACCACACCATGGAGCCTAGAGTGTCTACAACTGAAAGCAGGAGGAGTGCATCCAGTATCCATATGGAATCTAAGCCCCCACTTGACATAGATGTGCAATGAACACAACTAATCCAATGTCCACAGAGAAAATGTGGAATGTGTGTGGGAAGGGTAGCCATGGTGGCTGCTGGGTTTGGGGAATGGGAGGAAGAGATGAGATGTGGAGGCGTTTTCGGGACATCGAGTTGTCCTGGGTGGTGTTTCACGGACAATTACGGGACATTGTAGATCCCCCCAGGGCCCACTGGATGGAACGTGGGAGAGTGTGGGCTATGATGTGGACCATTGACTATGGGGTGCAGTGATGCTCAGAGATGTTCTTACCAGGTGCGATGGATGTGTCACGATGATGGGAGCAAGTGTTGCTGTGGGGGGAGTGGGGGGTGGGGGCAGTGGGGTTAAATGGGACTTCATATTTTTTTAATGAAATTTTTAAAAATAAATAAATAATTTAAAAAAAAGAAAAAAAAATCCAAGCACATCGCTTCACATTAAGTCCACCTGCAGAGTTGGAGCAAGCTGGCAGGAATTGTCTGACATACCCAATTGGCATCCAGATAATGCCAGTTTACCCACACTTATATGTTCATCACAGAGGCACTGACAAATTTGAGATACTTATATAGTGTTTTATGTCTGACTAATAATCAACGTGTATTACTATAACCCGATTGCCTAATATTATGCCAGCCTTGCTTTCATGAGATCAATACTACTTTGCTCTGAAAAATTGTTCTTCAGCCTAACATTACATTCAAATGGCAGATATTTTCTTGTCTATTTTGTCTTCTATATCAGAGATCAGAAAACTAAGGCCCACGGGCCCAAATCTGCCCGTTTCCTGCTTCTGTAGCTAATATTTTATTGAATCATGGCCATGCCCATTCTTAATGTACGTTCTCCAACCACAGATTTGAAAAATTGAGACAGAACCCGGCCGGCTTGCAGAACCAAAACATTTCCTCTCTCACTGCTTACAGTTTGCAGACCCCTGAGTTTATTATTCTAGGAGATGATTCTGCAGTTTTCCTTTGGGGAGCTGCCTTTAGTTTGCTCACTTCCTCACTACATGTTTGAGACTTATTACTTTATTCAAGAAAAGGAAGCGGTTCCAAAGAGAAAAGGGACCCTTCTCCAAGTACGTAGACATTGTCCTTAAATTCCACATATCTCTGCATAGATTATTGCCTAGATCTACAATAGTAAAATATTTAACAAAAAGTATTAAGATTCAATAGCAAAAAAAAAAAGAGATGCTTCCTGAGCCATTGCCTTAAGACAAGAAGATACCCTCCAGGTAACTTTTCAATTAGACTCAGGTGATCAGGTAATATCACCTGATAATTATTTAGGTCAGTACCTTAATTATTTAGGTAATAAGATAATGGGCACATCAGGTAATAAGGTCCATCATGAACTTCTTTTTTTAATATTTATTTTTATTTATTTTCTCCATCTCCCCCCCCCCACCCCAATTGTCTGCTCTCTGTGTCTATTTGCTGTGTGTTCTTCTTTGTCTGCTTCTGTTGTTGTCAGCGGCACGGGAATCTGTGTTTCTTTTTGTTGCATCATCTTGTTGTGTCAGCTCTCCGTGTGTGCGGCACCATTCCTGGGCAGGCTGCACTTTCTTTTGCGCTGGGCGGCTCTCCTTACGGGGCGCACTCCTTGCACGTGGGGCTCCCCTACGCGGGGGACACCCCTGCGTGGCAGGGCACTCCTTGCGCGCATCAGCGCTGCGCATGGGCCAGCTGCACACGGGTCAAGGAGGCCCGGGGTTTGAACCATGGACCTCCCATATAGTAGGCAGACGCCCTAACCACTGGGCCAAGTCTGCTTCCCCCATCATGAACTTAATGCTACATTCTTTCTGTTGCAAAAATCAATTTCTCAGGGAGTGGATGTGGCTCGAGTGGTTGAGCTCCCGCCTCTCACATGGGAAATCCCGGGTTCGGTCCCCAGTGCCTCCTAAAAAAACAAAAACAAGCAACAAGCAAATGAATGAAAAAACCAATTCAGGGGAACCAATGTGGCTCATTGGTTGAGCACCAACGCCCCACATACGAGGTCCAGGGTTCAATCCCTGGCCCTGGTACCTCAAAAAAAAAAAAAATCAATTTCTCTGATTACATTCCCACGTTGCCAGCCTTTCATCATACCTGTGCTTCCCACCTTCCCTCCCTCATTTACCTGCTGCTTGTTCCTCATGGAAGTGCCCTCAGCTGACAACCAAAAGGTATTCGATCTCTCCTGGGATGAGGCGGACAGCTCCGTTTTCCTCTCATCTTCTAGCTGCATCTGCAGAACCCTACGATGCAAACGACAAATCCCAGATGAGTTCCTTGCGTCAGGCAGAGCCTTGCATTTCGAATTCTTGTCCTTCTCACCTTCCCACCTATGGACCAACCTGCTGGAGAACAGGTTAAGTTGTGTCCAGAATAATTAGTGTCAGGGTTCAGCAGGAAAATGGTAGTGTTTGGTGCCATCTAGTGGAACCGATTTATTATCCCAAACCAAACGGATCTGCGTTCCTACAGATTGAGGATCCGATCAGCAATGAGTCAGGCAATCGTTTTGCAAAAAAAAAAATATTTGTGGCTGGCCTCAACGCGTGGATGCCTCTAATTCAAAGGAAGCTCGCTCTCTCACTGTTCCCTTCTAAGAAGTGATTTTTGACCTCACCTGTGATGCACAATAGCAAACCTTCGCTCTGTCACACCTCCCCTTTCTCCTTTCTCCTTGGGGGGTACTGAAACAACCCCCAACCAGCCTCTCAGTCCCCAGTTCTGCCACTAGCAGGGTCTGTCACACATCATACCAGGAGCTGAATGCCCATCCTTCCGAATTTTCCTACTTTTCATGGTTCCCCATGAGAGACCCCTGAGTGAAGAATCCCTGCGTGGCTGCTAAACATTTAGTGGGGTTGGGGTTGGAGTCAGCTGGGAGTGGCAGCTGCAATTCCCCGTCCCTGGGGGCCGGCTGAAAGAAGCCACAAGTGGCCTTGAGCTCAAGGCTTAGACGGACGAGACAACACACCTCTCGGCGGGGATGAGGCAGGGGAAAGAGAAGGCACCCAGGTTTTCTGTAAGTGGGAGATGGTTCCAGAAGGAGTAGAAGTTAGCAGGAAATCTGTCTGCTAGGCGCACACACTGCTCCTACCTCTTACGTGACCTCCTAACCCCTTTGTTTCTCTCCCACCATCACCACCATCCCATCTGACCCATGGCACAGCTCCCCGTATATTTTTTATTTCCCGCCAGCCATGAGGCTGTCGGTAGAGCTAATTCATCTTGCTTCCTCTCCTGTAGAGTTCCTGGAGCCTTTGGCTTTGCCTGGCAGCTGGTGGCGTTCCATAAACACATCTGACCATCACAAGGACAGTGGCCATTCCTTGGCGTCCTTCTACGTACCCCAGATGTTTTAGAATAACTCATTCCATCGCTCCTGGGAGGGAAGGCACTTTCAGTTCAGTAGCTGAGCCTCAGAGAGGTTTGCAAAGCTATCTGTGGGTTCAAGGCTCCCACATATCTGCCTCACTCCAAATCCCAGCCCCCGCCAGGGTAAAATGATACTCTATTTCCCCAGGATTCCTTCATCAGCCATTTACCGATAAACCACCTCTGAGGATTTTGTAGCTTTCTTGAAAAGGTCTGTCCCTAACTGAAATTTTGCTTTCATTGGGCCCGGAGTTGCTCTCGGTTTTGTCTTCAAGACGGCAGAGGATTTGACTCTGCCGGGGGCATCATCACTGCATCAAGCATGATCCAGCAATGCTAATCTCCATGCTCCTGTTTGCACAATTAACTGGGGGAGGGGTTATTAAGGACTTTTGGTGAAAAGACCTAATGTGCACTGGCTTGGGAATGGAAAAAAAAACAAACAATATGTAGGTAGTGGATGTGACCCAAGGAGTTGAGCACCCACCTCCCACATGGGAGGTCCCAGGTTTGGTTCCCAGTGCCTCCTGAAGAAGAAAAACAAACAATGAGCAGGCAACAAGCAAAAACAGTGAGCAGACAAGAAAAAACAACAAGGAAGAACAAGGAGCAAAAACAATAGGCGAACAAGGAGCAAAAACAAACGAGCAGAAACAGATGTGACTCAAGCAGTTGAACACCCACCTTCCACATGAGATGTTCTAGGTTCAGTTCTGGGTGCCTCCTAAAGAAGATAAATAATGAGCAGACATCAAGCAAAAAACAACGAGCAGGCTACAAGCATAAACAACGAGCAGACAATGAGCAAAAACAAACAAGCAGGGAGCAGATGTGGGTCAAACAGTTGAGCACCCGCCCCCCCACCTGGGAGGTCCCGGATTCAGTTCCCAGTGCCTCCTAAAGACAAAATAGACAACAAGCAGACAACGAGCAAAAACAACAAGCAAACAGACGAGGGAGCCATCTCGGGGGAAGCGGGGAACAATATGTAAGCCCATTTTTAAAAATAATGGGTCATTATTTGGTCTTTTTCCTGTGGGAGCTTGATGACTGCTTTTAGAGCAAAAAATATAGCCCAGGTAGTAGGTAGTCACGCAACGAGTAGCTGGAATCAGGAGAGGAGGCATCTCAGTTCCATTCTTATTGCTCTGAAAAGTGATATCTCCAGCCACAGCATTCAAATGTCAACTGGAGAACGAAAAAGGAAGGTGGACGGGTGAAGTA